>NW_028261382.1:21243065-21552640 GCF_051295495.1 Thamnophis sirtalis
CCTTCCAGTCCTATGATTCTATATTCTCTATTCTATGCAAGTAGACAACCAAGGACATGAAATCTATTTTTTTAAATATAAGCCATATCTGAATCTCAACTAAAAATAGATGTCTCCTAATCACAGCAATATTCTCAAGTCTTCCACCAAGCCAAAGTTCAACCTTCATTTCTCCATCCAGATTTTGCCCACCTCACTCACAGTTGCTTGATAATGAGAGTGGCGTTCTAATGATTATTTTAAGAAACCGTAAGAAGTAAGAAGGAAAATCACAACATCAAGATTTTATGAAAGCAGGCTATCCCTGCTTCTTCTTTGCGTGTGACTATCCCGGCCTCGGTTGCCCATAGTTTAGAACAGGGGTGTCAAATTCGTGATGACACCTTGTCATCATGTGATTTATCTCAACCTTTCCCCCCTTTGCTAAACTGGGGGTGGGCATGGCCAGCGCGTGACGCATCCAGCCTGCGAGCTGCGAGTTTGACAACCCTGGTTTAGAAGCAGCTGACTGTCAGGCCTGCAGCCATCTTTTCTTTTGGACCTCAGGCCTGCCACACTTTCTATTATTCTACTTTGCATTTTCTATTGTGGGAAAATTGGAGTAGGGGATTGTATGGAGTTAGATGCCATGTAGCCATAACAAAATTCTTTCTAGAAAGCCAAGGTCATCCTTTGTCTCTGCACCTGACCAGAACTGGATGGGTGGAACTGCCAGCATGGCAGTGGGAGATTGGACCATGTGATGGTCTTGTGGGTGTGGGGGAAAGATCTTGAACTTTCAACTAGGTGGGGAAAACCGGGAAGCTTTCAGATTCGGGTTTTCCCAGATGTGCCAACATGGCTCTCTTCATAAATGGGAACTTTGAGCAATACTTTGCCTCGGACTCTGATTTAATTTTGGATGCTATTTGGGACCCCGACAGTGACTGCACTTTCTTTCTTTCATTTCCTTTGGAAATTAGTAGGAAAAGCATTTCTTATGCAGGTAGGCCTCGACTTGCAACAGTTCATTTAGTGGCCGTTCAAAGTAACGATGACACTGATAAAAAGTGACCTGTTGCAACATCCCTGCGGTCACATGATCCAAATTCAGATGCTTGGCAAACTGGTTCATATTTATGACGGTTGTAATGTCCCGGGCTCATGTGATCCTCTTTTGCAACCTTCTGGCCAGCAATATCCAGTGATGGGTTCCTACCGATTTGGCCCCGTTCGGCCGAACCGGTAGTTGTATGGCAGCCTGTGTCACTGGAACTGGCAACGACCCAGGCCTGGCACTGCCCCGAACTGGCTCCCCGGCCACTGCCATCAATGCCATCTTGTTTTTCAGTTCTGCACATGCACAGAACAATTTTAATTGAATTGTGCTGTGGTGAACTGGTTAACAGAGGTGAGGACTCCATGAGGTAACCGTGAAACAAGTAACTTTTATTTTAAACAGCAAGCTAACAAGAGAACAAGTAATTCAACCCCGTGCTTTGCTTGACAGCTATTTATACAGGAGCTCTCAAGCAGAGCAACCAATAGGGAAACTGCAAAAGTCCCGCTTTCAGCCAGACGCTCCATAGCCAATCACGGCTGTCCATTTGTTGCCGCCCGCTTGGTTGTAAGCCGAGGACTTTCCGACCGTGCACGGACAACCAAACTGGCAGTATGGAATCCACCCCTGGCAATATCAGTGGGGAAGCCAGATTCATTTAACAACCAGGTTACTAATTTAACAACTGCAATAATTTACTTAACAACCATGGTAAGAAGAAAGGCCATCATAGGGCAAAATCCATTTAACAACTGTCTTGTGTAGCAACAGAAAATTTGGTTTCCATTATGATTGTAAATTCAGGACTGCTTGGCATTTGGTAGTGCAGTTCCACCAGGTTGGGGGTGGCGATGGGGCACAATATTCCAAAAGGTTTGCGTGTGTTCACCCCTTGCAGCAATTAGCCAAGGATTCAGACATAAAGGTTTACAGCTTTGACAAGGAACTGATATCACTCACCAAATGTGGGACTGCTGGCTTGCAATATCAAACTGTATGAGCTGCAGCTTTATCTACCCACAACATGCTTTGACTTTACACAACGTACCAGTGTTTAAACATGTTGTGGGAATCAGGGCGTCGCCTTAACCCACAATACGACTCATGTTGGCACAGAGTGTTACGCCAACATGGCAGCTCTGTATATTTATATGTGGGATTAGCATGTCTTGCAAACTCATACACCAAATATAAAAAGGACATAAAGAGTTACGAGGCATTTTCCTATATTGTTCTTCACCTATAGGCAGAGTCTTGCCAAATTACTTGCAACTTTAAAGATATCCTCTGAGAATGGCTAAGTAGGAGCTGCCTTAACTTCTTCCTCCCAACCAAATTATGTAACTTTTGCTATCTCTTGGTCCTCTGCAATGTAGCCCCTCCCTCCTTTCCTCCTGGGAATCCAGACTACATCTGGATCCACACACATTAAACTGTAAATTTGTTGGTTGAACAAAGCTCCCTAGGTTGTGTTGATAGAATTCAATCCATGACACCAGAGCTGGTATTTAGCAGGTTCTGACCAGTTCTGGAGAACCGGTAGCGGAACTTTTGAGCAGTTCGGAGAACCGGTAAATACCATTTCTGATGGGCCCCACTCCCCATCTATTCTCTGCCTCCTGAATCCTGGGTGATAGGGAGGGAATGGGGATTTTACAGTATCCTCCCACTGCCATGCCCACCAAGTCACACCCACAGAACATGTAGTAAAAAAATTTGAATCCCACCACTGCATGACACATCTGTATTAATATCCCTTCTGATTTTAGGCACCATACTACAAGAAAATGTGAGACTTTGGAAAAAGTTCAGAGAAGAGCAACTAAGATGATCAAAGCCCTGGAGACTAAACCATATGAAGAACGGCTGCAGGATTTGGGTTGGGCTAGTCTACAGAAAAGAAGAATTAGGGGTGACATGATAACTGTATGTCAGTATTTGAGGTGCTGCCACAAAGAAGAGGGGGTCAGATTGTTCTCCAAAGCACTGGAGGGCAGAACAAGAAAAAATTGGAAACTAATCAAAGAGAGAAGCAACCTGGACTTAAGGAGAAACTTCCTAACAGTGAGGACAGTTAACCAGTGGAACAGAAGTTGCCTTCAAAAATCATGGACACTCCATCACTGGAGGTTTTTAAGATGAGACTAGACCAGTGATGGTGAACCTTTTTCTTATGGCGTGCCAAAATTGTGTCTGTGCGCAAGCGTGGTCACACCAATTAAATCCTCCCCACCCACCTGTGCATGCGTGTGCACCCCCCCTCCACGCATGCGCACACAACTCCTCCCCAGGCTCCGGAAGCTTTCCGGAAGCCTGGGGAGGGCGAAAAACAGCCTCCCCCAGCACTCAAGAAGCCCCAAAATCAGCTGGCTGGCCCGCCCGTGTGTGCCGGAGTTGATGGCTGGCATGGCACAAAATATGGCTCCACCTGCCACAGGTTCACCATCATGGGACTAGACAGTCTCTTCTCTGAAATGGTATAGGAGGCTGGACTAGAAGACCTCCAAGGTCCCATACAGCTAATCCTATTCTATTGCTACAAACATGTCAATGTAATCTTTTCAGCTCCACCTCCAAATCTCTCTCCTAACTTAGATGTTCTCAAGCTGTGCTACTTGGGCCTGAAGACACCATTACAGATCCAGGCCACTTAACCCACGGATTCTCAAGAACAGCCTTCTCTAACTCAGCAGGATCATTTCCCCACGTAATGTCTGCCACCCGTCTCTAAATCTAGCAGCTGCCAAGCCTCAGCACCTGGGCATGAACAAGGAAGCCAGCACCACCACACAGCCTCCTGCGCAGTGTCTGTAATGCTCATCCAGGATAAATACAGAATCTTGGGAAATGGGAAACTGGTTTATTATGAGTTCTTGTAATGGCAATAAGCATACCTTGAGGAACAGGATGAAGAGCTGCTACCAAAATAACCAATAAAAAAACCTGAATATAGGGCAGAAATGTAATATGTGAAAGTGCTTCAGACATGACTCTCCCTAGATATTATAAAGATGTAGGAAGGAAGGGGGAAAATGCATTCAAACTTGCAAGAATCTGTTACTTTAATAGCAATAAAATTAGCATTAGCTTTTGCAACTCTGATTTCCTAATACAGTTTAGCTTAAAGGGCTGACATCAACCTTGCAATTTATTACAAATAAACTGATCATCAACTGATTTGTTGCAAATTATGCCTATGAGTAGGAATCTTCTCAAGTAACTTGGTTAGCACCTGCTTGGAGTTATCTAACAGTTAATGGAATTAGAGGGAGGTGGTTTGACTTAACTCACTCGTGGCTATGTAGGGATTCCAGACTGAACCCTCTTTTGACTCATTCCACCCGAGATTCTGTCACTCCTCCTACAGGCCCTGCATGAAATACTTTCTCAAATTACATTTATACTCAGATATTTTTCACCTGATCATTGTCTTGGCTGTAGTTCAGTAGTGGGTTGCTGCCAGTCCTGACCAGTACAGTCATACTGGTAGTGGCCTGGAGTAGCTGAGAGCGTACCAGTATGGTGGCTCATCTGGGCCACCTGCCCGCCCACCCACACTCTATAGCTGTATTTATGCCAAAAAGCACACTGCGCATGTGTGCACAGCATGCAGAGCCTGTGCACGCCCTGGCAAGCAGCTGGATGTCTCAGGGGCAGTGGACTGCGCAGAGCACATCAGGCGCATGCATGGACAGACCGCAATCAATGTACCAGTAGCGATGGTAAGAGCAACCCACCCCTGCTGTGGTTCTTCTTCCTGTTCTTCAAAGTTATTCCTACATTCCATTAAAGTTCCTTAAGATGGACTCTCTTTGAATGACTTAATATATATGCATTTTCCCCCCAGGGTTCTTACGGTTCCACCACAAAACCGCGGAGGACAAAATCGCGCTCGACGAAAGCGCGCATTTGACGTCATCACAGCGCGACGAAAACATCGCGCTGTGATCGAAAAATGTAAAAATGAAGCAAAAACCTTACCCTAACCCCCCAAAACCTAACCCTAAACCTAACCCTAAACCTAACCCTTAACCTAACCCTAAATCTAACCCTAAACCTAACCGTTAACGTAACACTAAACCTAACGCTAACCCTTAACCTAACGCTAAACGTAACCCTAATGCTCTAAACCTAACCCTAACCCTTAACCTAACCCTAACCCTTACCTTTATGTGAATCAGCTTGCTTTAATTTTAATTTTATTTACATTTTTAATTTTTTTTGTCGCGCTGTGATGACGTCACATGCACGGTTTCGTCGAGCGCGATTTTGTCCTCCGCGGTTTTGACGGGTCACGGTTCTTACCACCTGAGCTAAATTGCTGTTTAAGAAATAAGCAAACAATGCAACCTCCCCTCCCATCTATCTCTTGACCGTTCCCCTTTTCTTTCCCAAACTCCCTGCAATCTCTCCTAGCAGCCTTCAGATCTGTAGGGACGGCGATTCCAAGAATCCCCCAGCTTCTGGCCAGATTGGCAAGGAATTCTGGGAGTTGCAAACTCAACAAGGCTCTTTGGGTAGGCTGATGGCCAGCCGCCTGTTCCGGAATACAGGCGATGGCATTTGGGATGCAAGGCTTAAGCAACTGTTTTAAAATAGAGCATGGCATTGCTGGAGAAGTTGCTGCTGACAGCAGCCCCCAGGGAAAACTATTTTTAAACCCACCGCCCCCCAACGAAACTCTCGCAAGCATGTGCCAAGGGGTTCTCCTGACTGCAATGTATCATTGGAATAGCACGAGGACCATTTAGTAATCTGGCACAGGCTTGATTTAAACAGTGATAAGTGGAATGAAGTGAGATTGTGCCAAAGTAGAGTGGGCTATTATCAAATGAACCATTATAATACCCAACCAGACCTCTCTCTCGGCCCTTTCTATAGATCTGGAGACCCAGCTTACGGATGCAAAATTGTTTTGCATCTTTTCTGCTGGACGTATTGTAAAAACGGCAAACAATTCTTGATACTGGCGGCTGCAGCACTTATCTTCATTAAATTTCAAAGTCAAACATTAAACTGCAAACTAACCTAAAGGGGAAAAGGGAACAGGAGTAACATAGCAAATTAAAAGTGACCATGAAAAAATACATCAAACAGAAATCACTTCTTCAAAGCAAAAGAGATAAAAACAATTATGTAGTAAGGATAGAGAGGTACTTTCATCGTGGACAATTTATTTATTAGATTTTTTTTATTCTGGCTTTATCATTTTCATAAATAACTCAAGATGGCAAACATATCTAATACTCTAAGGAAGGAGCATTAGTTATGTCAGCGATCTTTAGTTATCTATTTTCGCCATCTTGAGTTATCTGTTTTCCCCACAACAACAATTCTATGACTTGGGTTGAGTTGAGAGAGAATGGCTGGCCCAAAGTCACCCAGCCAGCTTCCATGCCTAAGGGTGGGACTAAAACTCACTATCTCCTGGTTACTAGACCAAAGTCACCCAGCTGGTTTTCATGCCTAAGATGAGGCTAGAACTCACTGTCTCCTGGTGATTGACTCAAAATCACCTAGCCAGTTTTCATGCCTAAGGTGGGACTGTAACTCACTGTCTCCTGGTGATTGGCCCAAAGTCACCTCTGCTGGTTTTCATGCCTGAAATGAGGCTAGAACTCACTGTCACCTTGTTTCTAGGCCAGCACCTTCACCACTAGACCAAACTGGCTCTACCATGTAATGGTTTCTGGTCTTTTTCATTTAGCACTGAGAAACAAAACGTCCCTCCCCAAATTCAGGCTATGACTGAAGTGAGGCTGATCTAGGCACTTTCCACCCTACTCCCCACCCCCAATCATTCCAAAATATTGTAATACCCTTTCTTCTTGTCCTCTAAGCAATGGACCTAGTGGGAGTTAGGGCTTCAGGGAGCTGGTCTAAAATCAACCAGAAACCTGGTATTGGTGTATGTTGTTGATGTGGTTGAATGTAGTCTGGATTCCCAGAAAGGAGGGACAGGATACCAGAGGAATAAAAAACAGCAAACTTCAGATAGTAAGAGAGTAAAACGAGGGGGGGGGGAGTAAAAACAGCTCCTCTCTAGGAATTCTGTTTTCTCCTTGATTTTGCTTGTTAGATGCCAGCTAGGAATGTTGCAAATGGAGATCAAATGACCCCAGGACCAATCAGAATAGAGCTGGAAGGGACTTTTGGGGTCTTCTAGTCCAGCCCCCTGCTCAAGCAGGAGACCCTATACCATTTCAGACCAGTGACTGACCAGTGTTTTCTTCAAAGCTTCCAGTGATGAAGCGCCCATGATTTCTGAAGGCAATTTCTGTTCCACGGGTTAATTGTCCTCACTGTTAGGCAGTTTCTCCTTAATTCCAGGTTGCTTCTCTCCTTGATTAGCTTCCACCCACTGTTTCTTGTCCTGCCTTCTGGAGCTTTGGAAAATAAATTGACCCCTTCCTCTTTATGGCAGCCCCTCAAATACTGGCATACAGCTATCACCTAGTCTTTATTTTCTCTAGACTAGGCAAACCCAAATCCTGCAAAGATTCTTCCTGTGTTTTTTGTCTCCATGCCTTTGATCATCTTAGTTGCTTTTCTCTCAACTTTTTCCAAAATCTCAACATCTTTTCTGTAATGTGGTGACCAACACTGGATGCAATATTCCAAGTGTGGTCTAAAATCAAGCTGCAACTGTCCTAAATATAGTCTGGTTGCCAAGTACCCAAATTTTGATCCCATGATGCAACAGGTATAAGTGCAAGGACCAATTATTGAGTCATTTTTTTCTGTGCCTTTACAACTTTGGAAGCCACTAAATTAGAGTGGTTGTGGTGCAGTAGTTGGAATGCAGCACCATAAGCTGACTCTGCCCACAGGCAAGAGTTCGAGGCTCACCAGGTTCCAGGTTGATTCAGTCTTCCATCCTTCTGAGGTCAGTAAAATGCGGGTTCAGATTGTTGGAGGCAACGTGCTGACTCTGTAAATTGCTTAGAGAGGGCTGTTAAGCACTGTGTATATATGTCTAAGTACTATAGGCCTTCTCTCTCTCTCTCTCTCTCTCTCTCTCTCTCTCTCTCTCTCTCTCTCTCTCTCTCCTTCCTTCCTTCCTTCCTTCCTTCCTTCCTTCTTTCTGCACAGTGGTTAGAATGCAGTATTGCAGGCTTACTCTGCCCACAGTCTAGAGTTTAATCCTGATCGATTCAAGGTGAGATGAGCCTTCCATCCTTCCGACGTGGGTAAAAGGAGGACTCGGATTGTTGGGGACAAGAGGCTGACTCTGTAAACTGCTTAGAGAGGGCTATAAAGCACTGTGAAGCGATATATAAGTCTAAGTGCTACTGCTAAATGAATGGTTGTTAGTTGAAGACTGCTTGTCAGCTCTTTTAAACGTATCTAAATGCTGCTGTTAGTAGGGCACCTTCAACAGCATATCTTCAGCTTAGGTGCATTTTTATGTTACAGTTTAATCTGCAAAAGGTTAATGCTCAGTCATTTTGGCGCTCTCCTCTGTATCATAACAAAATGCGATGAAAGCAGAATACTCCAAATCCACTCCTAATGGGATCTGTACTGGAATGCTTTAAACTAAACTATCTTAAACTAAGTTAAGAAGCATGTGCATCTATTTTTAATTGAATTATTGATACTTGTAAATGTAATTTCCCTAAATGGGGAAATCAGGATAAGACCATCAATAGAACAATTTTATAATACCTTGATAGGACCACACGTGGAATATTGCATTCAGTTTAAAAAATATACACAATATATATTTGTAAAAGATATTGAGATTCTGGAAAGAGAAGAGCAACAAAGATGATTAGGAGACTGGAGGATAAAACATACGAAGAATGGTTGCAAGAATTTGTACATCTAGTTTAACAAAAAGAAGAACTTAAGGGTGACTTGAAAGCACTGTTCCAATTTCTAAGAGGCTACCACAAAGAAGAGGGGGATCAACCTGTAACAGCTTTGTTGCCTATGCTATCCATCTGGTAAACTCACAAGATCCGTTTTTCTTGCCGTGTACATATATGCATCAGAACTAGATTGTGTTCTTTCTCTGTGTCATATAATATATGTGCATATATACATAATTTTGTATTTATTTATTTTGTCATGTTCATGTAGTGTATATTGGAGGTGGTGACCATTTGAGAGCTGTATGCAACGAAATTTCATTTTAATGTATGCTGATCAGTATACATTTTTCTATTCAAAGTGACAATAAATTTTTTGTTCTACTGCCCTAAAGGTGCTTTTTCAAGAGGCAACTGGACTTTCTGGTTTTTCTTTGAAGATTGTTCGCTTCTGATCCAAGAAACTTCTTCACCTCTTCAGCTGAAGAAGCTTCTTGGACGAGAAGCAAAATGTCTTAAAAGAAAAAACAAGGAAGTCAAGTTGCCTCTTGAAAAAGCACCTTTGGAATAACCATGACCTGGATGACTGAGAATCTCTATAGACATTTAGCAATACACTTTCTAATTCTAATTCTTATTCTCTTATTCTAGTCTATTCCATTCCATTCCATTCTTGCACCTGAAGACAGGACAAGGAACAATGGATGGAAACTAATCAAGGAGACAATCAACCTAGGACTAAGGAGAAATTTCCCGATAGAAGAATCAATCAGTGGAAAAACTTGCATCCAGAAGTTCTGAGTGCTCCATCACTGGAGGTTTTTAAGAGGAGATGGAATGACTATTTGTCTGAAATGGCATAGGGTCTCCTGTTTGGGTAGCGGGTTGGACTAGAAGGCCTCCAAAGCCCCTTCCAACTCTGTAATTCTGTTATACCCGAGGTCTAAGCTTTCTCCAGGGTTAAAAAAGAGTGTAACCAGTCCTTTTTCTAATGGTCCCAGAAATCAATCTCCTTCAATCGGGGTGTGTGTGAGAAAGAGAGTGGGGAGGAGAGAGAGGGAGGGAGAGGGAGGGAGGGAGGGAGGGAGAGAGAGAGAGAGAGAGAGAGAGAGAGAGAGAGAGAGAGAGGGAGGGAGGAAGGGGGGGTGCAAAATGCATCTTCTGGCCAGTCCTGATTAACAACAGATTATTTAGCTGAGAAACAAACCTTCTGTACTCTGGAAATGGGATCGCAAGAAGGATCCAGCTCACTTCTTTCCCACCGTTAAAACCAACCAAGCTCCAAAAGACTCAATTAACATCTGGGACTTTAATTAGGTTGTGGCCAATGAGCCAGCACAGCAGGTTGTTGGCTTTTATTTATCAGAATGTTTGAAAGGCAGTTCCGCCCCCGGTTGAGCTATTGATTCAACCTGCAGGATGGGGGGGGGGGCAGGAAAAAGAAAAGAAAGGAAAGCGAAGAAGAGGGGAAGTGCTCGGAGCACCTGCTCGTTCCACTCGGCAAGAGAAAACCTCTTGGGGAGATTGATTCTCCTCTCTTAGGGTCCCTGATGGTCAGCTTCTTTTATGGCGGAGAAAATGAAGAAGAGAGAGGGCTGGCCAGAAAGGGGCACAGCTGGAGGACAGAACAATAGCACAACGTGGAGAAGATGCTGTCCCGGGATTTGACCATGGCACTTTTGAGTCCTTTTCAGAGGTCAATTTGACCAAGGGACTCAATGTGTTGTCTTTGTTTCCTTTTATGGGAAGTCTATCCCATTGGCCAGAATTTTTAAAAAGTCCAACACCAATCTCTCATTCTTGAAAGCCACGGAAAAAGAGAGAAAAAAAAGGGAGGAGAAGTTTAATTTTAAGGATGCTTTTTTTTGTTTTCCACCTTGTCCTTTTCACTTTGCATGGCTTTATCGATCCAACCTTGTAAACACTGTTCTCCCACACCTGCAGACTAGCAATGAGGTTCCTTGAGAGCAGAGGACCTGGGAAGAACCTAAACGTAGGTTGTTGGAGCCTTTCCAGAGGTCAACCCTGGCTTAACAATAGCCACAGCATTTAGGCTTATGTGCAATCCTGCAGTGCTTTACAGTACTCTCTGGATTTAATAGATTTAACAGATTAACAGGATTGGAAGGGACCTTGAAGGTCATCTAGTCCAACCCCTGCCCAAGCAGGAGACCCTACATCATTTCTGACAGAGGGTGGTCCAGTCTCTTCTTGAAAACCTCCAGTGATGAAGCTCCCACAACTTCCGAAAGAAACTTCTGTTCCATCGGTTGATGGTTCTCACTGTCAGAAAGTTCCTTCTTATCTCAATGTTGAATTTCTCCTTGATCAATTTCCATCCATTATTCCTTGTCTGGCCTTCAGGTGCCTTGGAAAAATAGCCTAAACCCCCCTCCTCTCTGTGGAAGCCCCTCAAATATTGGAAGACTGCTATCCTGTCTCCCCTGGTCCTTCTCTTCCATAGACTAGCCATGTCCAGTTCCAGCAACCGTTCTTGATATGTTTTAGCTCTTTGTGCTCTTCTTTGCACTCTTTCCAAAGTCTCAATATAGCACAATAACAGAGTTGGAAGGGACCTTGTAGGTCATCTAGTCCAACTCCCTGCCCAAGCAGGAGACCCTACACCATTTCTGACAGAGGGCAGTCCAGTCTCTTCTTGAAAGCCTCCAGTGATGAAGCTCCCACAACTTCTGAAGGCAAATTCTGTTCCATTGATTGATTGTTCTCACTGTCAGAAAATTTCTCCTTATTTTTAGGTTGAATCTCTCCTTGTTCAGTTTCCATCCATTCTTCCTTGTCTGGCCTTCGGGTGCTTTGGAAAATAGTTTGTCTCCCTCCTCTCTGTGGCAGCCTCTCAAATGAATGGCTTACAAGGTCGAAGTATTATTTGCATACTGCCCACAACAATCCGGAGCCTCATTTTACTGACTTTGGAAGGATGAGAGCTAGTCAGGATTGAACTCCTGTCGGTGGGCAGAGTTTGCCTGCAATTACTGTACTCTAATCACTGAGCCATCACAGCTCCAGCTTGTTATATTGGGGAACTCAGAGACCAGAAGCAATAGAAGAGTGGAGATAATAGAGAAATCTGCTTGGCTGTTCAGCTTTTGCACTTTTTACAAGCCATCAACCAATTGTCCATAAAATACTATAGCCCAAAAGGACTGTGAAGCATTCTCACTAATGATCTCTCACAACTGCACCATCGGGCTTCATTGTCCTCCAACTTAGCATACCCAGTAAAATCACTAACTATCCTTGTTAAAAGGAAGACCATTGTCTTTTCGAATTGCCGCTTACGGTCATACTAAGATACACAAGTGTATTGCCAATCCTGGGGGATGGACTGGACCTCAGGGCTGCTGGAAGGCAACTATCGCTTTCTTTCTCCCTCAAGATTCAGCCCACTGCCTTTCTTTGAAGACTAATTTGAACCTACAAAACTCATAGCTTTAATCACTGAAATTGCATGGCGTTGAGATCTTTTGAGGTTTCAGCTCTTCCTTTGATTTTTTTTTAAAGATGACACTCAACTAGGAGGGTCACCAATGCCCCTTGGTGGTATTTTTAATATTGTGCTGAGCATGCTGGTGATGTAGAATAAGGAAGTTTGGAGAGAATTTGGGTTTTACACTGGAACAGGAGTGAGCTGGAGGAACTGGAGGGTATGAGGAAATCAGGAGAAACAATAATAATAATTATCTATCTATCCCTATCCCTATCCCTATCCCTATCCCTATCCTTATCCCTATCTCTAGATAGATAGATAGATAGATAGATAGATAGATAGATAGATAGATAGATAGATAGATAGATAGATAGATAGATAGATAGATAGATAGATAGATAGATAGCAGGGATTGTGCAGTCAGGGGAGGCAGAGCTTCACCACTGCCATCATGAAAAGAAAAAAAATGTAAAAGGAAAATGGAAAGAGCTGAGGTCAGGCTGAGCTAGTTGCTGCTAGAGTTACCATGGATGACTCTGCTTAGTGCTTAACTGTTTAAAAAAGCCTCTAAGAAAGCGCCCTCTACAGGAGGAGGCAGGAGAACGACATGTCTGACTGTAGGCATTTTATGATCACTCGAGCAGAGTTAAGCAAGGGTTAAAAGCCTAAAAATTCCTGATGTAAGTGAAGCACATCATTCTCCTGCCTCCTCCTGTAGAGGGCGCTTTTATAGAGGCTTTTTTAAACAGTTAAGCAGAGTCATCCACGGTGACTCTGGCAGCAACTAGCTCAGCCTGACCTCAGCTCTTTCCTTTTTCCTTTTACATTTTTTTTCTTTTCATGATGACAGGCAAGAGCAGAGTTGAAATCCTCTTTAAAACAGCTGGAAAAGGTACGTGTGCGTCAGAGAGAGGGGGAGTAATTCAAACTTAATCCTCAAGTATAGATCCCTCCCAAGTGTAGTTTGATTGCAGGCAGAGCCATGTTGCTTTTTCAAACACACAAACACACACACACACACACACACACACACACACACCTGGATAAAATTATATAAGCCCATCTTCAGTGATTACAAGTTAAAAAGGCAACGTGGCTCCGCCTGCAATCAAAGGCTCAGATCGGCTCCAATCCAACTTCTGTGTTTGTGTTTGCTTGAGAGAGGGGGGAGGGAGGAGGAGGGAGAAGAAAAAGAATGAAGGAAACTTTTTTCCCAAAGGAGAAAAACAAATGCTGTCGCTTTAAATCAGAACTGAGCATGCCTGGCTGTGGAATTCTGGGAGTTGAAGTCCACAAGTCTAAAAAAATTTGAAACCCATCACTGTGTCAGTGCCTCACCAGCCATAAACCTCACCGCACGTCATAGATAGATAGATAGATAGATAGATAGATAGATAGATAGATAGATAGATAGATAGATAGATAGATAGATAGATAGATAAAAATGGCTCTCTCTGTGTGTATGTTACAGAATAATTCTGGAATGCCTTGAGCATTGGTATACAGATTACTTACTCTCTGGAAACAAATACCCTAACGCTAACCCCTAACACCCCTTTGTGTTAAGATACAGCCTATTGTGCTTTAAAATGGCTTTTACCATACTGCTTTAAATGGCTTCTACTGTACAGCTCTTTAGACTTGCCATGGTAATGGCTTCACCGTATCCACAAGGGGGCTCCATCTGGTAAGGGGCGAAATCCAACAATAGAAATTGCAGCAACATTCATGGAAGGAGGGTTGGGATAAATAAACCCCTGGGCAGCGCTGGGTTACCAGATAGTTATAGATAAAGGAAGAGCTGTAGACAAAGAAAGGACAGAATTACCGAGTTCTAAAGCTGACCTTGCATGGCCTTGATTTTGGGGGAAGCTTTGGAGGTAGTAAGGAAAAGAGCATTGTCAACAAGTTGTCATTTGAAGTCATGGCTGCTGACTTCATGGAACTGAAGCAGGTGTAGGTTGGCTGCTGTTTTCCCAAACAGGACAAGAGAAGAAGAGTAAAAGCATCAGACAGATATGGACAAAAAAACGTTGCCTCCCTGAGTTGTGGGTGCTCCGTCATGGAGGTCTTCAAGAAAATATTGGACAGCCATTTGTCCAACATGCAATAAGGTGTCCTGTCTTGGGGTTTGGACTAGAAGATCTCATAAACCTTTGTAAGACCACAGTGCTGCATCCAGTTTTGGTCACAATACAATAAAAAAGATGTTGAGACTCTCGAAAGAGTGTAGAGAAGAGCAACCAGGATGATTAGGGGACTGGAGGTTAAAACATACGATGAATGGTTGCAGGACCTGGGAATGGCTAGTCTAGTGAAGAGAAGGACCAGGGGAGACAGGAGAGCAGTCTTCCAATATTTGAGGGGCTGCCACAGAGAGGAGGGAGATCAAGCTATTTTCCAAAGCACCCGAAGGCCAGACAAGGAATAAGGGATGGAAACAGATCAAGGAGAGATTCAACCTAGAAATAAGGAGGAATTTTCTGACAGTGAGAACAATCAACCAAAGGAACAGAAGTTGCCTTCAGAAGTTATGGGAGCTTCATCAGTGGAAGCTTTCAAGAAGAGACTGGACTGCCATCTGTCAGAAATGGTGTAGGGTCTTCTGCTTGGGCAGGGAGTTGGACTAGATGACCTACAAGATCTCTTTCAACTCTGTTAATCTGTTAATCTCCAAGGTTCTTTTTAACCCTATGATTGTATCATTCTAAGTTGTCTTGGCCACCGGAGGGAGGGCAAAACTCTTTGATGACATGTTGATGCCTGAAGGCATCTGAGCAGGAAGTAATTGCAACACTAGTTGGGATTAATGCCCCAAGTCAGGTCCTGGCAGCTGGAAGGGTGGGAATTCAGGATGATCAAGGGGAGTGGCTGAAGCCTTTGGAGTGAGTAAGGACACTACCTAGCTACTCTTCCTGGTAAGATTCCATCCTCCCGTAGAGAAATATTACCAGGTCGTCCATACTTCTTCGTGGGGGTTTGTTTCTAGTCTGCGATTGTCCTTGTTGTTCTTCTCTAAAACATCTCCTCTGTCTGAATTGTTTTGCCACTGGGCACCAGTGCTGTGCAGTGGAGGGGAAGACAGAGCAACTGAGAATGAAGTGGAAGAACTATCTATGATATAGAAGATAGACTTCTCTTTATGCAACCTAAAATTACATTTGGCTTTTTCCTCCAGAGCCACATTGTTCCACTGGCAACTACTCTAAGTTCCTTTTCTCACAAGCCTCTCCCATCTGAGGTTTGTTTCCCAAGTGAGGAACTTTGCCTTTACAGGAAGTCCTCGACATAAGACCTGGTAATTTAGCAACCATTCAAAATTACCATAAACCTTCCCACAGCTACTTGCAACCCGGTTTCAAACTTCCAAAGTCCTTCGTCCAGATGGGCCATGTAATCGGATTTGGGGCACTTGGTAACTGACCGGTAATGATAGCTATTTGCAGTGTCCCACAGACCACAATTTTCTAGATTTCTTTTGCCAGAAACCGCCATTTACTCCTGGTTTCCAGTAGAAAGCACCGATGGGATAAAATGGATTTGCTTAATGACCGCTGCAAAGGAGGTCGTAAAATCAAGCGAGGTGACACATTGACCTGCTTAATGACTTATGACCAGAGTCACTTTATACGGGAACTGGCGGCATAACAATTTAATAAATAATACTTTGTTTCCCTGAAAATAAGACCTCCCTGGATAATAAGTCCAATTGGGCTTTTGCATGCATGCGCTAAAATAAGCCCTCCCCCAAAATATTTAACTGCATGTGCAGCCGGTCCCCGCTGTTTCCTGGGAGGGGGGAACATACCCCAAGTGCCCCACATGTGCCTGACAACCATGCATAATGGCCTCACGGGGGCCACTCCTGCAAACCTTAGCTACCGCACCCCTTCTCTTAGTGGCGGCTGCAAAATGAGCATCAGGCCCAGCAACGCTAGGGCTGACAAGAGTGTGCCAGAAACAGGGACAGAACTTCTGGCCCTCTCTCGATCAGCTGAGGTTAAGGGGTCTCCCGTACCTCAAAAATAATAAGACCTCCCTGAAAATAAGGCCAAGTGCTTATTTTGGGGGCCAAAAGAAAATAAGACCCTGTCTTATTTTTGGAGGAAACACGGTAATAATGTCCGTAATTCTGCTGTATTATGTTCGTTAAGTTGAGGACTATCTATGTCATTGCTCACTTCCATTCTGTTCTTCCAGCTTGCATCCTTCCCTAACCTGTCAGATCATTTGAATGTTATTTCCTGCCTCTGAGGGCTTTAACTTCGTCACCTAATACTGTGACACCTGCAGATCTGACAACGGCTCCCTTCATCGCTTCCTCCAAGTCATTTATAAAAATGTTGATGAGTCGAAGACCCAGTACTGAACCTTATGACACCTCACTCAATACCTCCCTCCGGTTTGACGAGCAGAGATTATCTGGAATCGATGGCTCCAGATAGCATTAAATTAATGTTTCTCTTGGTTTAAGCAGCATTGTTGTTACACGCCACACTGGCCAACACTTACAGCCTCCCCTGCACGAAAAGCAATTCCAAAAGCTTTTAATTAGCAAAATCTTCCAATTATAAAGCCAAGCGAAGTCAAAAAAAGAGAAAAGGAACTTTTTAAATGCATTTCACAGCAAAAAAAGAAAAGCCTGAAAGCCTGAGAGTTATTCTAGAATCAATCATTGTGCTTTCCTCCCCTTGCAGCAGAGACACATCCACACACACCCCTTGTCCAGTATTTGCCAAAGGAGCACGTGGGAGGAGCACAGAACTGCTGACTTGGCAGTCCGCCCCCCCCCCGCGCATGCAATTTTTATGCTACCCATAAACTTCTTTTGCTCCTGCAAGTCAGAAATACCCTTGACGGCTCTGCCCCCACATGACAGCATGCTATTCCCTAAGGGCAGGGAAATTCAATTCCGACAGAGGCTGGTAAGGATGCCGGAGGGTTTCTTGAAAGGGCAGAGGCTTGGCAGACCGTCCTCCTCACTTAGCGACTGCCTCGTTCAGCAATCATTCAAAGTTTTGACAATGGGGGGCAGGGAATAACTTTACAATCCATGCCCACATTTAGCTCAATCAAATGTTTGTGATTATACTTGGAACTCCTTGTCCTGTGACTGGTCTTTTTTCTTTCTTCCTCTCCCCCTCACAAAGAGGAGAGATTGCAGAGGAAAGAAAACAATGGGGAATTCCCATCAAAAGCAAAAGCAAGCGAGGACTGGCAATGGGGAATACACCAGGCTCTTTGCATTGTAAGCGTGTGGCTACCGGTACCATCACATTGCGTTGACTGTGTCTGCTTACTCTCTTGAAATCCTTTTCTTTCCAATAAATGCGCCTGTCCCCAGCTTACAGTTCTTTCCTTCAAAGAGGAACCAGGGTTTCTCCAAACAGTCATGGAAAGCCCACAGATTCCACCACAATTACTACCCCCCCACACACACACACAATGACCCCACAAATCTGCGGATGGGCTCATTCATTCTGCCTGGTGGTGGCACTTTAGGATTTTGGGCTGGAACCAAACTGCCAGACCATCCCTAGATGTGAATATAAATGTCTTCCCAATCTTTCTTCCCGCTACTCCCAGTTTGCAAGTAGAGACAATTGGTGGGATAATTTATCCAGTGGAAGGGTTGACCAGTCGGGAAACAAACTCTACATAAATGATAGGAACTATACCCTTTTAGGCTCCAAGATCTTGGAATCTTAACAGAGTTTTTTTTCTGTGTGCCTCTTTCTGTTTCAAGAAAAAGTTGGATAGCCATTTGTCTGGGATAACAGGAGGATTGTGTTCTGGCCAAGGCTTCCCAAGAGCCTGAAGCAAACTCCTGGTCCCGACAAAAACCCCTTTTATTAATTGACTGTGAATTCTGCTCATTCGCATCCAGCAAAGTCTTTCAAGAGAGGATTTACAATCACAGACCTTATCTGGCTTGGAGAGCTGCCAGGTCGATACCTGCAAAACTTGGCAAGGAGCCTCGGAGAGTCATGAACCAATTAAGCAAACCGATTGTCTCCTGCAAACTCCACTCACCTTTCGCTCCTCTTTTATTTCCTCTGGGAGGGGCCATTCATCATCCACCTGTGGCCTTACTCCCAAGTTGACCCCTGTTCTTTAGCTGTTCCCTTCCTTTGGCAGCTCTTGCACATGCACACACTGGGAACAGCCTCCAGCTGTTCTTCTGCCTCACTGATGTCTGACTCTGAAGGCAGCTGATAACTGTCAGACAGCCCTGGCCCCCTCTCTGCCTTCGACAGAGCCCTCATCAGAGCCTTCCCCAGACTCCAGGACTGGCCCATGTTCCTCCCCAACCTCCTCACTGTCCGAATCTGCTGCCAGCTCCACTGGCTGCTGGCTGGGAGCTGCTGGCGGGCCACAACAGATTGCTGCACCAGGCTGGGGGGGTTGAATTAAATGACTTCTAAGGTCACCTCCTATCCTATGATCATAAAGAGCATCAAGATGGGACAGTCTTGAGTGTTATGGGTGTCTCTGAAGTGGGCTCAGATGATGAGGGAGTTGTGAGAGGAGCATCTGGAAGTCATGGGGGATTCTGAACCAGGAGGGGCTGGGCAAGAATAGGAAGACAAACCAGGAACTTCAGAAGCCCTTGAGGAGTGATCAGACGAGCAGCTGGCTGAAAACAGGGAAAAAGAGCACAGTTGCAAACAAGAAGTTTGGAAGGGCAGCCAGAAACAGAGGGTGGAGAAGGAGTACAGCTGCAACTGATGAGCAGGGATGAGGGCCTTAGGGCCTGCATAGAACATAGAATAATAGAGTTGGGAAGGGACCTTGGAGGTCTTCTAGTCCAACTCTCTGCTTAAGCAGGAGACCCTATCGTTTCAGACAAATAGCTGTCCAACCTCTTTTTGAAAGCCTCCTGTGATGGAGCACCTACAACTTTTGAAGGAAAGCTATTTCATCGGCTAATTGCTCTTGCCCTTAGGAAATTTCTCCTTCATTCTAGGTGCGTCTTTCCTTGATTAATTTACATCCATTGTTTCTTGTCTTGCCTTTTGGTGCTTTGGAAAATAGTTTGATCTTCCCCTCGTCTTTGTAGGAGCACCTCAAATATTGGAAAAGTGCAATCATGGTCCTTCTTTTCATTAGGACCTGCTGACTCAACTGAAGTCAGCGAGGTTACTCATAAGGAGGCAGCCTTGTTCCTTCCAATGAGTTGGCATGGCCAGCAGCTGTTTATCTTTGCATGCCGAGCAAAACGATTCTTCCATTTCAGATTGCGTGTTAGTTCAACCACTATGTACCTTGCCTTGAAACTTCGCCTTGACTCTGTTTCTGGAGTTTGGACTTTGACTTGTGGACATCGGAATCGGATTTTGGCTTATGGGATTTGTGTTTTGGACCACGGACTTGTCTTTGCTGGATTAACTCTGGGTTTTCCTGATGTGGGAAAATCGGGTCTTGCTCTGGTCCCTGTGTGGAAAATCCTTAGGAATACTACTGGGGGCTGGTGAAGCCTTAACAACGACTTCAAACCCTTGTGGTGGGTGCATGTGTGAGTGGGACAGGACACTGAGTTTCTTCCTCACCGCAGTCCCACATATATGTTCGTTGCCTTGAGTTATTTATAAAAATAATGAAAGCGGGATTTTAAAAAATCTAATAAATTAATCCTTGATTAAAGGCCTGGAGACTAAAACATATGAAGAACGGCTACAGGATTTGGGTTTGGCTAGTCTAAAGAAAAGAAGAATTAGGGGATGACATGATAGCAATCTTCCAGTATTTGAGGGACTGCCCCAAAGAAGAGGGGGTCAACTTATTTTCCAAAGCACCAGAAGGCAAGACAAGAAACAACGGATGGAAACTCATCAAGGACAGAAGCAACCTGGAATTAAGGAGAAACTTCTGAATAGTGAGGATAATTAACCAATGGAAAAGCTTGCCTTCAGAAATTGTGGGTGCTCCATTTATGGAGATTCTCAGTCATCCACATCATGGTTGTCCCAAAGGTGCTTTTTTCAGGAGGCAACAGGATTTTCTTTTTTTTTTTCTTTGAAGATGTTTCGCTTCTCATCCAAGAAGCAAAAGGTCTTCAAAGAAAAAACAGAAAGCCCAGTTGCCTCTTGAAAAAGCACCTTTGGTTCATCGCTGGAGGTTTTTAAGAAGAGACTGGACAGTTACCCATCTGAAATGATAGTCTCCTGCCTGAGCATGGGGCTAGACTAGAAGACCTCCAAGATCTATTTCCAACCCCGTTATTCCATGTTGGGTGTTTGGTGAATTGCTAGAGACTCTTCAAGAAGAGACTGGACAGTCAGTTGTCTGTGATGGTATAGGATTCTCCTGCTTGAACAGGGGGCTGGAGTAGAAGACCTCCCAGGTCCCTTCCAGGTCTATTCTGATTCTAATAAATAAACAAAATAAAATATTCTCACTCAACTGGTTCTGATCCTTCCTCTCTTTCATAGGACACCCCCCCCCCCTCAATCTCTTTGCTGAAATAGCCACAGATCTATTTCTAGGCATTTACCTACTTTTTTTTTTACAGCAGATGGATCTCTGCCACTCCTGGTATCCTATCCAAAGCCCACTTCCTCTGCCCTGGAGCTGCCTTGTGGTTTTTACAAGTACAAAGATTTAAAAGGACAGCCTGAATGAAGACTTGGCCCCGGGCACAAAAAGAGATCCATTTAATAAATTGGAAACTCCTTTGCTCCTGTTTTTTTTTATTAAAAAAGAAGAAGAAGAAAGAAGAAGAAGAAAGAACTTCAATTAGTGTCTTTCCTCAGACCTTCAAGGTTTTTTTTTAAGCATCAAGGGAAAAAAAAACCCCAAAGCTACCCCAGGCTCTAATCTTCTAATCTAGTCTAATTTTAAAAGGAGAAAGAGAGGGGGGGGGGCAGGAGAAGGAGAGAAAGAGAGAAAGAGATTGGGGGAGGAAGAACAGTCTGGTTTTGGTTTTTTTTTTACTTTTATGCACTCTTTTTATCAACAGGCTAATCTTAATAAAGCTAATACACTCCTCTCTCAGTGCATCTGTTTTTGAAGCCGCTCTAAAGCAAAACTAAGCACAGAGGCAACTGAAACAGTGGAGAAGAGACCTCCAGAATGAAAGACGCCCCTCTTTTGGGCAGCATTGGGAGGAAAAGAATTAAGGGGGTGGGGAGGGGTGTGTGAAATGGTAGGTTTTCACCTCGCTAGGAAAAATGCAGCCATTTTAGAGGGGCCCTCGCTGACCAGCCTTGCTCCCTAAGACTTTAAGATGCATGGACTTCAACTCCCAGAATTCTGCATGCTGGCAGGGGCAGCTGGCGTTTGCATGCTTCCCTTGATGCAGCAGGGATTACACAGGTAAACCCACCAGTGGCTGGCCAGGTTAGGTGGTCTTAATAGAATAAATTCATTATAAATTCATTTTAGTTTGGCTTTTCATTCTAGTGCCCTGGAGTCCCAAAGTTGACTTTTAGCTGCAGCGAACTTTTCTCTCCAACTTCCTCATAAGTATTACAAATAGGGCTGAACAGTGTGGCAAGACTCTGTAAAGGAGGGGCACAGGAAGCCAGACGTGGGGGAGAGATAGAACAGAGAAGTTGCAGAAAACTGTTGGTACGAAATCAGCTTTCCTGTTTTTGATACTTTTGTATGAATATCTGCTTTTGTATTTTTCCAAGATGTACTTCCCTGTTCTGAACAGGGGCTTTTACGTTTTGTATGAATATGCCTCTTTAAACGCCTTCTGATTGACGAAGTTTGATTAAAGGTATAAAATCACTGCCCTGGGCGTAGCCCGGAAAGTTCAGATTTTGGTGTGTGAACACGCTGAACTCGATGCATCCAATAAACCTGTTTCTCTCACTTTCGTGGTCTCAAGTCCTGCTCTTTCGTAAGTAGATTACAAACCTCAAATCTGCTGCTATACCCTAACATGCTGGCTGAGGAATTTGGGAACTGAAGTCCACACAGTTTGAAAAGTCAGAGAGTTGAAGTCCACACACAGCTGGGGAATCCTGCGGGTTGAAGTCTAACGCATCTTAAAGTTGCTGAGGTTAGAAAACCCTGGTCATTATGGAGATTCTCTGTCATGCAGGTGACGGTTGTCCCAAAGGTGCTTTTTTTTTAAACTGAACTTTCTGGTTTTTCTTTGAAGATGTTTTGCTTCTGATTCAGGAAGCTTCTTCAGCTCTGATGGAGAATGGAAGGATTTATATCCATTTATATTCCTTGCGGTCATGCTGATCGTCAGAAAGAGTGCTAATGATTGCAAGGAATATAAATCTTTCCAGCATACACCCAAATTTAATTAATATGGAAAATATAGTTACATATAAAGAGTTATTGAACAGACAGGGGGAGATCAAAACTAGATTAGACTTGGCATCACAAAGGGTACAAGTAGAATAGTGGTCCTACTTACAGATACAATCAAGGTTTGCACAGGATAGGAAGAAGGAGGGTATTGCCAAAGATTACACAATATTAGATAAACTTTTGATACAGGCGGAAAACAGGCTGATCAAAGTGTTGTATAGATTTTTGTTGGAATATAAGGTAGAGGAGGAACATGTCAAAGAAACTATGGTCGCCTGGGCAAAAAAGTTCAGTTATAATGTGGAATTGACTAAGTGGGAAAAACTTTGGATACTTAATCAGAAACTAACAATGGCTATGGCGTATAAAGAAAATCTTTATAAGATGTTCTACAGATGGCATATGCCCTCAGCACGGCTCTCCAAAATGTTTAAAAATCTGGCCCCAAATTGTTGGAAGTGTAAAAAAACACCAGGCACTTTTTATCATATGTGGTGGACGTGCAATGAGGCAAAAAAATATTGGAAAATGATTCAATCATGGTTAGAACAAATGGTGGGATACCAAATCTTGTTTAAGCCAGAAGTTTTTCTCCTAGGTATAATACCGGAGGGGTTTAAGAAAGATACACTTTATCTAATTATACATGTAGTAACTGCGGCATGCATAACTTATGCACAATATTGGAAAAAAGAAAATACACCATCAGAGCTAGATATAATCAGAAAAGTGTTGGCCTGTGCGGAAGCAGATAGGCTCACTCTTGAACTTAAAAATAAAGGGGAATCAGAATATTATGAAGTCTGATTTTATGATTGGTATAGGACAAGGTGACAAGACTGGAACAAACTGTATATATTGTGATTGGACAGAAGGATAGACAATGTATTAAATAGGCTAATAATGGTTGAGACTAACTGTATATAATATGAATGTATGGTCACTTCAACTTTGCAGTACTGCATTGTTTTAAATGAAAAATAATAAAAATATATTTAAAAAAAAGAATATAAATCCTTCCAGCCTCCACCATTCAGTCAGAACCGAAGAAGCTCCTTGGATGAGAAGCAAAACGTCTTCAAGCAAAAAGAAAGAAAGTCCAGTTGCCTTTTGAAAAAAGCACCTTGGGGACTGATAATCCAGCCTTTTTTTCCCATCAGCTCAGTTTACAATACTCCCGCAGGGGTGGAGGGCCCCGACGCCACCGTATAGAATGACGTCATCCCACCATTTGGATGAGAGCGCATATGATGTCACTGTGCTGTGCTGGCTGGGGGATTCTGGGAGTTGAAGTCCACAGGACTTAAAGTCGCCAAGGTTGAGAAACACTATACTGGATGCTTGCAAATGAATCCCGGCTAATGAATTTTATTAATCAAGAGAAATTACGTGCAAGCCCTTGCCAATTTGAAATAATTTCGATATTGATTTTTCTGCGATAGATGTGCTGGAACAACGCAATGGGGAGCCAGGCTTATTTTATTGCGGGGGGGGGGGGGTTGCATCTGTGTTGCAGGAGACAAGTGACGGGCCTGCTCTTCCATGCCAAGTGATTACTTGAGGTCTTGCAAAGGGGGTGGGGGAGGGGTCATGCCTGGGCTTCCACCACTCCTGGTGTCCCGTTTTTTGTGGCTCGCTTGCCAAAGGATTTCAATTCACTGAACTCCCTCTGTCTCTGGCCCCCCAACGCCCATCCATCACGTCAGTGGTAAAATAAGATTGATGTTCTCCCTGCAAGAGAGGGAAAAACACTCATCCATAATGCAGGACGCCATCCCAGGAGGAATCCGCTCCTCCTCCTTTGCTGCGAGACGGGGCTGAAAAATTACCCAGCGAGGAAAGGGGAAGGAGGCCGAGGGAGTGAGGATGGGGGCGCTGGCAGTGGGCAATCAGCTGCCTTGGAGGGGCAAGAGAAAGGGGCGAGAGGCTGGGGCGAGGAGGGGGAGAAAGGAAGAAATGCACAGAGAGGGGACGAAGGAAAAAAAATGGTCAGATTGGAAGGCTGGCTAAGGCACAAAGTTGGGAAAGCAAAATGAAATCGAAATGCCCCCTTTTGATTTAGCCATGACGTATGGCATGAGGCAGGAGAGCTGCTAATGAAGATATTTTGTTTATTTGTTTCTTTATTGTTTATTAAGTTTGCCAAACAGGTACGAGATAACAGGTATAAGTATAAACATGGACACAAGCACAGTGAATGGGTATGAATAAACGGGACAGGGACGGAAGGCACGCTGGTGCGCCTATGCACGCTCCCCTTACAGACCTCTTAGGAATGGGGCAAGGTCCACGCTAGACAGTTTAAGGTTGAAGTTCTGTGGGTTTGAGGATGTTACAACAGAGTCAGGTAGTGCATTCCCGGCCTTTGACATACTTTTAAAAAAATTCAATGACTTGCAATGACTGCAAAATTTTAACGCCAATCAGTGGGGGGATATGACTGGTACGCCTCGATACGGGCATACCGGTGCCTGCTGAGAGCACAAGGTACCGTTCCGGTACAGTGATCTGGAGGGCTGAAACGCCTGCCCGCTCTCCTTCCCACTATTTGAGCTGATCGGGGCATTTGTTCACGCGTACAGAGCGTACGGCGCCTGTCGAAGCTCCACCGAGCAGCTGGAGCATCGCGGGCAGTAGGTACATATGCGTGTGTGTACGTGGTGGGCGCCAGCCCCGTTGCACCGTACCAAGGTCCAGAACCCACCACTGGCACCAATGTGGATTTCCAAACCAGAGATTGGACTGCAAAATTTCCCATTCCATCCCCCTGTGTTAGGGAGGAAATCTAGAAGAAGCTTGAAACAATCGCACTGCACACTCATTTGGTAAAGTCATAACTGATCGGAACTGGATTAGCTTTCTAGGCATGCAGGTGCGCAGAGAGAGAGCGAGAGAAAGAAAGAGAGAATGAAAAAAGATGGAAAGAAAAAGTGCAACGGGCTAGCGAGGAATGAGAATCAGAAGCGAAAAGGAGTTGAGTCTCCATCCCGTTAAGGTCAGCAGCGAGTGCTGTTAATAGAGATTTAAAAACATGCTCCTCGCGATTCCAAATGTGTCACGCTTGATTAGAAAGCTGTTTCAGAAAATTTGCAAGAAAGTGAAGCTACAATTAATAGAAGGAGGCCCAATTAGCCTTTAATCTATGACTTTTTAACAAAGCCTCTTTTATACAAGGGGCTTTTGATCATTATGTGCTCCTTGAGATTTGGACTTCCCTCACCGCACGCTATTAACTCATTGGCACCCAACAAAATAGCTTTACAAGGTCAGATGATTTCAACCCATAACTCCTCTATCGATTTTCCTGGCATGAAATCCAGCTCCTTCCTGCAAAAGCGCAGAAGAACCGTTGTCTAGAGCAAAGTCATGCTGGTTGGGGAATACTGAGAGTTGACTGCAACTCCTCTCTATCCAAAATGTGGACAGCAAAGTCCACATTTTGGATAGAGAGGATGATTGGTTTGAAGGGGGGGAGTAAAAGAATCCATCTATAATAGAATTGAACACAGCTCCCTCAACAAAGAGGGAGGAATAATAAGACACCCCCTATTTCCTGCCTACAACACAGTCCATTCAGCAGTTCCAAGAAGGTTCCAGTCTTATTTGCACCCTGATTCAAATTACCCTGAGGGCACAGATAAACCCCTAAATGGTTTCAAGAGCTCTCAGGGAGAGTACTAGTGACCAGATGATTGCAAAAAAAAAAATACATCCTTTCATCCCCCACAATCTATCAGAACCTATCCTTCCTTCTCCCCCATCTGTTCTGACCTAGGCTTCCCCAAAAAGCATGAGGCAGATTCCTGGTCCAGACAAAACCCCTTTTATTAAATGAATGTGAATTCCTCCCATTCACATTCAGCAAAGGCCTGGCAAACAGTCTTTCAAAGGTGAATTTATGACCACAGACCTTATCTAGCTTGGAAAGCTGCCATGTAAATATTTTCCAAATGCAGTGCAGTGCAAGGAAAGACTTAGCACAGAGTCTCTGAGATTCACGGACAGATCTTCACGCTCCTGAAACGAATGAACGAATTGTTTCCTGCAAAAGCCCACTCCCCTTTTGCTCCTCTTTTATTTCCTATGGGGGGGGGGGCATTCACCATCCATCTGTGGCTTTACTCCCAAGTCGACCCTGATTTCTTAGCTGTTCTTTTCTTCCAGCAGCTCTGCACATGCGCACAGTGGGAACAGGCTCCAGCTGTTCCTCTGCCTCACTGCTGTCCAGCTCCAAAGGCAGCTGAGAACTGCCAGACAGTCTTGGCCCCCTCTCTGCCTCTGACACCGAGCCCTCGTCCGAGCCTTACCCAGCCTCTAGGACCGACCCATGTTCCTCCCCAGCCTCCCCACTGTCTAAATCTGCTGCCAGCGCCATCCTTCTCTAATCAGAACTGATGAAGCTCCTTGGGTGAGAAGCAAAATGTTTCCTTCCTCCTCCTCAAGGGGGGAAAAACATTTCAGTTGCTTCAAAGCACCTTTGAGACAACTATGACCTGGATGATTGAGAACCTCCACAGACCTGAGAGTTGAAATCCACACATCTTCAAATTGCCAAGGTTGAGAAACACTACACTAGAGAGAAGTCCTCCCCAAACCTGATGCACCCCAGGGGTGTGGACTTCAACTCCCATTATCCTCAGCCTAAGGATTATGGGAATGGGCCCTACATATCTGGAAGCCTTCTGTGGAAAGTAGCTTGCAGGATAAAACAGATGTGATGTTCAGGGGTCCCCCCCCCACCTAAGTAAGGTGTCTAAGACGGTGTTTGAAGAAGCAACAAATGACATCCTGCCCTAAACAATACTCTCTGAAGCTATTTGGACTAATTGGAAAATATTCATTAGTGCCAATGGAAAATGTTCTCTGAAAGCAAACGGCAGCTTCAAACGCATCTCCTCCGCCTCGTGGAAGCTGTTTTTTCCAGACGGAAGGAAGTGCAGTTGCTTTCTTTTTAAGGTAATGGGCTCATTCTTTCTTTGCTTCTTTGGCTTATGTTGAAGAACCCGAGTCAGTCCTCATTTCCCTCTAGCTGTAGGAGAAGAAGAGGCAGAGCCAGGAAGTGGAATCAAGAGAAGTTGACAAGACAGCCTAGAAAAAAGGAGGACGGGGGGTGGCACAACAGCAGTGTTCCAGTATTTAACGGGCTGCCCCAAAGAAGAGGGAGTCAAACTATTCTCCAAGGCACCTGAGGGTAGAACAAGAAGCAATGGGTGGAAACTAATCAAGGACAGAAGCAACTTAGAACTAAGGAGAAATTTCCTCACACTGAGGACAATTAACCAGTGGAATGGCTTGCTTTCTAAAATAGTGGGTGCTCCATCACTGGAGGTTTTTAAGAAGAGACTGGACGTATCTGAGATGGTATAGGCCAGCGATGGCGAACCTTTTTTGGCTCATGTGACATAAGTGGGGGGAGCGCAGGGGGGTCATGGGCGGGTGTGCCGCACCTATAATGCAATGCGCGACACCCCCCCCAGTGCGCATGTGTGCACTACAGGCGCAACCCCCATTTTTTGCACGCTTTTTTTGCCCTCCCCAGGCTCCAGGGGCTTTATAGGAGCCTGGGGAGGGCGAAAACAGCCTCCCACCCCGGGTGCCCTCCGGAGGCTTCAGGGACCTTCAGGGACCTTCAGAGAAGCCTCCGGAGCAGTCAAAATGACCCTCCGAGCAAACTGGAAGTCACTTCTGGTTTGCTCGGAGGGTCGTTTTAAGCGCTCCGGAGGCTTCAGGGACCTTCAGTCAAAATGACTCTCCGAGCAAACCGAAAGTCTGTTCCTGAACTTCTGGTTTGCCCGTAGGGCTGGGTTTTTTGTGCTCCAGAGGCTTCAGGGAAGCTCATGAAGTCTCCGGAGGGCCTCCGGTGGGGGGAGGATCTTTTCGCCCTCCCCAGGCTCCTATAAAGCCTCTGGAGCCTGGGGAGGGTGAAAAATGACTTTAAAAAAGGATGACCTCAGCTGGCCAGCGTGCACATGTGCACTGGCCAACTGACAGGGCAGCACCTCGCATGCCCTGACAAATGGCTCTGCATGCCACCTGTGGCACGCGTGCCATAGGTTCGCCATCACTGGTATAGGCTCTCCTGCTTGCACATGGGGTTGAAGCCCCCCAAGATCCCTTCCATTTCTATTGTGCTTGACTCAATACATCCTCTAGTTCAGCCCCCTGCTCAAGCAAGAGACCCCACACCATTCCAGACTGGTGGCTGTCCAGTCTCTTCTTAAAATCCTTCAGTGATGGAGCACCCACAACCTCTGGGAGGCAAGCCGTTCCATTAGTTAATTGTTCTCACTGTCAGGAAATTCCTCCTTAGTTACAGGTTGCATTTCTCCTTGATTAGTTTCCACCCATTGCTTCTTGTCCTGCCTTCTGGTGCTTTAGAGAATAGGTTAACAAGGTTAAGGACAGATACTCTATGCAGTCATTAGGAGAAAAAAACTCAACTCGATGGCTCCTAATAAATCATATTCACACAACAAGCTAAGCCATGTGTTAATAGACTACAAGAAAGGATTGACTACACATGCCAACCTAACATTAAATTAACCATTGCATTTCCTTAGATTTAGCTTCTCCCAGTAAGAAGCATTGTCCATGGGGTTTTCTTGGCAAAGATACCGGAGTGGGTGGCCGTTTCCTTCTGCAGGGGATCACATTTTGTCAGAGCTCTCTGCTATGACCTGTCCGTCTTGTGTGGCCTTGCACAGCATAGCTCATAGCTTCATTCAGCTGCGCAAGCCTCTTCACCATGACAAAGCAGTAATCCATGAAGGGGTTTTTCCCATAATGCTGGAAAAGATTGAGGGCAATAGAAGAAGGGGAGGACAGAGAATGAGGCGGCTGGATGGAGTCACAGAAGCAGTCGGCATCAGCTAAAATGGACTACAGGGGATGGCAGAGGACAGAAAGGCCTGGAGGAACGTTGTCCATGGGGTTGCGATGGGTCGTACACAACTTCGCAACTAACAACAATAACAATCTCCTCTCTACAACCACAGTCCATTCAGCAGTTCCCAGAAGGCTACAGTCTTATTTGCACCCTGATTCAGGTTACCCTGAGGGCACAGATAAACCCCTAAGTGGCTTCAAGAGCTCTCAGGGAGAGTACTAATGACCAGATGATTGCAAAAAAAACAAAAACATCGTTCCATCCCCCACAACCTATCAGAACCTATCCTTCCTTCTCCCCCATCATCCAGTCTCAACAGTCAGTATCTATCCTTCCATCCTGCCCCAATCAGAACTGATGAAGCCCCTAACAACAACAAGTAAGACGCATCTGGGCCAAGGAGCTTTACATAACCATCAGGGAGAAGACTTTCAGGAAATCCCAGGATGAGGTACAACAGACTAAGTTGCGAAGTAAAAACATTTTTTTTTAACACAAAGGCAATTCAATCCATTTCTATACTGCTGCCATGACATCACTAGGGATTGACTTCAACTCAAAAGATGGAGATGTTTCTTTTAAAGGTGTGACAGTCGTTTTTCCTCAAGTCAAACCCAAGAGAGGGCGGCTGTCTCATAATTTCAAACTTGCACAATTGCAAGTTTTAGAAACTTCATTTGCAAAATCGGAGGGGCTTAAATCTTTTATTTATTAATTTATCTGAAGCCTAAAGATTTAAGACGGTGCCGTTCAGAAGCAACAAGAGAGAGTCACAGGGAGTAGGCAACCCAGAGAATTTTAAATGACTGTCTGCATGTAGTTAGCTGTATAATTAGCCACATAACTCAAGCGTGCAACCCTTGTCCGACTGACTTTGCTACACTTAAGCGAAACGTTCCAGGCGTGAGACATCCATCATCCCTTATCAGGAAAACAGGCTTGGGAATTGCAGCAGCAGAACTAACTATTAATTCTTTGCAAAGCAATTTTCAAACCACATTTTAATGTGCTATTTACAGAAGGTTCCCTCCATAAGCCTTGATGAACCCCGGGTTGCAAACCTTATGCTTGTTACTTCAAGCGAGGCCCAAAAATATGGAAATCAACTCCCAGTCGTACAAGTTAGCTTTGAAATCAACGGTGCAAGCGGACCAGAAACCGGACATCATCAACTGAGCAGCAGGGACAAAGAGCTCCCTGAAACAGTCTAAATGTGCAGTCTGAAAGTCCCAAAGAAAAAAAAAATTCCAGCGTTTCCTCAAAGGTGCTTTTTCTTAACAAAAAAACAAAAAAACAACTGGACTGTTTTTTCCTTGAGGAAGACGTTTCGCTTCTCACCTCAAACACTTCATCAGTTCTGGCAGGATGGAGGGGATGATGGAAAGATTAGTTCTGACTGGATGGAGGGGAGGGATCATACTTCTTTGTAGTCATCTGGTCGTTAGTACTCTCTCTGAGAGCTCTTGTAGCCACTTGGGGGTTTATCTGTGCCCTTGGGGGGTCACCTGAATCAGGTACATCACTCCAGAACAGATTACGTTGAGCCAATGAAGAGCAGGTCCAGATTATCTGGATCTGCATCGGATTGGCCCTGGAGTTTTACCTAAGCACCTGAGAAGTAGGGGTGTTGACTTTTAGTGACCACATAGATTTTCTCCATGATCTGCCCCCAACCTCTCTGAACAGATAGACATGATTCATTGTTGATCAAAACTCAACAACTGGCAGTTTCCAGAAAGGATATGGGACGGATTGTTACTGGAGGAGGCAGACTTTTAACAACAAAAAAAACCCTCAAATCATTTACAAACTAGCACTTACCCATCATCATTCATGGATGGCCAGCAAACCCTTTTGAAGCGGATGGTCTGGGATCCCACCTGTTGGCTCCCTGCAGATCCCAAACGTCCCCCATTCCTTGCAAAAAGCTGCATCCGAGACCTGAAATGTGGCCTCGGGACCAACGGTGAATTTAGTCGCTTCCAGATGCTGCTGAATTACCATAGAGGTCAATGGGAAAGGAAGTTGTAAAAAGGTAAAGGTATAGGAGTCCTTGCGGATTTTATTCTGCTAATCATTGCTGGCCATGGGGGACAAGGAACGGTGCTCATCTCCATTTCAAGGTCATTGAGTCCAAAGAGATTTCCATTTGTCATTTGGCCAGCATGATGTCATGGAGCTCTGTTACCTTCCCACCGAAGTGGCACCTATTTATCTGTCAGAAATGGTACGGTGTCTCCTGCTTAAGCAGGGGGTTGGACTATATGACCTACAATGTCACTTCCAACTCTATTATTCCATTCCAGTCCAGTCCAGTCCAGTCCATTCCAGTCCAGGTCTACTCTACTCTACTCTACTCTACTCTACTCTACTCTACTCTACTCTACTCTACTCTACTCTACTCTACTCTATTCTATTCTACTCCTGTTCTGTTCTATCTACTCACATTTGCATGCTTTCAAATTGCTAGGTTGGCAGGAGCTGAGGTGAGGACGGGAGTTCACGATGTCACATGGAGCTGAGTCTCAAACCTGGGCTGCTGGCTTTCCAGCTGACAAACTCAACATCTTAACCAATGAGTCACCACAACACCCTAAGGGAAGGTGGGAGATGTAGTATCAGCACTGGCAGGAAGGCACAATTATCTCACTGTCAACCTAAAATCAAAGAGAATAACTTCCTGCAGACACAGGGCAATTTGGTTTTTTGCACCATAGCAATCAAGTTTTTAACTGGAAATTCAGTGGGAAATCCTGATTGGTGAAGACTTGTAGAGATCAGTTTCTGCTGATACACAGAAGGGTTTACAAATTCTGTATTGCTTACTTTGTTTCTGGCCTGGAACATCTGCATCTTGGCCAGCCAGAAGACATTGTAAGCCAAGCTATTATCTTCTCAAATATTTTTAAACCTATTAACAACCTCTTCAAAAGAAGCAGATTAAAGAAAGGTTTCAGCAGTCAGGCCATCTCACAGCAACATTATTGTCCTTTTAGCTTTGGGGAAAGATTTGGATTTCTTCCCCAAAGTATTTAGAAAAGTCATGTTTTTACAACTGCAGTTGCTACTTTATAAGTTTTCTCTGGCTCAACCACCTTTATTATGGCTTCTCCTGATTTTACTCAGGTCCGTTGTTATGTTTTCAATGGCTGTTTTCACAAATTACCCCTTTTCGTTTTATACTGATGAATTTTAAAATATTTCACCCTAAAATATTTTATCTGGATTGACCGTAGGAGGGGGAGAGAGATAAGATAGAGCATACTACTAAACAACTTGATGGCAATGGCGACCGGGGAACTGGTTCAGGGGCGTGGTCAGCCTGGCCCGCTGCGGTTCTGCGACCCGGGCCAAAATACCACTACCGGTTCGGCCGAACTAAGCCGAACCGGGAGCAACCTACCTCTGGTGTTACTAGATTCTTGATTGGCTAATTGAGGACTAACCCAGCTCTCCTCTATAATGATATTGGGAAGCATCAAAATACAACTGATTATTATTGTTATTGTAATGATGACGACGACGACGACGATGATGATGATGATGATGTCAATCTTTGGTGAGATTCACAGCCTTTGGGGCTGGTTGGTAGCTCAACAGCTCGAGTCCTAACCAAGGACCTAGGAACTGTTAAGGTAACGTTGGAGGATATAAGCTGTTCCAAGTAGGGTGGTTTTTTGTAGAATCAGAATGTTCAAGTCTGATAAATTTAGAATTTCCAAATAGCGAGGTAGCCCTTTAGGTATTGCTCCAAGGGCTCCAATTACAATCGGGACAACACTCGATTTCTTTTTCCACAGTCGCTCAACTTCAATTTGCAAGTCCCAATAATTTGTGATTTTTTCCTGCTGCTTATCTTCAATTTGTGCACCACCAGGTATTGCAATGTCAATGAACCAGACTTTTTTCTTTTCAACTGTTGTTATGTCAGGGGTGTCGTAGGCCAAATGCCTGTCAGTCTGAATTCTGAAATCCCACAAGATCTTGACTTTCTCATTCTCTAGAACCTTCTCAACCTGATTATTATTATTATTTAGCATATGAAGAGAAATAAGCACAACTGATCAATCAACGTCCTATCATTCTCTCAGGTTTTGCTACTGGCCAGCCCGTTTTTCCTGCTTGCTTAAATGCTAATCTCAACATTTGCAAGCCCCACCACAGCTGCATGCAGGATGCAACGCCAGAGACACTTCAGCAGAAGAATAGGAAATGGCCTCTACATACGGATACAGAAGTCCCCGCTCTCGTAATATCCCGGGCAGCACTGAGAGCGTCGCCGATACATCGTCCTCAGTCCCCTCCGATAGGCCGTTTTATAACTGATTCTAAATGGTGGGAGAGGAAAGGAAGAAAAAAAAAACCCTGGAAATCAATGCCCATAGTTATAATTCTATTTGTGTTACATTACCGCAAGGTTGTTATGTTCAATATTTGCTTCAGAATGTGCAAAGGTTTTTGATATTTAAAAAGATCGATACAAATTCCAACTCCTACTCATTCAGCCGTATCCTAAGCCATTTTCATGCTAGGTCCAAGAGAAGATTTGGGCAAGCAAGATATAGAAAGGGAAAGAAAAGGGAAATTGTGTGTGTGTGTGTGTGTGTGTGTGTGTGTGTGTGTGTGTGTGTGTGTGTAAATAAAAATCTTTTGCCTATCCCTGGTTATAATTCTTATCTCAGAAATAAACAGCAGTTCGAGATATTAAACAGGCAGAGTTGCTCAATAGTGAGAAAGGCAGCATATAAATTTAATAAATAAATCCAATAAATATAAACATTGCATATGTTAGGCCTGCAGTCATATTCCTTTTAGGATCTTTGGCCTGCCACACTCTCTCTATTATTTTACTATGCTGTTTCATTAGTGGGGAATTGGGAGGGGGAATAGTAAGGAGCAGAATGTGTTGTTGTCAAAATAAAACATTCCTTTCTAGAAGCCCAAGGTCATCCTTTGCCTCTGCACTTCTGCACCTGACCGGAACTAGATGGGTGGAAATGCCAGCATGGCAGAGGAAGATTGGACCATGTGATGAACTTGTGGGTGTGGGGGCAAGGTCTTAAACTTTCAACTGGGTGGAAAACCCAGGAAGCTTTCAGATTCAGGTTTTCCATAGATGTACCAACATGTCTCTCTTATTAAATTGGAACTTTGATGAAAGCTCTGCCTTGGACTCTGATTTAATTCTGGATAATATTTGGAATGCTGACAGCACAATTCCTTGCATTAATATATTTTTTTGCCACCCAAACATGGGTGGCTGGCCAGCCCATAGCCTGTCCCCTGTCCCCTTATTCCCGCTGAGAAGTTGGTGTGTTTCATACAACCACACATATGATATCTAGGTTGGACATTTCTGCACTCTTTCCAGACCCTCAACATCTTTCTTATAATATGATTGTTTGTTATATGTTGACTAAACATGGATGCAGTTTATTAAGTGTGGTCTTACTAAGGCTTTGTAAAGCAGTATGTCATCTTGATTCTATTCCCTCTTTTAATACAACCTAGGATTAGCTTTTTTGGATGCAATTTGTATACACAAATATGATGACAACCATGAACGTTTTGGGCAATCATCTCTATAAACAAAAGATTGGGCTTCATGATCCCCAGAATCAACAACACACACCAAGAATTTGTTTATACTTGATTTGGAGAAAATCTGGCCTAATTTAAATCTGCCTTTAAAACTTTTCCAGGTGTTTCCAGGTATTTCTCAACCATGATTTATTTTTCAACCTTGATGTGTGTCTCAAACTTGAGGTGTGGGATTCAAGATAAATGAACTTCAATTCTTGAAGTTACCTACACTGGCTGGGGAATTCTGGGAGAGAAACAGGTTTAGCCAGTTCGTTTTCAACAGCAAGAAGATAAAAGAAGGAAGCTGCAAGCAAAAAATGATAGTCCCTCGGCCTTCCTAGTTGCTTCCAACTTGATTGCAAATGCAACGCTGAAAGCAAATGCATTGCAAATAGGCAGGGCTGGTTAGTCATCCTTTTACAAAAACTATGGCTATTTTCTCCATAAAAGAAAAAGAAAAATCAATGTTCCGTCTCTTTAGTGCTGCCGGACTACTCTGCACAAAAGATCCTATCGTTATCCTCCGTAGCGGAAGAGCTTCTCCCGGGCTCGGAAGAAAAGGGAGCAATCCAGAGAGGATGAAAGGGAAGATGAGGTTTGAAAATACCTTCCAATTATCGCTTACCTGTGTCGAGTGCACTTGAACCAGTTGAGGATATCTGTGCATCTTGTATAATAGATCTGATCAAAGGGATGTGCGTAGGATTCCTGAACAGTCACGGCGTAGCTAGAAGGGAAGAGACAGCAACTGTTCATCTGGGCCTTTCTTTATGTAGCCCAGGAGTATCCAAACTTGGGAACTTTAAGACTTGTGGACTTCAACTCCCAGAATTCTGAAAGTTGAAGTCCACAAGTCTTAAAGTTCCCAAGTTTGGTCACCCCTGATTTAGCCATTCAAAGCCCAGATCCAAACACAGGTCCTTTGGCCAAGTTTGATAAACAAATACTTAAGTCAATAAAAACAGAATGCAGGTAATCAATGGCTTACAATCACAATTGAGCCCAGAATATCTGTTGGCAAACAAGACATTTTACTATCTTCCTTGCCACAGTCGTTAGGCGAATCAGTGCAGTTGTTAAGTTAGTCCATGGTTGTTAAGTGAATCTGGCTTCCTCCATTGACTTTGCTTGTCAGAAGGTCGCAAAAGGAGGACGCGTGAATCCGGGAGACTGCAACCGTCAGAAATACATGCCAGTTGCAGGGGGGGACGGGGGAGGGGATGAGCAAGCGTAGGAGCGATGGGCAAGCGTACGTACACAGCTCTATTTGCGGAAGTTCTGGGCATGCAACCACATTACTTGTGCAAATGGAGCACAAGTGCACACGTTTGCCCACTTCTCACCTGCTGTTCATCTGCTACTCACAGAAGTGGGGATGTGCATACGCCTAGCACTTCCACAGCCCAACACAATTCTGAACAGCTCAAGCAGGGGTGGGTTCCTGCCAGTTCTAACCTCTTCTATAGAAGAGGTTCCACAATCTACAGTGCTGTTTAGAACCGGTTCAAGCTCCCTCCCCCGCCCGTCTGTACATCATCAAGATTAAGAGGAGGAATTCTTGGAGTTGAAGTCCACAAGTCTTAAAGCTGTCAAGTTTGAACACCTCTGGGGGTTTTTTTTCTAAAGGGTTAGGGGTGCAAGGGTAAGGTGACCAGATTTTCAGATTGGAAAAGAGGGACGCCCTTGACCGGGGGGGCGGGGGGGGGGCTTGATTAAAAAAATTTTTTTTTGTCAAAAGGTCACCCCAGGACACTGAAACCAGCATAAATACGAATCTGTTGCCAAACAAAATTTTGATCACGTGACCATGAGGATGTTGCAACGGTCGCTAAGTGTGAAAAATGGTCATCAGTCACTTTTTTCAATGCCATTGTAACTTTGGTCACTAAATGTTTTCCCCCTCCTCGAGACTCCTCACTTCTTCCTTCATTCCTCTTGCTTATCTACCTTCACCTTATCTGTCTTCTGCTCTTTCCCTCTCTTCCTTCCTTTCTCCTTCCATCCTCTCTTCTTTCCTCACTCACTCCCTTCCTCTTTTTTTCTCTTCCTTCCTCCTTCCATTCTTCCAGCTTCATTTCTTTTGCCTATCTACCTTCTCTGTCTTTCTGCTCTTTCCATTTCTTCGCTTCTGTTCCTTCCTTCTTCCCTCCTTTCCTATTTCTTCCTTCTTCCTTCCTTCTGCCTATCTACCTTCACCTTCTCTGTCTTTCTACTCTTTCCCTGTCTTCCCCTTTCCTCCCTCCCTCCCTTCTTTGCTTTCTAGTTCCATCTTTTCTTCTTTCCTCTCTCCCTCTTTTTCTTTTTTCCTTCCTTCCTCCTTCCTCTTGCCTATCAACTTTTTTTATTTTTTTTTGTTACATAGACGACACATACCCACAACAATAAAAACAAAACAAAAAGAAAAAAAACCCATCATCACATATAGCATGTCATTTGGTTACAAGTGTTTTAACATTTATCATTCTTATACATTTATTATTTCATTTAATAGGTTATAATATACAGTTTGGGTTGCTTGGTTTACCATCCCTTCCTCCTGTTATAACACCACCTTATTTTCCCTTTCTTTTCTCCCTTCCTCCCTTCTCTACTTTCTTCCTTCCTGCTCTCCTTTCCCTTCCTTCTTCCCTTACCTTTCTCCTACTCCTGCTCTTCCTCTTCCCCTTTCTACCCTCTCTCCCCCTCTTTCTCTCCTTTCCATCCTCCTCTCCTTACCTCTTTCTTCTTTCCATCATCCTTTCATTCTCTCCTCCTTTCTCCCTTTCTCCCAACTCCCTTTCTGGGAGTTGAAGTCCACACACTTTCAAGTCTCCAAGGTGGAGAAAGACTGATCTATCTAATTAATATAATTATTTCTCCCTCTCTTTTTCACTCTCTCTCCAGCGCACACACGCAAATGCATAGGGCAGCCCACCTCACACACAGGTAACTCTGGGCGGCTTACGGGAAGAGGACAGCCGACCACTCAACCACGCGGGGGGGGGGCAGGATTTCGCCAAGAAAAGTTAACTTTCCTGCGAAAGGGGCCGGCAGCCTCTCAGCTGTTCCCGGCCGGGGAGACCTCCCCCCACTTCCACTCCTGCGACCCTCCTCCCGCCTCCTCGGAGCTTCAAGCAAGCTAACTGGGAAGGCCGGGGAAGAAGAAAAAGCGGCGGCGCGGGGGCGTGGCAAAAGCCCGGCTGCCGTTTCTCTTGCTGAGGGCGGAAGGGGAGGAGGAGGAGGAGAAAGTTAAAGTGGCAGCCCGATCCCTTCAGCAGCCGAGGAGGGAAACGTGCGTTTTGACAGGGCTTGCACAGCGCTGTGCAAGCCCTGCCAAAGTGTCTGTTTCCCAGGCGGGCTGCCGTTTCTCTTGCTGAGGGCGGGAGAAGGAGGAGGAGAAAGTTAAAGGGGTGGCCCGATCCCTTCAGCAGCCGAGGAGGGAAACGTGCGTTTTGACAGGGCTTGCACAGCGCTGTGCAAGCCCTGCCAAAGTGTCCGTTTCCCGGGCGGGCTGCCGTTTCTCTTGCTGAGGGCGGGAGGAGGAGGAGGAGAAAGTTAAAGTGGCGGCCCGATCCCTTCAGCAGCCGAGGCGGGAAACGTGCGTTTTGACAGGGCTTGCACAGCGCTGTGCAAGCCCTGCCAAAGTGTCCGTTTCCCGGGCGGGCTGCCGTTTCTCTTGCTGAGGGCGGGAGGAGGAGGAGGAGAAAGTTAAAGGGGTGGCCCGATCCCTTCAGCAGCCGAGGAGGGAAACGTGCGTTTTGACAGGGCTTGCACAGCGCTGTGCAAGCCCTGCCAAAGTGTCCGTTTCCCGGGCGGGCTGCCGTTTCTCTTGCTGAGGGCGGGAGGAGGAGGAGGAGAAAGTTAAAGTGGCGGCCCGATCCCTTCAGCAGCCGAGGAGGGAAACGTGCGTTTTGACAGGGCTTCCACAGCGCTGTGCAAGCCCTGCCAAAGTGTCTGTTTCCCAGGCGGGCTGCCGTTTCTCTTGCTGAGGGCGGGAGGAGGAGGAGGAGAAAGTTAAAGTGGTGGCCCGATCCCTTCAGCAGCCGAGGCGGGAAACGTGCGTTTTGACAGGGCTTGCACAGCGCTGTGCAAGCCCTGCCAAAGTGTCTGTTTCCCGGGCGGGCTGCCGTTTCTCTTGCTGAGGGCGGAAGGGGAGGAGGAGGAGGAGGAGAAAGTTAAAGTGGCGGCCCGATCCCTTCAGCAGCCGAGGCTAATTCTCTGCACGAACGAGAGCGTGGGGGCAGCGGCAGCCGCCCGCACAGAACTTCCACGCGCTTCACGGGCTTCTGCCGGGCGGCGGGAGCCCCGGAAGTGAGAGGAAGTTCTCTGCGGGCGGCTGCCGCTGCCCCCACCCTCTCCTCCTGCCGCGGCGAGCGGAAAATTCTCTGATTAGAATTAGATTAGATTACTCACCAACAAGCGCAGCTGCAACCCCAAAAGACGAAAGGAAAATGGAGACTTGCACAGGCGTCCTCAGGCTAAGGAGTCCAGCCAATCAGTGAGCTGGTTGGGATGGAAAATTTTCCATCCCAGCCAGCTCACTGATTGGCTGGAGTCCTGGCCAATTAAATCAGTGAGCGGCAGGCTGGGCTGGCTTAAATTTGTAGGTAGCAGATAGAACAGAACGATGAGCCAGCCCAGCAAGCTAGCAGCTGATGGGCGGGAGCTGCCAGCGCCAAAAAAAGCGTGCTTTTTAAAAAAGCGTGCGGGACGCGGGAAAATGCATTAAAAAGCGGGGGTGTCCTGCAAAAAGCGGGACGTCTGGTCACCTTATGCAAGGGTCTTGTCACTTGACAGCTTTAAGACTTGCGTGCTTCAATGCCAGGGTTCCTGAGCCAACCTTTTGGTTGCTAAGCAAGAGCGTTGTTAAGTGAGTTTCACCACATTTTACGAGTTGGCCATGCCCACCCAGTCACATGACTGCCAAGCAGTGGTGGGTTTCAAAAATTGTTTGAACCTACTCTGTGGGTGTGGCCTCCTTTGTGGGAGTGGCTTGCCACCCATGTGACCGGATGGGAGTGGCTTGCCGCCCATGTGACCGAATATGAAGATGCCAACGACACTTGTCAGAACCACCTTAACTTACCTTACACACAGCACTGGTATTCATAAGAATATGATGTAAACTTGTTTTTTTTAAATGCATCTTTGGTTTGCGTTAAAACAACTTCAACACACGCAATGTTCTGATTGCACCATAAACGCAGTAGTCATCCTTACCTTTCACAGAGGCACTGAGTTTTATAAATATGAGCATGATAGTGTAGAATAATCATATCCAAGGACTTCAAAAAATTTTGGAACCTCTTCTGTAGGTGTGGCCTGCTTTCCGGGTCCACTGGTGGAACCTCTTCTAACCGGTTCAGTAGATTTGACGAACCAGTTCTACCGAATAGGTGCGAACTGGTAGGAACCCACCTCTGCTGCCAAGCCACTCCCACTCAGTCATATGGCTAGAAAGCCACTCGTACCCAGTTACATGGCAATAGCAATAGCAATAGCAGTAGACTTATATACCGCTTCATAGGCCTTTCAGGCCTCTCTAAGCGGTTTACAGAGAGTCAGCATATTGCCCCCAACAATCTGGGTCCTCATTTTACCCACCTCGGAAGGATGGAAGGCTGAGTCAACCCTGAGCCGGTGAGATTTGAACCGCTGACCTGCTGATCTAGCAGTAGCCTGCAGTGCTGCATTTAACCACTGCGCCATCTTGGCTCCTGGCTGGCAAGCCACTCCCACAAAGCAGGCCACACCTACAGAAGAGGTTCTAAAAAAATTTGAAACCCACCACTGCGCTCAAGGCATGGTAGTGGGCCATGGCCTGGGGGTTGGGGAGCCTTGGTGTATGTTGTTTGGGAGTCCACATCTTTTCCACCTGGGGGAATAGGATCTTTAAATGAGGAGTCCTTAGTGCTCTCTGAGCTTGGTGGTTTTCTTGCAGTCATTACTCAAGCTAGGTAACATCATCAGTGCTGGTAGGGAGTGAGGTTTGCTCTCAGTTCATATTCTAGTGTCTTGTCCTGTCTAATGTCTTGCCCCAAGAAATTGCCAAAGGAGCACAAAGAAACTCTAAAACCACCGCACCAACACTGGCAGGGCGAGACACTAGAACCGTGATGGCAAACTTATGGCACGCATGCCCAAAGTGGCACACAGAGCCATGTTCCCTGGCACATGTGATGTCACCCGTTCCTCTTCCGGGTTTTTGGTGCGCACGAGCGTGTAATGATCAGCTGGCCTTCGTGCATGTGGCAGTGGCAGAAAAGAGCTGGTCTTCTGTTTTCTGACATGAGCATGTGTGCCGGCCAGCTGATCGTCGTGCACACATACCTGCCAGGAAGCAGAAGACTAGCTGGGCAGCACACCTGCACACACCGGAAACTGGAAGTTCATTTTCTGGCATGCGCATGCACCCTGGCCAGCCCCTCTTTTGGGTTGTGGCCCTGACAAGCCCCTACGCATGGTCCATTTTCGGTGCCGAAAAGGATCACCATCACTGCACTAGAATAGACACTGAGAGCAAACCCCACTCCTTACCAGCCTGATGACGTTACCTAGTTTGGGTTATGAAACATCTGCAAGAAAACCACCAAACTCAGAGAGCACCAGGGACGCCTCATTTCAACCCTGAGCTACAAATATTCTCCTGTTATTAGATACACATATACACACACACTATATCAATTTTAGACTTCACCCTGCAAATAAAATTTCATTTCACGGCAACCCTGAGCTACAAAGATTCTGCTTTATTAATTTAATTAGGGGCAGATGAAAATGTCAATTTTACTTTCTCTGTTTCCAGCTTTCGTGATTCTTTCAAATTCAGTGTTTCCCACTTTTGCAGAAGTGCTGAGTCTGGCTTCTCAGATTAAAAAGCAACAACTGCACCATCAGTATGTATTTCAGTACCTTTCTCCAAACATGCCTTTTTCTTTCTCAATTTGTTGATAGATTTATTACAAGTATTCCCATGTAACTTTACTCCAAAATGTATCCAGGCTTAATTAAACACAATACACATTTGCAAACTGCTTCATCCAATACAACATCCTTTGTCCTACATCTTCATGAATACATCTCTTTCTGTGCAGATTAGTTCCTAATGATTTTTTAAAAAATTAGTAAATTGTAGTATAAAATTTGGAAAGTGGAAACAGTTTTTTTATACTTGTTTTACGTCATTGCAGGTGAACAGCTGTGTTAGCCTTTAGCACCAAAACCAAAAAATGATTTGGGTAGCACTTTTTCTAACCAACCCATTTTAATCATCCTAAATAAAAATTAATAAAAGGTGTTAGTTGGAAGAGATACTCCCACACTTTTTCTGATTTTTAAATTTTTGGGGGGTCGGGTCAAAATTGCTAATGGATTTTGATCAGAAGATAAGACTTATTCTGGAGACTGAATCTGTAATACAGTTAATTAAACAACAATTGAGGAGATGGTGTCAAGAAACAAACATGGGTATTTGATTCAGGATGAACTTTTGGGATGACTTGAGATAGATAAGACACGGTGGTAAATTTTCTACGAGTGGATTACAATAAGTGTTAAGAGTGTTTTGAAACTTTAATTTTGTTTTCTTTTAGTATTATTATTATTATTATTATTCCTGTTAACTACTTTGTTACTAATGTAACTTATAGAAGATAGGTGCAAATAGATTTAGTAGTTTACACTGATCCATTACTATTGTTGTATGTACACTGAGAGCTTATGCACCAGAGGCAAATTCCTTGTGTGCCTATTTACACTTGGCCAATAAAGAGTTCAGCTCTGCTCTGCTCTGCTCTGCTCTGCTCTGCTCCACTCCACTGGAATGGCTTCCTTCTTGGAATTCTGGCTGTTCCATCGCTGGAGGATTTTAAGAAGAGTCTGGACAACCATTTGTCTGGTAGTGGGTCTCCTGCTTGACCAGGGGGTCAAACTAGAAGGTCCCTTCATGTTTCATGTTCTATGATCAATGCTAGGGGAAACTATTTGTTTTCACTAGTTCATTTCAAAAATCACCTATGGGTCTACAAGTAGAGGCACAGCAGTACAAATGGAATTACATTACCGTTCCTTAAATATCCCCAAAATGATAATTATAAAATCACAAGTAATCTGGGTACCTCTCATTGTTACAAATACTTTGATAAGTTCCTATCTCTTACGTTAATACACAGAAATACACACATCCAAAACAATAAAACAAGCTATGTTCTTAACTAAATGCCACACAAATTGGGATTAGTGACCAGAAATTAAACATTTGAGGGTTTTCCTTCCTAAGGCACATTTCTGCAGGCTTCCCAAAAGATAGAATTCAGATATCAGTATGAGATTCTCATGTTCCAGTTTTGAGCCAATTAATGAATTAAAATTAATTCTTCAAAATTATACTTCAATGCAAAAAATGTTGAGAAAAGAAAGGTCTGCATTAAAGTGCATATATTTGAAAAAAATAATTCCAAACTTGTAATTTACATTGGACAGAATTACTTGCAAAACTACGTACCTTAGGCAAATATGCAAACCAAAATGCAAATGTGTCAAAAATGTACAAAAATACACTTGCATTTTAAAGTGATTTTTAACAGGCATGCAAAGTAGGTGAATAAAACTCAGGGGGTAAAAATAAAAAATAAAATAATAGTCATGTTTTGAATGGACAATTTCATTCTTGGTTTTTCTGAATTTCTAACTCCCTTAAAGATTCTTTCTTGTAAGAAGTAATAACATAGAAGTAATTTCAAGAAATAAACAGTTAGCAGAAAGAAGCTGAAAACAATACTTTTGCCAAAAAGGTGAAACAGGGAAACTAAAATGTACAACCTCTCAAAATAGGAGAAACTAGGAGACGTTTTAAAAAAACCCACAGATTTGTTCCTCCTGTGTACTGAATCTGGAGCAAATGTCTCCACAATATGGAACAAAAAAAGAGGTCAGACGATACAGGGAAGAAACTTTGGAGAAAAAAAACCCAGTAATTTTCATTAAAAGGTAGTGAAAAATACAAGTGAAAATTAAATGCCTTTGAAATATTTTTCCCACAACCTAAAAATAAAATCACATTGGATATACCTCCAAGGTCACTTCAGTTTTACTTGGATACAAAAAAAGCTAATTAAAAGCACATCTTATCCCCCAAATATAATTTCCCAGCCCAGTCAAATTTTTCAACCACTTCATTTTTTTTATGACATAGAAGCAAGCAACAACAGTGTGTAGCTGTATGTATACCTGTAACACCCACACACAGAAATATATATCTATATACACATACACATAAAATCAGTCTCTGGGGTTTAATATATATTTTTTTACTTTGCCTCATTTATACACAGAAGAAGCTATTTTAATCTAAGATAATTTGTAGCAGAAATTAGCTGGTAATTGAGAACCATAAATTGTGAGCTAAGCAGTGGGTGTTCGCTTCTCTCCTTCATCTGAAAACATTGCTCATCGTCTGTTACCAGCTGGATGCAAAACAGAGCAGAGCAGGGCATTTTTTGAGAGAGCCAGGATTACAGTATGGTTAAAAGATTGGATTTGGACCAGAGAGACACAATTCCTGTAAAGCAGGTGACCACAGAACACAGGGCACAACTGGTCCAACGGAGCCCCAGCTTCTCTAACGGAACGGCAGTTGCAGGGATAACAGTAGGAGAAATGCCTAATGCAAGTATTTGTCAACATTAGCAGCTTGAAGAGGTATGGATGCAAGGTTGACAAACATTTGGCTGTAAAGAAAGAGAGAAAAAGAAAGAGAATGAACGTGAGAAAGAAAAAAGAGAAAGAGAAAGAGAAAGAATGAAAGAGAGAGAGAAAGAGGACAAAAGAGAAAGAGAAAGAATGAAAGAAATAAATAGAAAGGGAACAAAAGAGGGAAAGAGAAAGAACAATATATATATATATATAGATATATAGATAGATAGAGAGATAGAGATAGAGAGAGAGAGAGAGAGAGAGAGAGAGAGAGAGAGAGAGAGAGAGGAAGGGGGAGAGAGAAAGAGAAAGAAAGAAAGAAAGAAAGAAAGAAAGAAAGAAAGAAAGAAAGAAAGAAAGAAAGCCAACAATAAACTAAATCAATAAAAACTAACATAACCAAAGCAACTCAAGGAGACCATTTTCTTTAATAAGCATTCAGTGAAAAATATCCAGCATTCTTGTTTGTCCTGGAAAGGGCATTTGGCACCCCCAAAATGTTGCATTGAGTCAGGACCCCAAGTTACCGACTCAAACCTTGACACAGCCCAAATTAATTGGGTGGCCTCAGAGGGGACCCACCTGAGACCAACGAGAAAAACAGTAAACTCACATTTTTCCAGCAGAATGCTTCAGGTTTAATCTCCCAGCAAAAATAAAAATAAAAATTCTGCCCACTCCCTGGAAGGCTGCTGATTGCATGCAGCTGTCCTGAACAGCCTGGAAGGAGGCCGAAAAGCCAGAGAGAAGTTGCAAACTTTACTGATGGTTGCACAGGAAACATTTTAACCCTTTAATCCCTGATATTTCTTGCCATCAATATTATCCAACAGTATGGGTTATTAATATCCAACTGGATTGCATCAATACGAGTCCTGAATAAAGTCATATGGTTATCATTCATTATAATTTCATCCTATTTCTCTTCCAATTGTCACCACTGACTGGTGAATGAACAGCACATTAAACACCGTGCACAATTTATTCTGTTTTATTTGACATGGTGCTTTAGCTAATCAGCAAAAAACTAAAGTGAATTAGACTGCAGCACCTTAAAAATCACGTACAAGCCTTCTAAAAATACTGTCAGCTTAAGGCTATAAATTTATTAGATCCTAGGACTGTCATGGCAAACCTATGGCATGCGTGCCACAGGTGGCACATGGAGCCATTTCTCAGGGCACGCAAGGCGTTGCCCTGTCACCTCCAGCGCGTATGTGCATGCTGGCCAGCTGATTTTTGGCCTTGATTTTTGGCCGTTTTTCGCTCTCCAGAGAGGGTTTGCCCATTGGGCTGTTTTTCGCACTGTGAAGGCTTCAGGGAAGCCTCTGGAGGGAGAAAAATGGCCCAATGGGCACCCCGGAAGTCATTCCCAAATGTCCAGTTTGCGTGTTGGGCTGTTTTTTGTCCTCCTCAGGCTCCTAGAAAGCCTATGGAGCCTGGGGAGGGCCAAACACGGACACTCCGGGCCCACAGGAAGTTGGAAAACATGCTGTTTCCGGCCTCCAGAGGGCCTCTGGGGGGGACCGTTTTTGCCCTTCCCAGGCTCTAAAAAAGCCATGCACACAAACGTGGGGCAACATGGGGGGGTTGTCACACATGCATGTGCAGGGGGCACAGTGCAGGAGGGGCATTAAATTATGGAGGTCGGCACATGAGTGTGTGCGATAGCAGGCTTTTGGCATCAGAGTTGAAAAAGGTTCACCATTAAGAGGTATAACTTGATTCTGGTGAGCTAAGAAGAACTAGCCATGCTAAAGAATAGACTTACTTGCTGAAGTGCACGAAGGAGTTGATACAGAGCTGGACTTAATACAATACTAGTTCATGTTGGGATGTTTTAATCAAATGCTCTGCAGTCAAGGTTCAGGATTATTTTCATCCTAACCTTCCTGGCATTAAGAAAACCAACCTGGGCCAGAATTGTGCAATTGGGACGCAAATTGTCTCTCGATCCAATGGAAGAGAACATCTGTAGTTCATGGCTGGGGTGCTTCTTGGTGCACTCTTAGCTAGCTTGTTTTCTTGCAGATGTTTCATTACCAACTAGGTAACATGATCAGAGCTAGAAGGGAGTGGATTGTGCAGTGGGGAGAAGGAGGACTGTGTGGTCCATCAAAGATTTGGATGAGGGGGTAAATGGGGAACTCATCAAATTTGCAGATGACACCAAGCTGGTAGGAATAGCCAACACTCCAGAAGATAGGCTTAAGATACAGAAGGATCTTGACAAACTTGAACATTGGGCACTATCTAATAAAATGAAATTCAATGGTGAAAAGAGTAAGGTTCTACATTTAGGCAAGAAAAACGAAATGCACAGGTACACTATAGGTGGTACCTTGCTCAATAGTAGTAACTGTGAGAAGGATCTTGGAGTCCTAGTGGACAACCATTTAAATAGGAGCCATCCGTGTGCAGCAGCTGCCAAAAAAGCCAACACAGTTCTAGGCTGCATAAACAGAGGGATAGAATCAAGATCACGTGAAGTGTTAACACCTCTTTATAAGGCCTTGGTAAGGCCACACTTGAAATACTGACTCAGTTTTGCTCACCACAATGTAGAAAAGATGTGGAGACTCTAGAAAGAGTGCAGAGAAAAGCAACAAAGATGATTAGGGGAGGCTAAAACATAGGAAGAACGGTTGCAGGAACTGGGTATATCTAGTTTAATAGAAAGAAGGACTAGGGGAGACATGATAGCAGTCTTCTGATATCTCAGGGGCTGCCACAAAGAAGAGGGAGTCAAACTATTTTTCAAGGCACCTGAGTGCAGGAAAAGAAGCAATGGGGGGAAACTAATCAAGGAGAGAAGCAACTTAGAACTGAGGAGAAATTTCCTGACAGTGAGAACAATGAATCAGGGGAACAGAAGTTGCCTCCAGAAGTTGTGAATGCCCCAACACTTTAAGTCTTTAAGAAGATGTTAAATAGCCATTTGTCTGAAACGGTATAGGGTTTCCTGCCTAGGCAGGGGGTTGGACTAGAAGACCTCCAAGGTCCCTTCCAACACTGCTATTGTGTTGTGTTGTGTTGTGTTGTATTGTATTGTGGTCCTTGGTGCTCTCTGATTTTGGTTGTTTTCTTGCCAACATTTTATTACCCAATAGATAAGCTCATCAATGCTAAAAGAGAGTGAGATTTGGAAGGAGGTGAAGGAGGAGGAGAACTTGGTGCTGTCTGAGCTTGGTTGTTTTCTTGCAGATGTTTCATTACCCAACTAGATAACATCATCAGTGCTGGTGGCTAATGAAATGTCTTGACACAAAACAACCAAGCTCTGAGAGCACCAAGAATGTTCTTTGTTCCTCAGAGAGGTCTGTGTTCAATTGTTGATTCAGACAAATTTATTTTACTTGCATAGAATCATTTTTATGTCCAAAAGTGCCTGCAGAATTTCACCTTAAATAAGATGGTAACCTTCAAATTTTTGTTTCGAGACCCTAATTTCTCAGGGTCACAAGGGAAGCTTCTCACCTCCATATGTCAGCCACCAGTAAGAAACACCAAAGCAGAATTTATTTAGACAGTGTGTCCTTCATTAACATAGAAAAACCAATCAGCTTGATTATTATTTTATGATCCCGTGTGCTCCTCTTGACCTCGCCCTAACTCAATCTTTTGGCTTGATTTATTACCACCTAAGTATCACAGTCATCTTGGCCCAGGCAGCCAATCAATTCTAGTATTTAATTTTTGTTTTTTCTTGATTGGATCCCCGGGTTGCTGACTTCTTTCACACAAAATCAATATTGTGCTCTTGGACTCAAAATATACTGTGCTACGGAACTGCAAAACAATACAAAATTACAGGTTTCATTTCCACTCTCGTTTGTTCTTGAAAACTCTGTGTTTGTGTGATCAACAGGAAGGAAGGAAGGAAGGAAGGAAGGAAGGAAGGAAGGAAGGAAGGAAGGAAGGAAGGAAGGAAGGAAGGAAGGAAGGAAGGAAGGAAGGAAGGAAGGAAGGAAGGAGAAGGAAAGTGAGTGGGAGGGATGGGGAAGGAAGGAGAGGAAAGTTGAAGGAAGGAAAAGGATAAGGGGAAGGAAAGAAGGAGAGGAATGGGAAAGGAAGGAAGGAAGGAAGGAAGAAGAAAGAAAGAAAGAAAGAAAGAAAGAAAGAAAGAAAGAAAGAAAGAAAGAAAGAAAGAAAGAAAGAAAGGAGATGAATGGGGAAGGAAGAAGAGGAATGGAGAAGGAAGGAAGGAAGGAAGGAAGGAAAAGGGGAAGGGGAAGGAAAGAAGGAGAGGAATGGGGAAGGAAGGAAGGAAGACAACTGGGCCTGGCACATCCATTTAAGTTGGCAAAGGCTTTCTACCCACACCTTCTACCTACTATTATGGCAGATGTAATGGGTCCAGGAGACCCCTAAATTGTGTCCCACTGGTTTCCAAGGCAGCACTCTTCCATCCCGAGCAAAAGAGATTTTTTATACCGACAATCACTCAATCTTTATTTTATAAATAATAATATACCGTAAATACATACTGTATATACTGGTACACGCATACATACATACTCTTGCTTGATCCAGCATGGATTCCCAAGAGGGAGAGGTGAAAACAGCTTGGAAGAGTCACCATGTGCCAATCTTGATTTTGGGGGAGCCTGACAAGCTTTGGCCTGTTTCACTCCATCCTCCAAGCATCCCCCAAACAGATAATCCTTGCTTAACAACTGATCACTTAGCCACTGTTCGAAATTATAGCTGGCTTCTTCAGAGCCACTTATCACTCATTTTTAAGGTTCTGATGGCTGCAGCTGCACGCACACACACACCCCATGGTGGCATAAGGGCATTTTGGGTGCTTGGCAACCAGCTGGCATTTAAGGCCATTTGCAGTATTTCACAATCACGTGACCACGATTTTGGGTGGTTGTTGGCCGGTTTCCAGCTTTCACGTCCGGTTTCTGACCAAAAAACCCACCCATTGGGGGAAATTTACTCTCTTAAGAACTGTGATGTTCCCTCACTGAGCAGCGCAAGAAAAGTCACAACATTGGGCCCAGTCACGTGGTAACCTGCTTAATGACCGTTGTTACTTATGACCACAATTCAGTGCTCAATTACAGGTGGTCCTCAGCTTAACAACAGTTCATTTCGTGATCAAAATTGTAGTGGCACTGAAAAATGTGACTTATGAGCGTTTTTCACAACTGTGTGCCCGTTGCAGCACCCCCTTTGCAACCGGCTCGTATTTATGACGGTCGCAGTGTCCCCCTTTGCAACCTTCCGGCAAGCAAAATCAATGGGGAAGCCAGATTCACTCAACAACCAGGTTACTTAACTTATCAATTGCGGTGATTCACTTAACAACCATGGCAAGGAAGGTTGTAAAATGGGGCAAAACTCACTTAACAAGCACCCTGCTCACTCAGCAAGAGACGTTTTGGGATCAATTGTGGTCATATGTTGAGGACCACCTGTATAGAGGATAGAAGACTACCTATATGACACAAATGTTGCTTTGGACTTTTGAAGAAAGCTAGTTTTTCATTCTAATAAATCAAATGGCCAACGCAGGCCAGAGCCTCCTTCAAGGACACAGCTGGGGAATTGGGCCCACATACAAGGCATATTTCAGGCATATTTTAAGTACTGAAACCGTAAGCAGGAATGCTTAAGTCTACAAAGCAAGATCGTTCTATCCAGGGGTGAAATCCACCTCTGGCTGGCCCCAAAGTGGGGCGGGTATGGGGATTTTGCAGTATCCTTCCCCTGCCACACTCACCAAACCACACTATGCCACCAAGCCACGCCCACAGAACTGGTAGTAAAAAAAATTGCATTTCACCACTGGCTCTACCAGTGCACACTCAATGCCTTCAAAAAAAAAAAAATCAAGAGATGCATTCAATGGTCATACAGAATTAGACTGCATTTTGGAATATTATGTTTTATATTCTAAAGCTACGTTGAGAAGGGCCTCGGATTTATTTTTAAACCCAAAAATGATGCACGCTTACCTTAAAAAATATTTATTTAGCATACGGCATCTATGGAGGTCATGGGACTACTGCTACACAACGCTACACAACACTAATAAAGCACATTAGACATATAAACACAAATATATAATTCAGGAATGTCTCCTCACGAAATGTAAAGACACCTGGGATTATCTCATCGTAGCGACATCAGAAGCAGTTTCACTAGTTAGATAACAAATAATAACATCTATCACCTATTGCGATTCGATGGTGCCATATGATGCTAATTTTATCATGGAATTACCTTAATTTAATATTTATCTCATATATTGTACTGTATGTATGTCTTTGTTTAGTCACCAAAGTTATCATGGCACAAGTGACTTATGTTCATTTTTCATAGTTACAACCGTTGCAACATCCCCATAGTCACGTGAACAAAATTCAGCCACTTGGAAAATGACTCATATTTATGACGGTTCCAGTGTCCAGTGACCCCTTTTGCAACCTTCTGATAAAATCAGTGGAGAAGCCAGATAAGTTAGAAACCGTGTTACTAACTTAACAACTGCAGGGACTCACTTTATAACTGTGGCAAGGAAGGATGTAATATGGGGCAAAATTCATGTAACAAATGTCTCTTAGGAAGAGGTCATTAATTGGCTCAATTGATCGAGACTTACATGGATGGATGGATGGACAGACAGATAGACGGACAGATGGATAAACAGACACAGATATAGATAGATGATAGATAGATAGATAGATAGATAGATAGATAGATAGATAGATAGATAGATAGATAGATAGATAGATAAATAGATAGACAGACAGACAGACAGTCAGACAGACAGACAGACAGATAGATAAATTTGGATAGATGATAGATATGGATGGATGGATGGATGGATGGATGGACGGACGGATGGACGGACGGACATATAGACAGATAGATATAGAGATAGACAGATAAACAGACACAGAGATGATAGATGGATAGATGGATAGATGGATAGATGGATAGATGGATAGATGGATAGATGGATAGATGGATAGATGGATAGATGGATAGATGGATAGATGGATAGATGGATAGATGGATAGGATAGATAGATAGATAGATAGATAGATAGATAGATAGATAGATAGATAGATAGATAGATAGATAGATAGATAGATAGACAGACAGACAGACAGACAGACAGACAGACAGACAGACAGACAGACAGAAATATTTGTGTGCATGAATGTTTATGTATATGTGTGTGTGTGCATATTTGTGTATGTAATGTATGTATTGGCTGGTGCTGTACTTAAAGAAAAGGAAATAAAGTCAATATGCCTTACCTTTCCCAGTGGCTGCAAACATTTGGATCATCTGGGTTTAAGGAGAGGCTTTTTTTCAGAAGGAGAGAGAGCGCAAAGACTCTGAAATTCCACAACAAGAGAAGGAAGACCATCTTTGCGGTATCTGAATAAAGAAAAGGAAAAAAAACACTATTGGACAAACAGGCCACTGTTTCCTACTAAATCAACCGGTTGTATTTCACGCTCAGGCCTCTTTTAGCATCTGAAAGGATGCAGAAAAAGAGAGCACAAAAACCTTATCTATTCATCTTCAATTCTAGACACACTTAAGGAAAGAAGGATCCCTAACCAAACCCTTTCAGCCCATATATTCAAATATATTTAATCCTCTCTCCTCCAGGAATCAACTATTAATAAAGCTACTGATTCTCAAGCCCAATGATTTTGGGATAGTTCCACCCTCAGTTTTTAAAATAGAACAAAACACTTCCCACTTTTTTCCCCTGGTACAAAGAGCTCTGCTTCATTTTGACAGTGGTTTTGTCTTATTAATTAAGCCAGTGTTTCTCAACCTCAGCAGCTTTAAGATGGGTGGACTTCAACTCCCAGAATTCCCCATGGCTGGCTGGGGAATTCTGGGAGTTGAAGTCCACCCCTCATAAAAGTTGCCAAGATTGAGAAACACTGATTTAGAGATTTAAGTCCTTATTCCTCCTCTCCATATGAACAAATCACCCCAGGGGCCTTCTTACACAGTGGTCCCTCACATGCTGGCTGGGGAATTCTGGGAATTGAAGTCCACCAGCCTTAAAAGTTACTGAGGTTGAGAAACACTAGGCTAAACTGCTACATCTCATGGCTATTAACCAACAGTCAATCAATTGAATATTCAGGTATTATTAAGAATTGGAGAAGGCAAATGTTTTTATTTTACGGAGGCTCTAAAAGATTACTGCTTTTGTCTTTGCACTGATAGTGTTACAATTACTTGTTCCTTCTGTTCCCTGGATAAGAGTTTTTTTTTAATAATCCATATGTTCTATTGTTAAATTATTGAAATACAAGAAAGATACAACAAAAAGGCTGCTATATTTAAAAACTGCAAAAAGAAAAAAATTAACCACTTTGAGGTAATATTCGAACTTTGCATCCCGCATTCATAATTGTTGTTAAAACTTAAAACATATTCCAAATGTTTAAACTGCTTTGCTCTGTGACATGTTGTATATAAGGCAACCATTCCTGCTTAAAGGTGGAAATTCCTACAGTATTGCGGATATATAGCGTTAATTTTGCCATTTGGATATTTTCCTCTTTGGATATTTTCCAATTTCAGTCTTACATTGAATATTGTAAGCAAGGTTATCTCTTCCAATGTGGTGCTACGTTTACCCTTGCTGCAGTGAACTTGTACCTTAGTAATAGAATAACAGAACAGAGTAACGCAATAACAGAATTGGAAGGGACCTTGGAGGTTATCTAGTCCAGTGGTCTCCAACCTTGGCAACTTTAAGACCTGTGGACTTCAACTCCCAGAGTTCCTCCACCAGCAAAGCTGGCTGAGGAACTCTGGGAGTTGAAGTCCACAGGTCTTAAAGTTGCCAAGGTTGGATACCACTGATCTAGTCAACTCCCTGCTCAAGCAGGAGACCTATCCCATTCTAGACAAATGACTTTTTGAAAGCCTCCAGTGATGGAGCACACACAACTTCTGGAGGTAAGCCATTGCACTAATTAATTATTGTCCCTGTTAGGAAATTTCTCCTTAGTTCTAGGTTCTAGGTTGTTTCATTGGTTAGTTTCCATCCATTGCTTCTTGTCTTGCTTTCTGGTGCTTTGGAAAATAAGTTGACCCCCCTTGCCTTTGTAGGAGCCCCTCAAATGTTGGAACATTGCTCTGTCTCCCCCTAGTCCTTCTTTTCACTAGACTAACCATCCCCAGTTCCTGCAACCGTTCTTCAAAAGTTTTAGCCTCCAGCTCCCTAATCGTCTTTGTTGTTCTTCTCTGCACTCTTTCCAGTCTCAAGATTTTTATATGGTGACCAAAACAGGATGCACTATGCAGTAAATTATAATCTTTTCATTTATGCTTTCTCAAATTATGCATAGTAAAAATGCATGTGGTTTCAGTTGATGCTTCATTTTTAGACTTTTTTTAATCTTCTTTCCAATACTTTTGAATTATTATTATTTTTGCATGAACACCACATAAGGGAAAATGTTCCTTCTTTGTTGTTTTGATCTATTTTTTTTTAAATTAGAGATGGAATAATACAGGTAGTTCTCACTTATAACCATTCATTTATTGATGGTTCAATTTACAGTGGTATTGAGAAAAATGACTTACGACCATTCTTGCACTCAAAACTGTGGCAGTACCTCCAAATTTGGATGCTTGGCAACCAGCATGCATTTATGATAGTTGCATCACAGATCAACATTTGTGGCCTTCCCCATGGCATCCAACAAGCAAAGTCAATGGGGAATGCTGAATTCTGTTGAATGACTGCACGATTCACTTAAATACGGCAGTGATTGGCTAAACAATGGCAAACAAGTTGTAAAATTGGATGAAACTCACTTAACTGTGACCTTCTGTATTCAGAACACAGAATAATAGAGTTGGAAGGGACCTTGGAGGTCTTCTAGTCCAACCCCCTGCTCAAACAGGAGACCCTATACCATTTCAGACAAATGGCTATCCAGCTTCTTCTTAAAGACTTCCCAGTGTTGGAGCACCCACAATTTCTGAAGGGAAACCATTCCACTGGTTGATTGTTCTCACTGTCAGGAAATTTCTCCTTAGTTCCAGGTTGCTTCTCTCTTTGATTAGTTTCCCTCCATTGCTTCTTCTCCTGCCTTCTGGTATTTTGGAGAATAGATTGACCCCCTCTTCTTTGTGGCAGCAATTGCCTCAAATAATGAAACACTGCTGTGATGTCACTCCATCATGTCTCAATTGCAGTCATAAATTGAGGATTATCTGCATACCATTTCTATAAAGTATTTTGTACCTTTTTTCCCCCCTTATGGCAATTTGTGGCTTGAAATAAATTCTATTGATTTTTTTCCATGTCCCTTCTTATTAGTCTACTAAAATAAGTCCCAACATGTTGGATAGGAAATTCTGGGAGTTGAAATACAGACATTTTAAAATCGCTAAGGCTGAGAAATACTGGCCTACTGAAAATTACTTTGTTGAAATTCTGTGTCCATTTTATCATTTGATTTTTAATTTGTTCCATCTTGACAGAATCTCTAAGGACGTGAGCTCCTCATGAAACAGAGCCCTTCTCCAGGGAATCAGGCAGGCGTGTCTACAAGATAACATCAAAAGAGACAAAATGGTGAAGTCAAGGCCTGACTTGGTTTTTATGTGCATCTCACTTGAAAATAAAATGAAGCTTTGATCTCACCATTGTAGCTGACAGTTTGACTTTTTTTAAAAAAAATGTGGACATCCCTGAGATGAGGTGACAAAAACCACAGATTACATAGCCCTCTAGAATGCTGTATGTCTGTGTTGTTTGTATGTCTCTGGTGTGAACAGAAACGTGGGGGGATTTGATAACAGTCTTCCAGGACTTGAAGGGCTGTCACAGAGAAAAAGAGCAGAGGACAGGACAAGAAGCAGCGGGTAGAAGCTCATTAAAGAGAGACCCAACCTACTGTAGAACTAAGGAGAAATTTCATGAGTTCAAATCCACAAGTTTGAAAGTTACCAAGACTGGACACACTTGCTGTAGACCAGTGGTTCCCAAACTTGGCAACTTTAAGACTTGTGGACTTCAACTCCCAGAATTCTCCAGCCAGAGCTGGCTGGAGAATTCTGGGAGTTGAAGTCCACAAGTCTTAAAGTTGCCAAGTTTGGGAACCACTGCTGTAGACTATTCTACCAACCTAGTATGCTGATCCAGGACCAAAACTACATTTCATTTCTATTCCACTTTTAATGTAATGTAATTTATTATTATTATTATTATTATTATTTATTGATTAGCCTATAGGCAATATCAACATTCAAGGTTCAAACAAACTACCACCATATTTAGTACCTTTCCTCTGTGAAACGTTAATTTTTTTTAATTTAATAACAGTTTTGGGGGGGCCAGGTCATGCACAGATGCTTATCCAACCTAGAACTAAGAATATATTTTTTTGACAGTGAAAACAATTAATTAGGTCCCAGATCATGCACAGATGTCACTTTTACTAGGCAAAACATTGCAAGGGATGGAAGCTTATCCAACCTAGAACTCAGAAGAAATTTTTTGACAATTTAAATGAAAACAATTAATTAGTGGAACAGCTTGCCTCCAGAATTTGGGTGCTCCATCACTGGAGGTTTTCAAAAGGAAATTGGACAGCCATTTTATCTGGAGCGGTTATAGGCTTCAGCAGGGGGTTAGACTAGAAGACCTCTAAGGTACCTCCCAGCCCTGTGATTCTATGTTCTATGATTAAGACATGATACAAATAAAAAGTTGGTCTTTTTTCACAATAACAACTTTCATTGAAGGACATCAGCTTTCATAATAGGTTGTGTGTTACATGTGAGACAAATTGTAAGTATGCCATCAACTAACAATTTTGAATCCACTGTTACTGTGCCAAGCAACATAAAGTCCTTGATAGACTCTGAGTGTCAGGGTTCCAACTAGCATCCAAAAGTAAATCAGAATCCAAGGCAAAGCATTGCTCAAAGTTCCAATTTATGAAGAGAGCCATGTTGGCACATCTGGGACAACCCGAATCTGAAAGCTTCCTGGGTTTCCTCACTCAGTTGAAAGTTCAAGCTCTTGCCCCCACACCCACAAGTCCATCACATGGTCCAATCTCCCACTGCCACAGTGGCAGTTCCACCTATCCAATTCCGGTCAGGTGCAGAGGTGCCAAGACAAAGGATGACCTTGGCTTTCTAGAAAGAATTTTGTTATGGCTACATGGCATCTAACTCCATACAATCCCCCCTCCCATCTTCCCACAATAGAAAATGCAAAGCGGAATAATAGAAAATGTGGCAGGCCAAAGACCCAAAAGAAAAGATGGGTGCAGGCCTGACATTGAGCTTGATTGTGTTATTGCAGATGTTTCATTAACAACTTTGGAGACCGTCCATGCCATGTCGCAGAGTCAAATGGGGAATTAGCCTGGAGTCTCTACATGAACACAAGAAAGAGAAGTCAGATTACCTTCCCCCTTGAATGTTGTTGAATGTTATCTAGTCTTACTCAAATGCAAACTGTTAGTTTGAGAAGATTCCTATCTGTAGCCTCCAGCAATAAAATACCTGATTGAACATTTGAGGTGTGTGCCATGCCCCCAACGGAGCCTGAATCTGCAGAGGAAGATGAGCTGGAACTGGAGCCAATGGAAATCAGGAGGGGTGTCGTTGGCTTTGGAGGAAAGTGGGGAAAGGCAGGGCCAGTCAGGCCAGGGACAGCTTGTAGGCAAGGAGGAAGCAGGGCAGGATGACCAAGAGAAGCTAAGCAGTAAACATGAGAGACAAATCTCAGGTGATGAGCAAGGACCACCCCCTCCTGATCCAAGAGCACAGAGAGTGGAGAGAAGGCATATACAGCGCAGACTGACTCAGAGCCGAGGTGGCGCAGTGGTTAAATGCAGCACTGCAGGCTACTTCAGCTGACTGCAGTTCTGCAGTTCGGCTGTTCAAATCTCACCGGCTCAGGGTTGACTCAGCCTTCCATCCTTCCGAGGTGGGTAAAATGAGAACCCGGATTGTTGTTGGGGGCAATATGCTGACTCTGTAAACCACTTAGAGAGGGCTGAAAGCCCTATGAAGCAGTATGTAAGTCTAACTGCTATTGCTATCGCTATTGCTATAGATTCTTGGGAGGAGAGTGCCCCGCCCCTCTTCACAAGACACACCTGGGCACTGAAACTTAAGGAAATGCTTTAGTGCTAGAAAAGAGGAAGGGGTTTTACTCTTTATTTATCTAAAAGTGGCTTGCCCTGCCTTTGGGCTTGTGATTTTTCTTCTTGGTAGTTCCTCAATGAGGCCATTACTTATTGTAACTTGGGTAATGAAATATTCGCAAGATGTTTCTGCTGTTGTCGTAAGTTGGGTAATGAAACATCTGCAAGAAAACAACCAAGCTCAGAGAGTACCAAGCACTCCACGGTTCAGCCCTGAGCTACAAATATTTTTCCTATTAGTACAAGCAAAGTGCCTGAGATGTGAAAAGCCCACCGGGGTCCATCTGACCTACCCAGAAACGTTTTCTTGAGCAGTCAGGATCTGTTCTTTAGGCCCACAAGTTCTCTACACCAGGGGTGCCCAACCTTGGCAACCTTAAGACTTGTGGACTTCAACTCCCAGAGTTCCTCCACCAGCAAAGCCATAAAACTCACTCAACTGTTTTGCTTAGCAAAGGAAATTTTGGTCTCAGCTGTGGTCATTTAAGCGAGGACTGTCTGTACTCAGAGATCTGCTGATGAGCATCCCGGGAGGTTGAAGTCTCTGCTATTATTTCGTCCTTCTGCGGATTCCTGATGTGAAACCTGCATCCCATAATATTTTTTGGCTGAAGGTCCAGCTAGTGCAGGCCAGCATCGCTGGTGGACTGGAGACCCCAAGGAAGCCACTGTCACTTTCATACCATCGAGTAACAAACGATAATTGGAACAGAAGTTATTTAACTATGCCAGTTTTATGAAAGTGGGTCATAAATGAGAGGCAGAAACGGTTATAAATAATGAAATGAAATGCATGGAAGCAACAAAATAGACAATGAGAAGACAAAACCTAAATTTGATTTAAAATGCATTTAAAATTAATTAAATTTCAACTCTTTTACTTCCATTTACACGGAATTAAAATTGAATTAATTTTGGGAATCTAATGATTCTTGGCTCCAGTTGGTAGGCTGGACCAGATCGAACTTGCCTGACTTTGAAAAGCTGAAGCTAAACAAGGATGAAGTTGGCTACTATAAGGATGGGAAGCCAACCAGAAGTCTTAAGCTACCTTAAGAAGTTGAAAAGAAGCAGCCCATAGGCAAGCCAATTCTTTATTGCTGCCAAGGGACCAATACTAGTATATACCATATTTTCCGGTGTATAAGACACACTCTTTCCCTCCCTAAAACAGGGCGAAAATCTGGTTGCGTCTTAAACACTAAATGTAGCCCCACCATCCACCGTCCCCCACTCTTTGGCCTCTGCCTCCCAGCAATTTACCTCCTTGCAGCAAATGAGGAAAATGGGGCTTGCGGAGGCTGCAATAGGCTACAGCAATCCCTACAGCCTGAAACAGCTGATGATGGGGAGGCCCTGTTGAAATTGAAAGTGAAACTTGCTGTTGGGAGGCAGAGGCAGATTTTTTTTCTTGTGCTAATCAGGCTGTTTGCTGCATGGAGGTAAGTCAATAACTATAAATGCCTATAGAATGTTCAAATTATTAGACATATTTTTTTAAGACTGCTTTATTATTGTTCTAGACAGTTTAACAAAATGAAGAAGCTCTTTAAAATAAATGCTTGATCTGAAGAGGCCCAGTGCTATTGTATCTTCTTTTAAATAGCAGAGAATAAAGTACCGTATACTTCCAGAAAGCACATCAATTTAACAGCATCTGTACAAGTATAGTCTGAAATGGAACACTACTACTAAGAGCCGAGGTGGCGCAGTGGGTAGAGTGCAGCACTGCAGGCCACTTCAGCTGACTGCTAGATCAGCAGTTCAGCGGTTCAAATCTCACCGGCTCAGGGTTGACTCAGCCTTCCATCCTTCCGAGGTGGGTAAAATGAGGACCCGGATTGTTGTTGGGGGCAATATGCTGACTCTGTAAACCGCTTAGAGAGGGCTGAAAGCCCTATGAAGCGGTATATAAAAATCTGCTATTGCTATTGCTATTGCTACAAACAGTGTATACTGTCTGTGCTGTTTGCTGTTTGTTGCAAGGAGGCAAATTGCTGGGAGGCAGAAGCAGATTCCCCCCCCCCGTGTTTTCCTCCCCAAAAGCTCGGTGTGTCTTATACTTCGGAGAGTCTTATACTTTGAAAAATATGGTAGTCATTCAGAGACAAGCTTTGAAGTTTGACTTTGAGATGAAGTGAAATATTTTTGGGCATCCATGTTCTTTGGAACTATATGCTGTACTTATTCTATGGGAATTAACATCAGGACAATGGAAAAGTCTTCTCCACGCCCTACCGACTGCTAAAAGAGTTGTGATTGAACAATAGGAAGATAAACTTATGTCTTCAGTTACAGGGAATCCCTGACTTGAAACAATTCTTTTAGTGGACGTTCAAAGTTACAACGGGATTGGAAAAAGTGACTTATAACTGTTTTTTACACTTCGACTGTTGCCGCATCTCCCTGATCACATGATCAAAATTCAGACACTTGGCACCTGACTCATATTTATGACGGTTGCAGTGACCCAGAGCCAGATGATCCCCTCTTATGACCTTCTGACAACCAAAGTCAAGGAGGAAGCCACTTAACCACCCTCTACTAATTGAATAGCGGCAGTGATTCACTTAACAACAGTGGCAATAAAGATTGCAAAAATGGGGCAAACTCACTTAATAACTGTCTTGCTTGGCAACAGAAATTTTGGGGTCAATTGTGGTTGTAAATGGAGAATTATCTGTACTCAGGGGATTGACAATCTGTCAGCCCATAAATGTAACCCATAAGTGACTTCCTTTCCAATGTAAACTGGCATTCACGGAAATATCACTCCATTCGCATCCATATTAACCTTAAGCCAAAAAGCAGAACCAACATTTCCTTCCTTTGCTTGGCAACACAGCAAGGAAGGAATCAGCATTCCTTAATTTTCTATAACAATGATGGCTAACCTTTTTGTCGTCGTGTGCCGAAAGCGCATAATTCAAGGCACACGTGCACCAGAGGTGGTATTCACCCCAATTTGAGTGGACCAGTAGTGGGAAGCTCCGCCCACCCACCCAGACATCACCACGGATGCTCTGCGCATGCGCGGAAGCACCATGCACGAGCAAGCACTCCCGGTTCCAAACCGGTAGTGAAGGTAAGAGGATTTCATGCCTGCCATGCCCCCTCCACCTGCTCTGTCCCTTGCGCATGCACACAAAACACCCGCACCCCATTTTGGTCCTGGAAAGCCTCCTGCACTAACCTGGAAGCCAAAATGGGGCATGGGGCACTGTGCGAGACCCCAAAATGCAATGTGAACACCCACACATGGGCCCCGCCCACTGCATATGTGTGCATCCATCCCCTGCATGCACCCTGCCCCCCACGCATGTGCAGCAGAGACCCAAAGACCAGTTGCCCAGCAGGAGCTGTGTGCACATGGACAGTGGAGCTGAGCTGGGACAACGGCTGGCGTGCCCACAGAGAGGGCTCTGCGTACCACCTGCGGCACCCATGCCATAGGTTCCCCCATTACGCTTCTAGAGTAGCCCCAATTTAATACCAAAGAGGCTTCATTCAACTAAAGAAAGTCCATTGAATCAAACTTTAATTTCACCGCTCTCACCTGAGTCTGCTCTGAATCCCTCGTAGCTAGGGAATGGCCAAGTTCAGCCTCTTCATGGATAGGCAGAAGAAAGAACCATGATCCAAAAGATGTTCTTTAGAAGCTGCAACAAAATAATTGCAGGTATAACTCAACAAGTGAGGAAGAGTCAGAGGGATTAAGAAACAGAAGCTGTAGGAAAACACACCTGTCTGAATCAGAAATGCTTAGTGTTTGGGAATTCCAGGGTACCAGACCAAACGTTTGGAGAAGGGCAGAATTGGGGGAAATGAGCCTTGAATGGTCAACTGTAGAACATGTTTTTGCTCAATTAAACCCAAAGTAAAAAAATCTGGCAAGGCACAGAGGAGAAAGACTCAAAAATCAATGCCTGTGGAGGTTCTGAGTCATCCAGGTCATAGTCAAAAGGCAATTAGGCTTTCTTGTTTTGTTTGAAGACATTTCACTTCTCATCTAAGAGGCTTCATCAGTTCTGACAGGATGGATGGGAAGGGGGTTGGAAGAATCATATATTTTCAGTCATCTGGTCATTAGCGCTCTCCCTGAGAGCTCTTGAGGCCACTTGGGAGTTTATCTGTGCTCATGGGATCATCTGTATCAGGGTGCAAATGGGGGTGGAATGTTCTAGAACTGCTGAAAGGATTGTGTTGTAGACAGGAGATAGGTGCTGTCTTGTCCCTCTCCCTCTGTTGAGAGAGGGCTCCTCAATTTTAACACAAATAGCCTGTTTTACCCCTCTTTCAAACCAGTGGTCCTCTGTCCACACTAACATTAGCAGAACTGATCCTTCCATCGCCCCCATCATCCTGCCAGAACCAATGAAGCTTTTCAGATGAGAAGCGAAACTTCTTCTATCTCAAGGATAAAAAATAGTCCAGTTGCCTTTTGAAAAAATACTGTACTTTGCGGAATATAAGAAGCACTTTTTCCCCCTAAAAGAGGGAGGAAATGGTGCATTTTATACACCAAATTCGGTCATTTTTGGCCTCCCAAAACACCACCCTGCAGGTCCGTTTTCGGCAAAAAAAAGGGGGTGCACAGGAGGCCTGCAGAGTTTTCCTGGGGGCTGGAGAGAGCAAAAATGGCACTCCTGAGGGGCTTGGGAGGCCAAAAAACTGGGCCATTTTTGCCCATTTTTTGCAAAAACGGGATGCAGAGAGGCCAAAAACTATTTTTTTCTTGTTTTTCTCTTCAAAATCTTGGTGTGTCTTATACTGCGGTGCATCTTATATTCCGAAAAATATCGTACCTTTGAGACAGAAGGATCAGAGTTTTCAGACTTTAGATAACAGATTCCAAATGCAAGGAACTGTTCAGCATTCCTTGCTGCATGTAATGGAGACAGACCAGGGCATAAGGGAAGAGTGAAATTCGTTCAGTTGAACAAATCTTATTTTTAAGGGTGATTTCCCCCTCCCCCAACGTATCCACATATCGTGTTTCTGATTATTTATTTCAAAGCACGTCCGCCTTATTTCCTTTTCATGTGGTGGACTTCATGAGAACTTAGGAGAGATTCTCACTCACTTTCCATTCCATCGGAGGGCTCACCGAATGCGCAACATATGCTCCCCCATGTTCTCCTGACAGCCTTCTCCCTCGGAAATCCATTTTCCCCTGATTGCTTTTATGACACCTCTTTTGAGCGCTGCCAAATACAATGTCTCAACGTTGTAGTAATATTAGTTTTTACTCGCCGGATGCCACCAGGGAAAGGAAGTACACAGTGCTTTTAAAAAGCAGGAAAAAACCACTGTATTTTCTACGGGCCCTGTGGAACCTCCAAGAAATTGTATTTTCTACAAGCCTCCAAGAAATTAATTCAATGAACTGCTTGGTTCCTCTTGACACAGTTATGAAATTTGCTGGAGAACCAGCAAAGCATCAAGAAGTGAGAAGGCCCCAGAGGGTTGAGCCTATCTGGGGTCCCCATCGGCAGATAAGAACTGGATTGTTTTCATAAAAACCTGAGCAGGTGTGGGCAAAAGGAAGGAATGAAAGTTTGAACCCCGTGCTGATCTGGGGATGAAAAAAAATGACCGCAGGAGAAGGAACGGAGCTCACAGAATTTGCAAAGCAGGACTCGACTGTAAGAAAAACAGAGTGTTTTTTTCTGGATCACACAGGTAGTCCTTGACTTAAAACCATTCATTTAATGAACATTCTAGAGTTACAATGGCACTTGTCTCGTCTCATGTCAGAAATGTAGGAAGTAGAAAAGGGGGAAATATTAATTTAATGTTTTTAAAATTTAAAATCTTTAAAAATATAAATACCTATCGTTCTACCCAGGATTGGGCTACATTAATGGCAGAGATATTTCTAACCCTCAATATTTGAGAGGCTGCCCCAGAGAGGAAGTTGGTCAACCTATTTTCCAAAGCATCTTTGAAGGCCAGACAAGGAATAATGGATGGAAACTGATCAGGGAGAGATTCAACCTAGAAATAAGGACAAATTTTCTGACAGGGAGAGCAATTAACCAATGGAACAGAAGTTGCCTTCAGAAGTTGTGGGAGCTTCATCACTGGAAGCTTTCAAGAAGAGGCTGGACTGCCCTCTGTCAGAAATGATGTAGGGTCTCCTGCTTGGGCGGGGGGTGGGACTAGATGACCTACAAGGTATCTTCCAACTTTGTTACACCACCATCTTCAGTTCTGCGCATGCACAGAACAATTTCCATTGCACAAATGTATTTTTCCCATTTTGTAATGTTTTGCGCATGAGCAGACCTATTTATGAGCAAATGCGCATGTATGTGAACCAGCAGTAATGCCGGCAGGAACCACCCATGGTTTCTATCCATTGCTTCTTGTTCTGCCTGCAGGTGCTTTGGAGAATAAGTTGACCCCCTCTTCTCTGTGACAGAAGTTGAGCCTCAAACACGTTTTTGGGTTCTGTGCATGCGCAGAGCAATTTTAATTGCACTGTGCATGTGTGTGCAGTTTGCACATGAGCCAACTGGTAGTAGTGCCTGCTGAAACCCACTCCTGGTTCATTCCTCAAATGGACTGATTTGCTAAACCTGGGCTACTAGCTTTGACCCAATCCTTAAAATGCCCTCCCTATTTGGAGTACACAGATGAGTTTTGCTTCCTTCTTTTGCTCCTCCTGGTCTCCCATTCCTGCTACATGTGCCAGGCAGCCAGGTTTAACTGGGGGAGTTGCTCTCTGTCAAATAGACTCCGGGACTCATCACCCTGTCCAGAGGCAGCAGAAGAGCCTCCCTCGACCAGGGCATCTGCAGTCTCCACAACTGAACGTTCCCCATTGGATGCAAAAGGTAGGAAGCAGCAACCCAACTTCATAAGGGATGTGAGCTGCTCAAAACCTCAAGGATGAGTTCATCAAGAAGTTTAAGGGAAAGGGAAAGGTTCCCCTCGCATATGCGTGCAAGTCATTCCTGACTCTAGGGGGCGGTGCTCATCTCTGTTTGAAAGCCAAAGAACCAGTGCTGTCCGAAGACGTGATAATGTGGCCGGCATGACTAAATGCCAAAGGTGCACAGAATGCTGTTACCTTCCCACCAACGGCCCAATTGCTGACCTTTCTGATTGACAAGCTCAGCCTCTTAGCCACTGAGCCACTGCTCAGTGGCTAAGTTTAACCTTAAATGCTGTTAATTTAGCTTACTCAGGTTCCATCTGGCATACGTCAAAAGAGGTGTTTGAGGGCGATGGAGGAAACAGTCACCAGTTTGGGATATTATAATACCTGGACCCCTAATGCAGCCATTATGTACCCAATAATCTCTCTCTTACCTGGCTTGGCTCCCACCCTAATTGGCTGGATGGATGGATGGATGGATGGATGGATGGATGGATGGATGGATGGATGGATGGATGGACAGACAGACATGATTGACAGATAAATGATAGTGAGCACAGTGATACATGGATGGATGGATGGATGGATGGATGGATGGATGGATGGATGGATAATGCTTGATATAGGATTGATAAATTAGATGGGTGGATGGATAGACGGACAGACAGACACACAGAAGGACAGACATAAAAGAGATAGAAAAATTGATGATAGATGATAGATGGATTGATGAGATAGCTAGCTAGCTAGACAGACAGACAGATACCCTGTTTCCCTGAAAATAAGACCTCCCCAGATAATAAGCCCAATTGGGCTTTTGAGCACATGCACTAAAATAAGCCCTCCCCAAAAAATAAACCCTCCCCCAAAATATTGCAACACAGCAGCAGCCATGAGGTGACTACGCTGGCCGCCTCCTGAACCTCAAAAATAATAAGACCTCCCCAAAAATAAGGCTAATTTCAGGGGTCAAAAGAAAATAAGACTCTGTCTTATTTTCAGGAAAACACGGTAGATGATAGATGGATGGATAGACAGATTGATAGGTAGAGACAGGCAGGTGTATCGAATGAACACTGGTTTCAAACATCACACTTTTTGTACAAGGAAAAATTGTACAAATAAATACAAAGCAGCTCAGCTTTGTATTTCTTTCAAACGTCATATTATTTCAACACCATCTTTCTTTTCAACCATCTCTGCAATTCAGCACTCCTATTGTTTGGGTATTTGAACTGCCAGTCACGGCACAAAAACTGCTAATTCTATACTTGTGCTTGTTTTTAGATTTCGTTCCAGAGGAAAAGGGGAACTGAAGAGAGGCGGGTCAGATGCGAGCTCCGCATCTGAGCTTTTAAAGAAAACAAAGAAATAAATAGTCCAGCCAAGGGCAATTGGCAGACTGTCGATCTCTTGTAGTATTACGGTAACCAGGGTAGAATCCACTTTGAGTTTTGAGATCAAAGTTAATTTGATTCCCTTGCTTAAATGTCAGCGAAGAGACTATGTTGATCTTCTTCAAATCCCACAACCGGCATTACCTCAAAAATAGGAGAGACGCGAAAGAGAAAACTGAAAGAATTTCCAAGCAGGAAGAGACCAGTAATCCTTGACTTACAACCATAATTGACCCTGGCAATGACAGTCCTAAGTCACGATGGTCGTAAATCAAGTCATCAAGTGACCAACCCAATTTTATGATTTTTTGTGGGGTGGATGTCTGTTAAACAAACCCACTGTTCACTATGGTTTTTGCCAGAAACTGGAAATAAACCCAAAATATCATTGCATGACTTCAGAGAAGTGGGTGGGCAGCCATGGACCTTTGGAATAAGGTCATAAGCAGTGGTGGGATTTACATTTTTTTAGTACCATTTATGTGGTCGTGGCTTGGTGGGCGTGGCAGGGGAAGGTTACTGTAAAATCTCCATTCCCTCCCAATCAGCTGGGACTCGGGAGGCAGAGAATAGATGGGGGCGGGGCCAGCCAGAGGTGGTATTTACCAGTTCCCTGAACTACTCAAAATTTCCACTACCGGTTCTCCAGAACCTGCTGAATACCACTTCTGGTCATAAGTACTTTTTGGGGGGAGTGTGTCATTTGTAAGTTGAGAGCTACCTGGAGTTGTTGGCATTAGCAAAATTAGAAGACTCTTTAAAGATACCACTGAGTTCATGGGATGACACTGTGGTAAGCCATGGTGGTGCAGTGGTTAGAGTGCGGTACTGCAGGCTACTTCTGCTGACTGACTGCTGACTGCAATTTGGCAGTTCGACTCTCACCAGGCTCAAAGTTAACTCCATCTTCCATCCTTCCGAGGTTGGTAAAATGAGGACCCAGATTGTTGGGGGCAAGAAGCTGACTCTGTAAGCCACTTAGAGAGGGCTGTAAAGCACTGTGAAGCAGAATATAAGTCTAAGTGCTATTGCTATGACACCTTAATTTTGATGAAAAAAGAACAATGAGGAAAGATCCACCACAACAGTGAGACTATGTAACCACTCTCACTTTGGAAGTTTTCTGGTCCATTTGCCCAGAAAAAAATAAAGCAGAAGCAAATTGAGTTGATGGAGGACATCAAAGGGGAGGGATGAGAAGAACCAAAAACCATATTGTTTGAGGGGTCCCTGGTGCTCTCTGAGCTTGCTTGTTTTCTTGCAGATGTTTCATTTCCCAACAAGGTAACATCATCAGTGCTAAAAGGGATGGGCTGTGCAGAGGGAAAGAGGAGGGGGACTATGGGGGTCCCTGGTGTTCTCTGAGCTTGCTTGTTTTCTTGCAAATGTTTCATTACACAAGCTAGGTAATATCATCAATGCCAGAAGGGAGTGGTGAGTTGATGCTGTTACCTTGTCAGGTAATGAAATGTCTGCAAGAAAACAACTAAGCTTAGACAGCATCAAGGACCCCATAGTCATTGTCCCCCTCCTCCTCCTCTTCCTCCTCCTCCTCCTCCTCTCTGCATACTCCATTCCCTTGTAATAATGTTGGTGTCATTTATTTGGGTAATGAAATTTCTACATGAACTCAACCAAGGTCAGAGAGCACTAAGGATTCCACAGTCGTCGTCCTCCTCCTCCTCCTCCTCCTCCTCCTCCTCCTCCTCCTCCTCCTCCTCCTCCTCCTCCTCCTCTCCACATACCCCACTGTCTTCTAATACTGATTATGTTATCTAGTTGGGTAATGAAACATCGGCAAGAAAACAACCAAGCTCAGAGAGCACCAAAGACCCCTCATTTCATCCCTGAGCTACAAATATTCTCCTTTATCGGTACCATATTATCTCTAACAACATTTTGTGAGTGCACTCACATTTCCAGACCCTAGAATTCCCCTGCCTCAAATTGGGCAGGAATACTTGCTGGAGTATCTCTAATGCTATTAGAATAAACATGGTGGACTCCGATTAACTTCAGCACAAAAATCTTCTGATCTTTAAAGAGGGGATTTGCATGATAAATCACTGTTTTGATTTTTAAAAGTCTCCGAAGTGCACACGAAGAAAAGATTTTTATTATTATGAATCTGCACCACTCAGATCAACTCCTAAATACTTGAAGCATCTACTCCTAAGCGGTTCAGCTACCAGTGACGTGGGTTTTTCCTGTCCCCAAACACCACAGGAGAAATTGGCCATAAGCAAACTCTGAAGGGGATAAGAGGTATAACGCTTTATTTTCGACTCTGACTTTTAATGCTAATTAATTCATGCAACTCAAGTATTCCCAAGCCTGTAATTTAAATCAGATCATAATATCTGATGTTAAACCATTTAATGAAATGTGGGAACCAAGATTATTTCACAGTAAGAGCGAGATACACAATGGTTTCAAAAACAAAGGGGCTAGAGACATCCGCGGAGAGGGGAAAATATTAAAAGCAAAGCAAAATTGGAAAAATAACAACCAAGCAAGCCGCAATGTTGTGTAAAATTACTCCAAACTTCCAACCTCAATATAAATTTTAAAAAAGCCCACCCCACCACCACCACTGCGGAGTGGAAGAAAAAAAAGAAATCTTGGGTAGATTGGATGGATTTTATACGGCAACTCACTGCACAACTTTCAATGACACTATTGTCTATTTTTTTCTCTGTCAATCTGTTAGTTAAAGTCACTTTTTATTACCTGATATTTACTTTCTTTTAGAGTACAATCACTCATTGAAGCTCTGTGTAATATTTCAAAAATTGCAATCAAATATGCAAGAAGAATTAACCGTTTGGGGAGGGAAGGTTTGATACTATTCTCAAATACAGAGAAGCTTGTATATTTTCAGCACTAGATACAGGCAAAAGATAGTAAAGAATATTATTATGCCAGAGGAGGAGGGGGGAAGAGGAGGAGGAGGTCAGCAAGAAAGTAACAAATAGATAAGTGCAAGGGCAGGATTTGTGTAGTGAGTATGGGACCAGACAAACTGCTACCAAGACACCATTTGGATAAACGTGGATTGATCCAGGACCAAAAAAAAAAGTGGAGAAAACATCTCCGAGATGCCCTTCCCTATTTCACATGAAGATAAAGGGAGAGAGGGGGAAGCATGTTCAGAGTTCCGTTGCTGTAGCTATTACAATAAAAGTAGTCCAGTGCTATACAGGTGGTCGACAATGTATGATCATTTGTTTAGCAACCATTCAAAGTAACAACCTGTGGTGACTCCCCTGGAATATTTCACCAGATACATCTCCAGATGTCAGCTCAAAGGAAGATGAACCAGGTCCAGGTACATCAGGAGGGGAGCTGGTCAGTGACCCCCAGCATCCATCTGAGAGGGGTTTGGCTGAAGGGCAGCTGCAGCAGGACAACCCTGAGGCTTCCGGTGGGGAAATTATGCCACTGCAGCCAGTCAGGGATGAGGAAGAGGAACTGCCTCCTGCACCTGATCCAAGAAGGGCAGAGAAAAGGCAGGAGCAGTGAAGATCACCCCGATTACTCATAAGGGGACAGCCACGCCCCTCTTGATGGGCTGCACCAGAAGCTGGCTATTTAGCACTGCAGACAGATGGAGGCAATGATAGGAACAATGTGTTCATTTCCTTAGCTGTGTGTTTCCTGGTCATTGTGATTTCTGTCTTGCTTTGGATTGACATTGTGTCTTGACTTGGATCATGCTTTGTGAACTTGATGACCAGCTGGATGGTGCACATGTGCACATCAGAAACCTGACAACCAGCTGGCTGGCATGCATGCACACCTCGTAAACTTGACGATCAGCTGGCTGAGTTGGGATGATGGTGTGCATGCCCACAGTGAAGGCTCTGCGTGCCACCTCTGGCACCTGTGTCATAGGTTCACCATCACGGCTCTAGAGTGCAGAGAAAAGCAACCAGGATGACGAGGGTACTGGAGGCTAAAACATATGATGAACGGTTGCAGGAATTGGGCATGGCTAGTAGTGAAGAGAAGGACCAGGGGAGACATGATAGCAGACTTCCAATATTTGAGGGGCTGCCCCAGAGAAGAAGGGATCTAGCTATTTTCCAAGGCACTTGAAGGCCAGATAAGGAATAACAGATGGAAACTGACCAAGGAGAGATTCAACCTGGAAATAGATAGATAGATAGATAGATAGATAGATAGATAGATAGATAGATAGATAGATAGATAGATAGAAGTTTATTTATATGCCGCCCTTTTCCCTGGGGGGACTCAGGGCGGCTCACAATCCAAGAGGGAGGGGGAGACAAACTTTTTAACATATAAGACAATACATAATTAAAAAACACAACATTCATACCATTCGGGCGGGTTACAGTCTTAGCCCCAGGCCTGACGGGATAGCCAGATTCTGAGGGCTGTGCGGAAGGTCTGGAGGGTGGTGACGGTACGAATCTCCACAGGGATAAGGAGGAATTTTCTGATAATGAGAGCAACCAACTCATGGAGCAAAAGTTGCCTTCAGAAGTTGCGGGAGCTTCATCCCTGGAGGCTTTCAAGAAGAGACTGGACTGCCATCTGTCAGAAATGGTGTAGGGTCTCCTGCTTGGATGGGAGGTTGGACTAGATGACCTACAAGATCCATTCCAACTATGTTAATCTGTTATTATATCTGAATTTATGGCCTCAGCCCTTCGACTGGCTTTGCAATCGCACGGGCTCCCCAAAGCTTTCTTCCTCTCCCAAAGGATTAGCCATTTTTCTTCCTCTGCTGCTCCTGGCATGACCCTGTCCGCAAACGTCAGAGCAGAAACTTCATTTTCAGTGGCTGCAAAGCAAGCTGAGCAGCACCGAAAATTATGCCATGTACCTTCCAATTCTCGGCAGGGGTGTTCAAATTTAATTACGGAGCCCCACGGAGGAGCTGTCGCTGGGCTCCCCGGAGACCACTTGCAGCATCTGCTTGGCATCATGGAATGCCATCTGCGTTGAGAGGGTCAAGGGCTTGTAAATGCAGCCAATTACCTCCCCTGTTGGGATAGCAACGTTTGTGCCCAAATATAAATCGGTTAATCAGTAGATTATTAACAGATACGCAAGGCTCAATTTTTAAAAAAACAAAAAACACCCGGATGGCACACAAAGCGAGACCGCATCCTGTTGCTGCATGTGACATATGAAAATGTTCTCCCTACGTTTTCTGCTTCCGTCAGCAAAGGCTTCCCGCGCACAGAATCTCTGCCCGCCAAGGAGAAAAGTTATTTTGCAGGATTCCCCCTGGCATTCTAGGTCAGTTGTTCCTCCCGGGGTGTGCAAGCACCCAGCTGAATCTTAACCGGATGGCTGGCAAGCAGCTTAATGGGCCAGGGGCCTCTTGAGATGGCATGTAGGGCAGAGATATGGGAGAATTGGGAGGTTGAGTTCTGTGACTTGAGGTTAGAATGAGAGGAGGGGAAGGAAGATAAAAGAAGGGAAGGGAGAGGAAGGGAGAAGGGGAAGAGAAAGAAGATAAGGGAAGGGAAAGAGAAAGAAGGGAAGGGAAAGGGGAAGCAGAAGGGGGGAAAGGAGAGGAGAGGAAAAAGAGAAAGGGAAGTCATTGGGAGCTGGGCAGCTTATAAATTATAGATAATAATATTCTCTTTTTATGACCCTGTAATTCCTTAATTTGGGATACAGTCAGGACAAATGGATGGAGTTGTGTGTTTACTAGCCAGATGCCCTTCCTGACACCTACATAGAGTTCACAGCAATATTTTTTTCTTTATGCCCTAGGAAAGAAACATCTATCGCTTACCTAGAATTGAACTCTCAACCTTCCGAGGTGAGGCGAGTGTCTTCACAATTATATACAATAAATCAAATAAATAAAAGAGAAGCAGGACCAAGCCAAAACTTGGCTTAAAATGTTTTTGGTGGTAAAGTCAGTTTAATCTCAGTCCATTGGACGTGTTTTTGGAAGAGGAGAGAGTAAGAGGCTATGCTCTTACTCCAAGATCTCAGAAAACATTTCAGCCTGGTAGGAAGAGCTTCAAAAATGGGCAGCCTTGGGCGATTGCAGCCATTTTTTTCATTTCAATTATTAAAGTTATCTTTATTCTGATTTAATTGGAAGGAGGCTGCAAATCCCACACTGCGGGGGTGGGGAGTACGGCATTGGTGAAATTCAAATATTTTCCCTACTGGTTCTGTGGGTGTGGCTTGGTGGCCGTGGCTTAGTTGTCAGGGCATGGCTTGATGGTCATGTGACTGGGTGGGCAAGTCTTGATGATCATGTGACTAAGTGGGTGTGGCTCAGAGGTTGGTACTGGCCAGCTTTACTGTCGGTTCGCTTGGCCAAACCGGGCTGAACCAGTAGGAACTCACCTCTGGTGTGGCTGCACAACTAACTCACACACAATGTAAAAGCAGCTGGACTTCACACAAAATGTCCCCTGCAACAAGCAGGAACCTCACAGAGTCACAGAGAGCTCATAAACAAACTATCCCACTTTACACAATAACAACACAAAAGCTACACAACTGACTCACACACAATGCTAAAGCAGCTGGACTTCACACAAAATGGCCCCTCCAACAAGCAGGAACCTCACAGACAATCAGGCACAGCTTATTGTTGCACAGCCGATCGGTAGTAAAAAAAGAAGTGCTTTAAAAAGTTTTAAAAAGTTCTGAGATCTCTTGGCACAGCTGATTGTCATACAGCTGATCCTTGGAACTTTTTTTTTTTACTTTTTAAAGTAGCATTTCATCCCTGTGTACACATCCTCCTGCAAGCACCGAATGCACATTCTCAAGCATTCCATTAGTTGTATTGTAATTCATTCACACATTTAAAAAATCATCATTTGGAACCACCATGACCCCATTCCAATGATACAGAGGTGCACCAGTTCAGAGCCGAGGTGGCGCAGTGGTTAGGGTGCAGTACTGAAGGCCACTACAGCTGACTGTTATTTGCAGTTCAGCGGTTCTAATCTCACCGGCTCAAAGTTGACTCAGCCTTCCATCCTTCCGAGGTGGGTGAAATGAGGACCCAGACTGTGGGGGCGATATGCTGACTCTGTAAACCGCTTAGAGAGGGCTGAAAGCCCTATGAAGCGGTATATAAGTCTAACTGCTATTGCTATAGTTCAGGATTGGCTGTCAAAGTTTTGTGGATATGCATTGTGCATTGAAATTTATGCCTGCCTAGAGTTTGGAAAGTAAATATCTGGCAGCAATCAAGAAATCTTGCAATGTTCCCCCCCCCCAGCCCCGTGTTTAATATCAGTCTATTTTAAAAGAATCTCTAATAATTTACTGCACTGTTTTCTTCTCAATATCCAAGAGGTTTATCTGGTTTTTGTTCCTGCCTTTTCTCCAAGATAAATTGTTGCTGTTTCCCCATTTTTATGATGAGGTCTTAAGGCTGAAATAGATCACTTAAAAAGACTGGTCTTCCAGTTGATGAAAATCAGGAAATGGAGCTCAGGGTTTCTGGCTAAGTCATAGGCAGCACTTTACAGATGGTTTACTTTCAAGGCTTCAGGTGGTGGTATACTTTTATAGTGATTTATTTATTAATTAATGTTTATTTATTTATGTTCCCTCTTTATTATATTTATAAATACCCCAAGGTGTCAAACACGCTTAACAGAGGGTCATGCCCCAGCATATAACTTTTATATACTGTTGTTGCTCTCTAGCCCCATCTAGTGGCCGGAGGACAAATATACTCCAGCAAATAACTTATATACTATTGTTGCTCTCTAACCCCATCTAGGGGCCGGAGGACAAATATACTCCAGCATATAACTTATATACTATTGTTGCTCTCTAACCCCATCTAGGGGCTGGAGAGACAATTACCAATTATATTGTTTGAAGCTGACCCCACCTCATTACCCATCAGTCTGCACTCTCGAAACAAGTGCCCACTGGGAAGCCAGACTCCATTTCCTTTAGCATTTGGAGAAGGCATGTATGTACGCCGGTTTTTCCCAGTTTCACCATGTCCTGTTCTTTCAATAAAGCATCCAGATTTAGGCACACTCTCTGTTTTATTGGAGGATAGGTGGGTTTAGCTGCATGTCGAGCTCTACACAGACTAACATGCAGTGAGGACAGAACCCTGAGGTAGCCCTCAACTTCCGACTACAATCGAACCCAAAATTTCTGCTGCTAAACAAGGCAGCTGTTAACATCCTTTGCCCCATTTTACAACCTTCTTTGCTTAACTTGTTGTTAAGAGATAGACTGCACTTGTTAAGTCAGTAACACAGTGGTTAAGTGAATCTAATTTCCTCATTGACTTTGCATGTCAGAATGACCCTGGGACACTGTAACCACCATAAATACGAGCCAGTTGCTAAGGGTCATGTGACCACAGGGATGCTGCAATGGTTGTAAGTGTGAAAACAGTCATAAGTCACTTTTTTTCAGTGCTGATGTAACTTTGAACAGTCAACTAAACAAACTGTAATAGGTCGAGGACTGTCCATACTTCATATGCGACATCACCTAGAAGGCAAAGATTTTGCTGAACTGGGGCAACCTTCACACACAAACTTTCAGTTCTGGCTTTGCTGTACTGTAACCAGTTGGCTTTTAGTGAATACCTTTCACACAAAGGGAGTCGAGGGTCTTCCTTTCCTAGGAGCCCTGGATTACAGGGTCATGAAAGGTTTTTTTTAATTATTGGTCACCAGCTGGTAACACAGGATTAAAGGAACTGGGGAAACCAGAAATTACTGTCCTTAACGTGTCTCACCTTAAAACAGCAGAGAAAATACAAATCACCAGTCCCATCAATGAGCTGAGGGGGATTTGACAAATGGAGATTGGGATACTATTTTGTTGACTCCATAAAGAGTCCACAGGGTGGAATAATGCAAAGCTGGATGTCTCATCAGCCAGGAGATGCCGCTTCTACCAAATGTTTTGTCAAAGAAACCCATTTTTATTTTTTATTTTTTTGCAAAGGAACAAGCAGAGGCTGAATATGGGAGCTGATCTATAATCCAAGTATTGCCGGAATAACTTCCAGGCAGAATACACAGGAGGCCAAGAATAAATATGCTTTACAACAAAACGTATTCAAAATAAAGCTCCATCTTGATTTTCTCTGGAGTTCTGCAAGTCCTCAAATAAACGGCGGATTCAACTTGGAAGTTTGTGGCATGAACTTGATTCAACCAATAAATGCAGAGAGAGAGAGAGAGAGAGAGAGATGGAGATGGACAGAGAGAGGGAGAGGGAGAGAATGAGAAAGAGAAGGAGAAAGAGAAAGAAAAAGAGAAAGAGAAAGAAGGGGAGAGAGGGAGGGAGACAGAGAGGGAGAGAGAGAGAGAAAAAAAGGGAGAGAGATGGAGATGGAGAGGAAGCGATAGAGAAAGAAAGGGAGAATGGGGAGAGAGGGAGAATGAGAGAGAGAATGAGAGGGAGGGAGAGATGATTGATAGAGATAGAAAGGCAAGAGAGACAGAGAGAGAAAGAGAGACAGAGAGAGAGAAAGAGAGAGAGAGAGAGAGAAAGAAAGAAAGAAAGAAAGAAAGAAAGGGAGAGAGATGGAGATGGAGAGGAAGAGAAAGAGAAAGAAAGGGAGAGGGGGAGAAAGGGAGAGGGAGAATGAGAGAGAATGAGAGGGAGGAAGAGGTGATTGATATAGATAGAAAGACAAGGGAGAGAGAGAAAGACAAGAGAGTGTGAGAGAGAGAGAGAGAGAGATTAGAGAGAAGGATGGATAGATGGATGTTCCCTTTTTGCCCCAGAATATCTCACAAATTACCCATTTAGAAAAAACAGGTAGCCTTCTACCTACAATAGTTCGTTTAGTGACCATTCAAAGTTACAACGGCACAGAAAAAGTGACTTATTTGCAACCTTCTGACAAGCCAAGTCAATGGGGAAACCACATTCACTTAACAACAGGACTACTAACTTATCAACTGCAGCGATTCACTTAACAACAGTGGCAAGAAAAGTCATAAAATGGGATAAAATTCACTTAACAAACATCTCACTTAACTATAATTGGGGTCAATTATAGTCGTAAGTCAAGGACTACCCGTATAGAGACGTGCTAAAGCTGTCATCTCGAGAGAAATGACATGATGGAACAAATCTTGGTCAAAAAAGGTACTTTCAGCTGATCTTTGATAGTGCGGGGGAGGGGAGGGCTGAAAAGGCGGCTTTAAAAAAAAAAGAAAAACAGGTTTAATAAGATGTGATGATGATTGTGATGCAATTTTTCCGAACTAGAATTTATTGTTTGGTTGCCGTGTGTGATTAGAACAGCCTACTTGGCAAAGTCCAAACCCTTCTCGATATATACATTTAAATAAACATTAATAGACTTTTATTACTTTATTGTATACAGAAATAGTGAATGGCATGGTGGCCTAGTGGTAAAGAAGCTTGCGTTTGCTCAGAAGGCTGAGCGTTCAATCCTAGGTAGTGGCAGATGTTTCTGTATCAGGCCACAAAGAGAAAACATCTGCTGTGAACTCTATGTAGGTGTCAGGAAGGGCATCCAGCCAGTAAATACTCAGATCCATCCTGTCCAGTCCCACCCCCAACTCTACCCCAAACAGGGACTACAGGGTCATAAAAAGGGAGGGTTTTTAAAATTGTATATAGAAATAGCTTTGATCAGAATACAGGGTCATCTAATGTAACTATTTAATTTTATACTGGTTATAACCTTCAGTGTAGGGTAGAGATTAAATTAACCTTTCAGGGGTAAAGGCCGCCATTGTTCTCTATATAGGGTGCAGTTGAGCTCTTAAGAGTTCTACCAGTGCAGAAGTTCAGCTTTTGAAACTGCTGCAGAACTCAAAAATTCCTGTTTTGTTTTATTTATATGATTTTTAATATTACATTGCAGATGCAAAATGTATCAGCAGGGCTTGGCAGATTGACTGAAGTAGAGGAAAAATGTGTTCTTGGAGAAACCAGAGATCCGAAACTTTCTTAAGTGACTCTGCACTGTTAGATTTCTATAGTTTCTTTCAATCAAAATAAACCATTACTGGAATATGTGGGGAAATAAAAATTCAAAGTACTGGACAAATTGAAAAAACAAATTCAATTCAATGTAAGGTCCCTAGGACAACTCAAATTGACCCCCAGGCTTCCCACTAGACAGACAGACAGACAGACACAGACACAGACACACACAGACACAGACACACACACACACACACGGAGACTAGTATAGATCTATTTCAAGCTCTCATCAACTAGTCATACCCTTACTGGGATTTTAACCTGGGCTGTTTTTACATGTTAGGCAGTTGTATTAGCCTCTAAGCCACAAGTTCTCCTCCCTTATCAGCTGAGCCAAGGAAATGATTAAGTATTATGTCAAAGCACCAGGTATGCCCAAATATGGGAGGGAGTATACTGCTTCCCTTTTGCCTTTCAGCTCTACCCTAGAAGCCTTCCATGCAACACAAAAATGGTTTCCTGCCTGGAAAATTCCTAGGGTGGAGCTGAAAGGCAAAAGGGAAGCAGTATACTCCCTCCCATATTTGGACATACCAGGTGCTTTGACATAACATTTTATGTACACACATACACACACAGAGAGAGAGAGAGAGAGAGAGAGAGAGCTTTAACATAAAGTAGAAAATAAAGATTTATTCTTATCTGTATATCTATGGAGATTCTCGGTAATCCGAGCCCTGATTGTCCCAAAGGTGTTTTTTCAAGAGGTTTCTGGTTTCTCTCTGGTCTGGGTGATCTGATAGCGGCTGTGGGAGACTCCGCCCACCTGCCTTGACGTAATGTGCAAGTGCTGCACATGCGCCGAAGGTGGTATGCATGTGCAGATGCCGTGCATGCACTCACATTTGCGAACCAGTGGGGAAGGTAAGTGAATCCCACCCAAGGCTTACAACCATTCGTTTGGTGACTGTTCGAAGTTACAACAGCACTGAAAAAAGTGACTTATGGTTATTTTTCACATTTACCCTACTTGCAGAAATCCCCATGGTCACATGATCAGAATTCGGATGCTTTGCAACTGACTCGTATTTACAACCGTCGCAGTATCCCGGGGTCATATGATCCCCTGTTGCGACCTTGTGCCAAGCAAAGTCAACAGGGAAACCAGATTCACTTAACAACCATATTATTAACTTTTAACAACTGCGGTATCAATGGCAGGAAAGATTGTACAATGGAGCAAAACTCACTTAGTAGCAACTGTCCCGCCTAGCATGAGGAGTTTTGGGCTCAACTGTGGTCGCTAAGTTGAGGACTACCTGTGTGCCTATTTGTTTAAGAGGCATTATTTGTTGAATATTGCCAGCCCCCCCCCCCCAACTCTCACCTGTTATTTCAATACCTTTAAGGGCTGCATGATGAATTCCCCTTCTCTACAAGGATGAAACCAAGCAGAAAAGTCTATGGATGATGGAGTCAAAATTTGAGAGCAAATAAACAGGAGCTGAACTACTGTTTTGCAGTTTAAATAAATGTTTCTGTCATGCCCCCCCCCATAGCAACTGATTCTGCGGGGGAAGATGCGCTGGAACAAGACAGGCAGGATAGAGAGGGCGGCTCCGTTGGCCTTGGAGGAAACTGAGGAAGGGCAGAGTCAGTCTGGGCAAGGCATTTGAGGATTAGAAAGGCTTGCAGACAGGGAGGAGCAGGAGAGACAGAGCTCAGGTGAAGAGCAAGGACCACTCCCTCCTGATCCTAGAGCCCGGAGAGAAGAGAGAAGGCGTGAACAACGCAGACTGAGCCGGCTATGAGGGAGGAGAGTGCCCCCTCCCCATTCACAAGGCACACCTGGGGACTGAGATGTAAAGGAGGTGCTGGTGGGAGGGGCATTTGTCAGGAACAAGCATTGAATCTGTGGAGCCTCGTGTGCACTTTGCCAATGATTGGAGGTTACTGTTTGGCTAAACCTGGCTTATTGGACTGCTGGCCCTGGTTACTGTTTGGCTAACCTTACCTACTGGACTACTGGCAGCCAGAGGCTGCTGAAGGTGCATGTGAGAGCTTTGCTCCAGGACTTGGAGTAAACGTGGGGACATTTGTGGGCAAAGTTGGAGCAATAAAGAGGAGTTAGACCTGTTCCCTGACTGTGTTGCTCTCGTGCCACATCCCGGGTTATCACAGTTTCACTCATTTCTTACTGTTAACATTATTATTTTGGACAACAAAATGGAAACAGTGTGTCAGGAAACCACACCATTACTGAAAAGCATGGGTTCAAAAGCAGCACTTTCCTGTTTTTTAAGCTGAGAGGGGGAGACAAGGGCCCTGCATTTTGGAAGAACGCTGATCTTTATAGCCCTTTCCACTTTGCCAAGAAAATATCCTTCACATTCCTACATCATTTTCCCAGTTATCTGAAATGCCACTCTGATGGTGCATTGGTTTTCGTTTTACAAGTAGTTCTCGACTTACAACCGTTCATTTAGTGACCATTCAAAGTTACGAGGACGCAGAAAAAAGTGACTTAGGGCCGTTTATCACACTTATGAAAGTTGCAGCCTTTTGGTCACATGATCAAAATTCAACCGTTTGGCAGCTGACTCGTATTTATGACGGTCGCAGTGTTCATGGGATCCTCTTTTGGGACCTTTTGACAAGCAAAAGCAATGGGGAAGCCAGATTCACTTAACAACCATTACTAACCGAACAGCTGCAGTGATTCACTTAGCAACGGTGGCAGGAAAGGTTGTAAAGCAGAGCAAAACTCATTTAAGAACTCTCTTGCTTGCCAACAGAATTTTTTGGGCTCAGTTACGGCCGTAAGTTTCATTCAGCCTTTGGCCTTTTGCAGTGATGGGATTCAACATTTTTTACTACCAGTTCTGTGAGCATGGCTTGGTGGGCATGGCAAGGGAAGGATACTGCAAAATCCCCATTCCCTCCCGAGTCAGCTGGGACTCGGGAAGCAGAGAAGAGATGGGGGCGGGGCCAGTCAGAGGTGGTATTTACTGGTTCTCTGAACTGCTCAAAATGTCCGCTACCGGTTCTCCAGAACTGCTCAGAACCTGCTGAATACCAGCTCTGGCCTTTTGTCTCCTTTTCAGATTTCAGCATCCCAACGAGAACTCTTTCCAGAATCTAAAAAAGTGTTGCCGGCTTTCAGAAATGTAGTTTTTAGAATTGGAGGCAGCTTTGGGGGGGAGATGGTATCTTAGAATAGATCCCTAATTAAAACCTAGGGACTGCATTACCAATTCATATTGTTCAAATGTATCCCCCCTACAGTTGGGAAACATTGTTTTATTCACCTGCAGAGCTGTTAAAAAAAACGGGGGAGAAAGAAAAATCCCAAATCTTTCTCTTCTTTCAAGAAATGCCAGACAGAATTCACTTTTTTTCCCCCGAGTTTCAAAGTTCATTAAAAGCATCACCTTTTGAAAGGAGAGATTCGATCCCTGGAGTGATTTATGTAAGAGTGGCAAAAAAAAACCAAACCCTATTCGTTTTTCAAAGTCCTTCCTTCCCCAGTCGACTCTATGAAGATCAGCTCTGATCATTTATAATTAAGGTTTTCCAAACCATTAAAAAAACCCAACATCATAATTAGCAAGCAAATGCTTATTCCTCCATTTCTGCTTCAACAAATATTAACTTTGATCTGCGTAAATTGACAAGATCATTAATGACATCCAATGACAACCCACATGGCAAAAATGTCTATTGATATTAAGCTAATTAAGGCTTTTTTAAATTTAAAAAAAGCATTTGTAATTTAAAAGTTGTTTCCATAAATCCTAGTGAGAGGCAACAGTAATTGCTTTTATTTATACATCTGGATTGTATTATGGTTTTTTTTTACAAATGCAGATTTCCTTCAGAAAAATAAATAAAACCTTGCTCAAAAAGATTTATTTTTTAAAAGTTTTCACTCTTGAGAGGATAGGAAGTCCAACTTTAGGATAGAGACAATGTTTTGACATTAAGGCATCTGAACTCTGGCAAATTAGGGGAATTGTCTGATTATTAGGCTATTAGCCTATCATTTCGCACATTAAAATAATTTTTCTTTGTACTTGCTACTGTTTTAGCTTCCAAAAATCTTTCGGCTTTTGTAGTACTTAATGGTTTTAGTTTTACATACATGGAAGGCCTTAAATGCATTACTTTTGTTTGCACATCTCATGGAGGGATTGGCAAAATATATTTTTTCCCTTTAGAAGTCTTAATGAAATCTGTGACTGTCAGCATTTAAATAGGGTCAAAAAGTGACTTGGACACTACCCAAAAGAAGGAATAAAAAGTTTGCATTCTCTAAAGAAAGTGTTATTCTACTTGAAATCAACAGGGCCTGTTAAATTCTGGAAAACACGCATTGTAGAATCCACTCCTCTCTATTTATACGCTGCTAAAACCCTCCTGTTTGTCTATGTGTAACTGTTTACTCAGCAAAATGATGCACTATAGCCATGATGGCAAACCTGTGGCACACGTGCCTGAAGTGGCATGCAGAGCCATGTTGCCTGGCATGTGTGGTGTCACCCGTTCTTCTTCCGTGCTTCTGGCGCGCATGTGCATGTGAATGCGACGATCAGCTAAGCGTCATGCATGTGGCAGTGCTGGAAACTGAAGAGCTGGTCTTCCATTTTCCGGCCTAAGCATTCACGCTGGCTAGCTGATCATTGTGTGCACATGTGCATGCGTGCCAGAAACCCACCTGTGTGCCACAGGTTCACCATCACGGCTATAGTAACCAGAAGACTAGCTGAAACCGGGAAATCATTTCCCGGTGCATGCATGCTCCCTGGGCAATTCCTCTGCCGAGTTGCGTTCCCCAGCAGCGCGCGCGCACTCCCTTTTCAGTACTTGGTGCCAAAAAGGTTCACCATCACTGCACTATAGGGTACCAATGTTTGGACCAAATGGGCTAATTTACAGAATGTTTTCGAAATCCAGGATCCATGACTCTCACGGAATTGAAATCTAGAAAATTTTATAAAAACTTTTAGGACCGCAAACCTTTTTTGGCTCACATTCCAAAAGCGGGGAGAGCACAGGGGAGTCGTGCATGGGCGTGCCACACCCATAATGCTATGTGCATGACCCCAGCGTGCGCGATCATCATTCCCCCCCATTTTTGGCATGCTTTTTTCGCCCTACCCAGGCTCTAGAGGCTTTATAGGAGCCTGGGGAGGGCGAAAACAGCCCCCCGGAGGCCCTCCGGAGGCTTCAGGAACTTCCCTGAAGGCTCGGGAGCGCAAAAAAACGGACCCAAGGGCAAACCAGAAGTTCAGGAATGGACTTCCGGTTTGCTTGTATGTCCGGTTTTAGACCTCCAGAGCCTTCAGGAGGCTTCCCTGAAGGCTCCAGAGGGCAAAAAACAACCATACAAGCTTCCGGTTTGCTTGTAGGGTCATTTTTTGCCCTCTGGAGCCTTCAGGGAAGCCTCCAAAGGGTGAAAAATGGCCTCAAAAGAAGGCCAAAGTCAGCTGGACAGCACGCGCATGTGCGCTAGCCAGCTGACAGGGCGATGCCTCACGTGCCCTGACAAATGGCTCTGTGTGCCACCTGTGGCACACGTGCCATAGGTTCGCCATCACGGTTTTAGGACATAAACATATCATAGAGTTTGAGTTTGAGTTTCATTTTATTTATATGCCACCCTATTCCCTGCGGGACTCAGGGCGGCGCACAAACCCGAAGGAGGGGAAGGGAAAAACACAAAAACTACAAAAGTACAGGGCATTTAAAAAACAACCAACAGCCACACGATTCGAGAGGGGAAGGGAACTCATCGACATAGAACATTTTATGTCATAATACAAAATATCATAAAATGTTTCCTGTGGTCAACTCCTGAAATTTGACTGTGCTATACAGCTCAACTTTCAAGGCAGGTGCATCTCAGGAAAAAAAACTTTTTAAAGGAAATTTGAAGCTCTGCCACTCTTCAAGGCATCGAGAAATCTGGTTCAGAAATATCTCTCAAATGATCACGCAATGGGCCATGGGGTTATCCAGTTTCCATTAATAATTCCCCAAAAGTCTTAGCTGTGACCTTCACCAGTCTTATCCAGAAGTCAGAATAACAGAGTTGGAAGGGACTTTGGAGGTCTTCTAGTCCAGCCCTTGCTCAAGCAGGAGACCTTATACCATTCCAGACAAACAGTTGTCCAATCTCTTCTTTAAAACTTCCAGTATTAGAGCATCCACAACTTTTGGAGGCAAGTTGCTCCACTGATTAATTGATCTCACTGTCAGGAAATTTCTCCTTAGTTCCTGGTTGGTTCTCTCCTTGATTAGTTTCCATCCATTGCTTCTTCTTTTTTCCTTCTTTTTTCCTTTTATTATTAGCTGAAATATATATCTATATTGTCATCGTTACAGGTGTTGGGGTTTCCCCATGATTCTCTTGATATACAAGGCACACACATTTTGCCAATTTTTCTCCAGCAGAAATACAAGGAAGTCCACCCATTGCTTCTTGTCCTGCTTTCAGATGTTTTGGAGAATAGCTTGACTCCCTCTTCTTTGTGGCAGCCCTGAGATATTGGAAGATGGCTATCATGTCTCCCCTAGTCCTTCTTTTCATTATACTAAACATACCCAGTTCCTGCAAGCGTTCTTCATATGTTTTAGCCTTCAGTCTGCTAATCATCTTTGTTAATCATCTTTCTAAACTCTCAACTTCTTTACACTGTGGTGACCAATAGGTATTTTTGCAGACCAAACTGAAAATTTGCTCCAAAGACTTAAGCTTTTGTCAAAGAAGGAAGAGTACATAAAAATGGCTCCACTGGATGAAGCCAACAACCCATTCAGAAGCTCTCAAGTAAACATCATATCTACAGACTCCTCACATCCTGGACATAAATTGTTTCAACTTCTACCCTCAAAACGACGCTATAGTGCACTGCAAACTAGAACAACAAGAAAAAAGGATAGTTTTTCCCCAAATGCAATCACTCTGCTAAATAACTAATTCCCACAACACGGTCAAATTATCTACTAAGACTGTATTACTATTATTCTTCTCTTCCTTCCTAGTACCTATCTCCTCCCACTTATGACTATAACCATGTTGCTTGTATCTTTAAATTTTATATTGTTTTATTTGTTTCCTAGTATGACTTGATTGCTTATTTGTACCCTATGACTATCACTAAGTGTTGTATCTTATGATTCTTGATGAATGTATTCTATTTTATTTTTCTTTATGTACACTGGGAGCATCTGCACCAAAGAAAGTTCCTTGTATGTACAAACCTGGCCAATAAAGAATTCTATTCTATTCTAATCTATTTTATTCTATTCTAACCACATCATGCAGAAGCTCTCAAGCAGGGATAGGATGTGTAGTCCAGCACTGTGAGAAACAGAAAAACTTTCTCTCTATTCACATTTTATATCCCATACATGGTTTTATATATTCTATGATGACATCCGTAGTTTTCTTCACGCCAGCCTTTCTTCTTAAGAAAACTGCTCTGGTTTCCTTACTAATTTGGTGGTGCTTTTTAAAATCCATTTAGCCAGTTTCCTTGCCACGTCTTCAAATCCAGATTAACTACAAGTTGAAGTTTTTTCCCAAGCCCAAAAGCTGAAAGTCTTGAGGCCTCATTAAACAATATCCCTTACCATTTCCCACTGTTTGGAAAAACCCACAAACCTGTCTGGCTTAATTCACCATGCACTTGATTACTTCAGAAGGCAGGGAAGGATGTCCATGGCTATTCCACTAGAATAATAATCATATCTTCCCATTCAGAAAATATTTAACTTTTGGTGGAAAGGATGCTAGTTTATTCTTCTATCTACCTGGCTAGTTTTCTATAGATTAGGACTTTATTTTATATAGCTGATAATCCAGGTATGTATTTATCCCAATCCATTTATCCCAAGCCCCCTTGTGGAGTACTGCGAAATCATAACTCCACTGTGCTGTACAGTAGAAGCCATTTTAAGGCACAAGAGTCTCTATCTTAACAGAATTTGAATCCAAAATGCACACCATCACTGTCAAAAGTACTGTGACTTGACATTATAGATATAATTCAGTCCTTTTCATTGCAGTGGCCCAGGCATTCTGGAGTTATGCTGGAACACACACACACACACACACACACACACACACACACACAGGAAGGGGACACACAGTGAGGGGTGTTAGGGGAGTCTTACCCCCACAGTATTTGTTTCCAGAGAGTAAGTCATCTATGTACCAGGTTTGGTTGAAATTGCTCAAGGCATTCCAGAGTTATGCTGGAATACACACACACACAACACACACACACACACACACACAATCAAACTAATATTGTCTGATGCTGACTGTAGCATTTGGAAGCTGCACAATCCAGATAGACTAGCTTGCAATCCTATAGAATTAGGGATCTTTTCCCAGTCTGGGTGATGGAATGTAATCTGGATTCCCAGGAGGGAGGGGCTGCATTCCAGAGGAGGACCTCACCGTTGTGTAGGAAAAATAGGGTGAAGACAGGTCTTCCCTAATAGTTCCCAGAGTAAATGTTTTATGGTGCATGTAGGTCCCTTAGTTTAGCCAAGTTTTTGTCTATAGGTGAAGGACAATCAACAAAACTGCTTGGTAGAACCTCCGCAAATCTGTCTTGGTTTTTGAAGCCTGACACTCTGCTTCTGGGTTTCAACAAATGGATTCCAACCCTGATCTTGATTTTCTACAACTTTGCTTATTCTAAAACTAGTCTAAAACGTATGATGAACGGTTGCAGGAACTGGGCATGGCTGATCTAGTGAAGAGAAGGCCCAGGGGAGACAGGATAGCAGTCTTTCAATATTTGAGGGGCTGCCACTCACTTAACAACAGGAATTTTGGGTTCGATTATGGTCACAACCCAAGGATTAGCTGTATTTGGATAATAGAAATATCAAATGTTCCCAAGAATCGGCTTGGCAATAATTCTTGTTGTGCTAAATAGCTATTTGCAAATTAAATGATGCTACAGCGATGAAAATGTAAAAGTATAGAGTAGTGTTAGGTCCGATTTTATTCTGCATTGTTCATTCTGGAGCCTCCAAAATTTAATAACACTTCGGACTACTTGAGGATGATCAGAGTCCAATCAGGAGAGAATGAAAGATCCCACGACATTTTTCCTTGAAAAGTGTGAGAAATGCTATGCTCACACACCACTTAAGGTCCCGAAAGCTCATCACACCAAAAGCCTTTCGCCAAGGCAGAATAATGACAGGAAAGCGGATTCATGCAGAATAATAAGAGAAATATCCTGAAGTGAAGGACAGTTCAGTTGTGAGCCAATTACACACACAGAGAGATGGTGCCCCTCTTCCCTGGAGGGGGGGGCAGGGGGAAGGTTCAAGCACAGGCAGGATGGCCATCTTCTCATGGAGGCTTTCATTCGGATCCTTGCTCCGAGAAGCGCTGCGGACTCTCTCTGACCTTACAGGACCCTTCCAAGCTAACCGTACCGGGATTCAATGATAACTAGCCAATTATAAACCCAGTCTATGTCGAGCACAGGTTGGAACAAGCAACACCTTTGAAGCTAAACACACTGTTCAGCCTTAATAAAGGGAAGCGCACTATCACAACCATCGGAGCAATTTTCCACATCAGTACTCAAACACTCGAATGGCGGCATATATTTTTTTTGCAAGCAAATGACTTGTTGACTACATGTACTGCTCCAGAGCATCCTATGATTTTGGGGGGTGGGAGGTCGAGAGAGGGGAGAGAATCCATCCATTATTTGCTTGATCTCATTCTTTCTCATTCTCTCAAGCAAACACACCCACACTCCCACACCAATTTGTGGAAAGAGAAAGGGAAAAGGTGCTTCTAGAAGGATTTCACCTCTAGAACTATGGAAAAAATTCCTGACTGTGAGAAGAATTAACCAGAGGAACGGCTTCCCTCCAGAAGTTGTGGGTGCTCCATCACTGGAGGCTTTCAAGAAGAGACTGGATGGTATGAAGGTCTCCTGCCTTGAGCAGCGGGATGGACTAGACGACCTTTGAGATCCCTTCCAGCCCTATGATTCTATGTCCCATTTCTTGAACACGTATTTTGGTTATCTCAAATTCCTTCTTCTTCAAATTCCTTCTGCGCCTTCCAAGGTGGCGCAGTGGTTAGATGCAGCACTGCAGGCTACTGCTAGATCAGCAGGTCAGCGGTTCAAATCTCACCGGCTCAGGGTTGACTCAGCCTTCCATCCTTCCGAGGTGGGTAAAATGAGGACCCAGATTGTTGGGGGCAATATGCTGACTCTCTGTAAACCGCTTAGAGAGGCCTGAAAGGCCTATGAAGCGGTATATAAGTCCACTGCTATTGCTATTGCTATTGCTATTTTCTAGAAAGTTCTGGGCAATTCATCAACCATTTTTCTACCATCTTTATAAGGATTACCTAACTCCAACAGCATTATTCCTTGCAGGATGGGATGGGTTGGGATAGGATGGGGTAGAGTAGAATAGAAAATAATAATAGCAATAGCAATAAGACTTATATGCCATTTTAATGCTTTACAACCCTCTCTAAGTGGTTTACAGAGTCAGCCTCATGTCCCCAACAATCAAAGTCTTCATTTTACTCACCTTGGAAGGATGGGAGGCTAAGTCAACCTTGAACCTGGTGAGATTCGAACTGCCAAATGGCAGTCATCCAGCAGCCAGCAGAAGTAGCCTACAGTTGTGCATTCTAACCACTCCACCACCATAGCTAATAAAAGTAGTATTACCATGCGTAACTTTGATTTTCTAGTCTGGTCTACCTAGATCCCTGACCATTCTAACACTCGGAAGGAGCTCTATAAAAAATCAGATTAATGGAAACTCTTCCAACTAATAGGTTTTTTTTTATTAAAAGGGATAAACTTTCATGAGCTTCGTCCAATCCCTTCTTTTCCCATCAAATTTCATTATCTCATTCCAATTCACATCCTATATCAGTTCTATTTCATCTGATGAAGTCCCTTTTCATAACATTTGCTAATCAGAATAAGTGCTTCGCCATCCTTCTTGATATTTTCCACCAGAAAAGCCAGCTCTAACATGGACATTACATCAGAAGGAGATTCTTAACATTTTTTTTAATGCGACTGAGTTCTTAGATGGTATGTTATGCTTGCTTTGACTGGGGAATTTAAAAAGTACATTATTTGTGCCAAAGAAACTCCCGCTATTAAATCTTTCACACCTAACGATCCACTGAATTCAAAAGCAATGCAGCTGTCAAAACATTAAAATTAAAAAAAGGGAAAGAATGGAAATTATATTCAAATCTGAATATGTGAAACTAGTGCTAGTCATTATCCAATAACTTTCAGATGTGACCAACAGAATTCAACCTTCCTTTGTCATTCATTAGAAGGAAAACTATGTAGGGCGAGGTTTGGAAGCTCATAGCAACTGGTCTACTCCAATGTTTCTCAAGCTTGACAAATTGAAGATGTATAGGCTTCAACTTCCAGAATTCCCACAATTGTCCACAGACTCCTGATGCCTTAATCACAATGACAAAAAATGGTATTCATTCTAAGTTCCTCCATTTTTGAACATGAGTGCAGCATCACAGCACAAAATGATTGAGTCTTAAGTCACCTTGGTGTGAACTTCCTTCATCACAGTGACCCTTTTGTCCTCTCCATGGAATTCCCTGTATGACTGTCAGTGTGTGTGTGTGTGTGTAGGGATAGATAGATAGATATAGATAGATAGATAGATAGATAGATAGATAGATAGATAGATAGATAGATAGATAGATAGATAGATAGATAGATAGATATAGGTAAATATAGATAGATAATAGAGAGATACGATGGATGGATGGATGGATGGATGGATGGATGGATGGATGGATGGATGGAGATAGAGATAGATAGATAGATAGATAGATAGATAGATAGATAGATAGATAGATAGATAGATAGATAGGCAGGCAGGCAGGCAGGCAGGCAGGCAGGCAGGCAGGCAGGCAGGCAGGCAGGCAGGCAGGCAGGCAGGCAGGCAGGCAGATAGACAAACAGATGATAGAGAGAAAAATAGAAGATAGAGAGATAAATAGAAGATAGAGAGGTAGAGAGGTAGGTAGAATTCTGGGGGAATTCTGGGAGCTGAAGTCCACAAGTCAAAGTTGCCAAGTTTGGACACCTCTGTCCCGCATCATTCTGGACAAATGGTTGTCCAATCTCCTGGCAGGAGATCCTGTACCAGGTTAGACTCCCCTGCTGCTGCTTGAGAAAGGAGTTGGATTAGAAGGCTTCCAAGATCCTCTTCCAAGCTTGTGATTCTATGTTTTGGTGTTCTAAAACTCACGCCAAAAAAACTGCAGGGACCAGTCTCAACAATCACCAGGAGTCAATACTGATTTGAAAACATAAAATAAAGCACAAAATATATACTGTGGTAGTATTGCAGCTAAATGCAATTCTCAAATGTGGAAAGTAGTACCTACTTTTGTTTTAATTTGATGGACAGCTGCTGAATTTTAAATCCTTCACAGCAAGAATATACTTATTTTCCAATCGCACAACAGATTTGTTCCTGCCTTGATTATGGTACTTTCTCAATCCGCGGATGACTGGAGAGATAAATGTAATATTGGTTTTTCTGCACCATCCGATCCGAGAACACCTCAATTAAAAATGTGTTTAGGGACATTCAAGGTGATACTTGCATGTGTTGCTTTATTAAAGAATCCAGGTTTTATAAAAGAGACGAAAAAAGATTTTGCATTTTTTATAAACAGGCAATCCATACTGCCTTAGTGAGATACTTTTAAGCTGCACTTTCCCAGTCGTATTATTATTACAAACGCTTCATTAAAAAAAGAGAAAAATTTTAAAATTTAAATTTGAACAACCAAGGAACTTTGGGGTACATATACATGACAGCCTACGGCAAAATTACAAGAAGTTTTTTCCCCCCGTCTGCTTCATTGGAACTTAATTCCCTTTATATACTTGCTGTGGAGTAAACAGAATTGCATAAAGCAAAGATATTGGGAGCGGAGGGGTGAGGAGGCTGGTTCTGGCTTCGTGATTGAAGCAGCAATAACAAAAGAAGTGTAATTCACAATAGTTCCATTCCAGGCTAACAAACAAAAATAATAAACACGCAGATAATGGGTGCTTCAAAAAAAAGATGCTTTCTGCACTTATGAAAGCCCACATGGGCTTATTTTGTGCAGGGAATGTGCTGAAGGCCTGTTCTGAACAGAAACTGCAAATTCAAATTCACAGATAACGTGAACTGCTTAATGGTGGGTAACAGGATCTAATATTATTTCCAGCATTAATGGTGCTCGGAGTTTAATTATATTTGTTTCGTTTTCTTTCTTTCTTTCCTTCTTCTTTCCTTCTTTCCTTCTTTCCTTCTTTCCTTCTTTCCTTCTTTCCTTCTTTCCCTCTTTCTTTCTTTCTTTTTTCCTTTTCTATTTCCTCTTTCTTTCTTTCCCTTTTCTTTTTTCCTTTTTCCCTTTCTCTTTCCTCTTCCTTTCTTTCCTTTCTTTCTCTTTCTTTCTCTTTTCTTTTTTCCTTTTCCCCTTTCTCTTTCCTTTCTTTCCTTTTTCCTTTTCTCTTTCCTCTTTCTTTCCTTTCTTTCTCTTTTTTTCCTTTTCTCTTTCTTCTTTCTTTCCTTCCTTCCTTTTTCTCTTTTCCTTTTTCCTTTCCTCTTTCTTTTTCTTTCTCTTTTCTTTCTTCCTTTTCTCTTTCCTTTCTTTCTCTTTTCTTTTTCCTTTTTCCTTTTCTCTTTCCTCTTTCCTTCCTTTCTTCCTTTCTTTCTCTTTTCTTTTTTCCTTTTCTCTTTCCTTTCTTTCTTTCTCTTTTCTCTTTTTTCTTTTCTCTTTTCTCTTTTCTCTTTTCTCTTTTCTCTTTTCCTTTTCTCTTTCCTCTTTCCTCTTTCTTTCTTTCCTTCCTTCCTTTCTTTCTTTCTTTTTCCTTTTTCCTTTCAGTTTCCTCTTTGCTTCCTTTCTTTCTTTCTCTTTTCTTTTTTCCTTTTCTCTTTTCTTTCTTTCTTTCTTTCTTTCTTTCTTCTTTCTTTCTTTCTTTCTTTCTTTCTTTCTTTCTTTCTTTCTTTCTTTCTTTCTTTCTTTCTTTCTTTCTTTCTTTCTTTCTTTCTTTCTTTCTTTCTTTCTTTCCAAACTGTATTACTTTTATAAATAAGTCAAGACAGCAGAGAGAGAGGGGGGGGGAGAGAACTTTCATGCCCAAGGCAGAACTAGAACTCCCCATTTCCAGGTGATTGGCCCAAAGTCACCCAGCTGGATGTCATGGCTAAGGCAGGACTAGAACTCCCCATCTCCTGGTGACTGGTGCAAAGAACTAGAACTCAGCCTCCTGGTTTCGTATGCCTGATACCTTAACCACTAGACCAAAGTAGCTCCCTCAGTTACAACAGCACTAAGAAAAGTGACCTACAACTGGTCCAATCATTTACAACCTTTGCAGCGTGCCCATAGCTTCAGGGTCAAAATTCAACTGCTTGGCAACTGGCATTTATTTATGACGGTCGCAGTGTCCCGGGGCCAGGTGATCACCTTTTGCAATCTTCCCAGCCAGTTTCCCAAAAGCGAAGTCAATGGAGGAAGCCAGAATTGCTTAACAAGATTTACATAACAATCACAGGGATTCATTTAACAACTGTGGCAAAAAAAAGATAAACTCATGAGTGCCTCACTTAACAATCCACTTGCTTAGCAACAATTCCTGTTTCTAATTGTGAACTACCTGCAATGGTTCTGTTCTATTAAAGTTGTAGTTGTTGTAGTAGTTGTAGTAGTTATGATGATGATGATGATGATGATGATGATGATGATGATGAAGAAGAAGAAGAAGAAGAAGAAGAAGAAGAAGAAGAAGAAGAAGAAGAAGAAGAAGAAGAAGAAGAAGAAGAAGAAGAAGAGATCTTTGGTGAGATTCACAGCCTTTGGGGCTGGTTGGTAGCTCAACAGCTCAAGTCCTAACCAAGGACCTAGGAACTGTTAAAGTAACGTCGGAGGCTATAAGCTATTCCAAGTAGGGTGTTTTTTTGTAGAATCAGAATGTTCAAGTCTGATAAATTTAAAATTTCCAAATAGCAATAGCAATAGCACTTATATACCGCTTCATAGGGCTTTCAGCCCTCTCTAAGCGGTTTACAGAGTCAGCATATTGCCCCCAACAACAATCTGGGTCCTCATAGCGAGGTAGCCCTTTAGGTATTGCTCCAAGAGCTCCAATTACAATCGGGACAACACTCGATTTCTTTTTCCACAGTCGCTCAACTTCAATTTGTAAGACCCGGTACTTTGTGATTTTTTCTTGCTGTTTATCTTCAATTCGTGCATCTCCAGGTATTGCAATGTCAATGAACCATACTTTTTTCTTTTCAACTATTGTTATGTCAGGTGTGTTGTGGGCCAAGTGCCTGTCAGTCTGGATTCTGAAGTCCCACAAGATCTTGACTCTCTAATTCTCTAAAACCTTCTGAACCTGATGTTCCCAGTGGTTTTTGCTGTACTCAAATCCAAACTTTTGGCACAATTTCCAGTGAATGGTCTTAGCAATGCGGTCATGGTATTGTAGGTAGTCAGTTTGTGAAATTTTGCTGCACCCACTGATCAAGTGGTCGACTGTCTCGTCTTTCTCATTATAGAGGCGACATTTGCTGTTGGTGGTAACATGTTGAATTTTTGCCTTCATGCAGTTTGTGGCTAAGGCTTGTTCTTGAATTGCCAAAATAAAACCTCTGTTTCTTTTTTCAGTGCTCCTGATCTTAACCAAGTTAAGTTGGTACCAAGTTAGCTTTTGGTCAGCTTTGCCTTCAATACTTTTCAAGTATTGGCTATGCATAGCTTTGTTTTCCCAATTTTCAGTTCACTTCTCACTTACTTCTTTCTTATATTCAGCTTTTGACTTAGTTGTCTTTAAAAGGCCTCCTTTAATTTACTTCCTTAATCATTGGTTCTTCACTTTTCTGGATGTAATCATTCAAGCTGTGTTTTTCTTCTTCCACAGTCTGTTTTACTTGTAGGAGTCCTCGACCACCCTCTACTCTTGGTAGATATAGTCGGTCAACATCACTTTTAGGGTGATGATTATGATTCATTGTCATAAGCTTCCTTGTTTTTCTGTCCAAATTGTCCAACTCCATCTGGGTCCAGTCAATTATTCCTGCAGAGTATTGAATCAGAGGTATAGCCCAGGTATTTATAACTTTTATGATGTTTCCTCCATTCAATTTGGACTTTAATATCTTGTGAATTCGTCAAATGTACTTGGCTGAAATTAATTCCTTGACTTTATTATGCATTAAATCAGAGGCCTCTAAAATCCCCAAGTACTTGTAGCCTTCTTCTGGTTTTACTGCCTTTATCATTTCTTCATTCTCAAGTTCTATTCCATCATTTTCTATGACCTTGCCTGCTTTGGTTGCCATTGTTGCACATTTGTCAATTCCAAACTGCAGACCAATGTCTTGGCTAAATTCTTTTGTGCTTTCAATTAATAAATTCAGTCCAACTTTTGTTTTACCAAACAGCTTCAAATCATCTATGTACACCAAGTGCGAAATTTTCAGTCCTTTCTACTACTACTACTATTATTATTATTATTATTATTATTATTATTATTATTATTATTATCATCATCATCATCATCATCATCACAACAGAATTGTATCACAGCGGCCAGTTGTTTCGCCGGATTTGGCATTGGTTACTAGTCGGGCCCCACCCAGGGGCCTAGGACGTCGTAACGTATTTTCGTAATTTGCGTGCAGATCCAAGCAATGCGGCTTTTTGCATTTGACTGATGGTGATTTTGTCAATTTTTAACTGTTTTAAATGTAATTCCAGTGCTTTTGGAATAGCACCCAGTGTGCCAATTACCACTCGAATTACCACTGCTGGTTTGTACCATAATCGTTGAATTTTGATTTTTAAGTCCTGGTATTTTGCGATTTTTTCATGTTCCTTCTCGGCGACCCTGCTGTCACCTGGTTTTGCGATGTCTATGATTGTGACCTTATTTTTCTCAACCAGTGTGATGTCTGGCGTATTATGCGCCAGTATTTTGTCCGTTTGTATACGGAAATCCCACAAGATCTTGACCATCTGATTTTCGGTGACTTTTTCAGGCTGATGTTCCCACCAGTTTGTTGCTGTTTTAATATTATAATTTTTGCACAAAATCCAATGGATTATTTGTGCTACTGAATTGTGCCGCAATTTATAATCAGTCTGCGCGTTTTTTTTTACAGCAGCTGAGTATGTGATCAACAGTTTCATTCTTCCGCAGGTGACATCTGTACATCCTGCTCAATCTATACCTTTTATCTCTTCTGGAAATAACAGTTATTATTAAATCCATGAGAACAAGAAGAGCGCTGCTCAATGGCGATTGATTGGCTGGTACAAGATCGGGAGGGATGTATTTGCTCCTGGAGTTTCGGGTGTTATATTGATGCTCTTTTGAATCAAGATTTTCCGACTTCATTTAACGAGTTTTATAGAACAGCTTTGGAAGATAAGCAAACATTTCCCAACAAGGAAAACAAACAAGAAAAGAAAAAGAAAAAAAAACCTCTCCAAAAACAGGAAAGCAGAACATTTGATGTGTTAATGATAGAAACATTGGCACATAAACCAACAGGCAATTTACCTTCATTTATTGGTTCTGTGCGTTCTGATTTTATAAAAGAGCAACAGATATTCAATGATCAGATGAACTTTTAGACATGAATTCGGAAAATTTATAGAGCTGGGATGGCGAACCTGTGGCACGCATGTCACAGGTGACACGCGGAGCCATTTATCAGGGCACGCAAGGCATTGCCCTGTTAGCTGGCCAGTGCGCATGTGTGCGCTGGCAAGCTGAGTTCAGCCTTTTTAAAGCCATTTTTCACCCTCCCCAGGCTCCAGAGGCTTTATAGGAGCCTGGGGAGGGCGAAAAGAGCCTTCCCCACCCCGAGGCCCTCCGGAGGCTTCAGGAGCTTCCCTGAAGGCTCTGAAGGACTAAAAACGGACCTACAAGCAAACCGGTTTGCTCCTAGGGTCATTTTCCATCCTCCAAAGACTCCGGAAGGCCCCTGAAGGCTCCGAGGGCTTAAACCGGCCCTACGAGCAAACCGGAAGTCCGTTCCCGAACCTCCAGTTTGCCCATAGGGCTGGTTTTTTTGCACTCCGAAGGCTTCAGGGAAGCTGTTTTCTCCCTCCCCAGGCTCCGATAAAGCCTCTGGAGCCTGGGGAGGGCGAAAAAACCATGCAAAAAATGGGGGGGTCACGCCTGTCATACACGCATGTGTGCTAGGTGTGTGTGTCGCACATTGCATTATGGGCGCGACACGCCCGCGCACGATACCCTGGGCTCCCCCCGCTTATGGCACGCAAGCCAAAAAAGGTTCACCATCGTTGGTATAGAGAAACCCTTTGACATTGTGCAGCTCAAATTTCTGGAGTATGTTTTGGCCAGATACAAATGTTCTTCCCTTTTTTAAACAGATGTGCAATTCTAATTCTTCTGACAGGATTTTTTTTTCCAAATGCAGTTATTTCTCCAGATTGGAAAGGCCTAGTGGAATTTGTAAAGAGGTTCTTCTATTTAATCTGATATTAGAATTATTAGCCTGTCTTATCAGGCAATTAACCTGGGCATCAAAGCAGAGGAAGATGAAAATAAATTGTTGCGTGCTGACGGTATATTACATCTGATTGATAATTATGGATATGCTGCGTCAAAATGTAATAATATATAGTAGCTTGGTAAACCATTAGGCTACTCCATTTAATTAAGTCTTCTACGTATAAAAACCTATCATTTAATATATTATTCATGCAATGTGATAGTGTGGAGAATGATCTAAGAATGCAGGATGAAGAGCAGCAGAGTAGTCATGTTGGCTGAGGAATTCTGGGAGTTGAAGTTGACAGATCTTAATATTACAAAGATTAGAGACCCCTGATCTAACTCAAAGTGTTCTTCCTGTTCCATAAGAACATCTGGAGAGGGCCTACTTAAGATCCCATACTCTCAAGAGATGGAGATGGAGGCAGACCTTTTTGGTGGGGGCCCCAAAATTGTAAAACCCACTGTATTCCACGGTGTTACTCACATTCCAGAAAGAAATGAAGACTATTCTCTTATTATAGCAATAGCACTTAGACTTATATATCGGTTTAGAGTGCTTTACAGCGCTCTCTAAGCGACAGAGTCAGCCTCTTGCCCTCAAACAACCTGAGTCTCATTTTACCCACCTCGGAAGGATGGAAGGCTGAGTCAACCTTGAGCCCCATCAGGATCGAACTGCTGGCAGTCAGCAGAATTGTCATGCAATACTGCAGTTTCACAACTGCAACCACCATGGTCCTTCCTTCTTTCCTTCCTTCCTTCCTTCCTTCCTTCCTTCCTTCCTTCCTTCCTTCCTTCCTTCCCTCCTTCCCAATAAGCAATAGCTCTTGGGCTTATATACCATTTTACAGTGCTTTATAGCCCTGTCTAAGCAGTTTACAGAGTCAGCCTCTTGCCCCCAACAATCTGAGTCCTCATTTTACCCACCTTGGAAGGATGGAAGGCTGAGTCAACCTTGAGCCGGTCAGGATCAAACTCCAGGCTGTGGGCAGAGTATGCCTGCAATACTGCATTCTAAGCACTGTGCCATCACGGTCCTTCCTTCTTTCCCAATAAGCAATAGCTCTTAGACTTATATACCACTTCTTAGTGCTTTACAGCCCTCTCTAAGCAGTTTGCAGAGTCAGCATATTAACCCCAACAATTTGGGTCCACATTTTACACTGGAAGGAGTGGTGGGATTCAGCCAGTTCACACCACTTCAGAAGAACCGGTTAGCTTTCTGAGGAGTTTGGTGAACTGGTTGTTGGAAGAAATCATTAGGGCAGAGAATCCGTTGTTAAATTATTTGAATCTCACCACTGGATAGAAGTCTGAGTCAATCTTGAGCCTGGTGAGATTCGAACGGACGAAGTTCAGGCAGCCAGCAGTCTGCCTGCAGTACTGCACTCTAACCACTGCGCCACCATGGCTAAAAGCTTTACTAGGCTTTTAAAATGAAATCCAGTGATGGCTGTTCTGTGTTGCTTTACAGTGGCTTTTACACAGTGGTTGGTTGGACTGCTGTTCGTGAGAAGCTGAGCCGTGTTATTTAGGGATCCAACCTGATATTATTTTACATTGCCAATTGGAGGCAGCCATGGAGATCACCTTGGAGAAACTATTTGGAAATGGTTAGAATATGTGCAGAAACATATCTTGAGCCTGGAGAAAAGTATTAGGAAGAGATTTCTCCGAGACTCCCTACCTAGGTGAAACGAAAGAGGAGGGGGAAGAAATGTAATTAAACTTGCAGATTTCTGTTCCTATACCCTCCTCAATAAAGTACAGTCGGAGTCATGTTGTACAGTCTATTTCATGATCTGGACAACTTTGAAAGGCTGACACAAACGGCTCTGAGTTGTTCAAGTGGGCATTATAAATCTGTAACTAGATGCACATATTAGTGTGAATTTAAATTATTTTCAAAAAGATTATGGCGATTCCCCTGGATTTGCAATCTTGGATTGATGACATGTATTCACTCTCTGTTTATTAATTGGCTCCGTGCTGGTGTAATTAATCATTGTCATCAAGATTTACTCCCAGGAAGTTCTTCATGTCAGTGAAGACCCTGGAAAACTGCAGTTCTGCATTTTCTGACAAACCTCCACGGGTAGGAGAGATTCTTCACTCCCCATATCGCCATCCATCATGGAGGAGATGCATTTGCAGTAGGGGTAAAATCCAGCAGATTCTGAGGTTCTGGAGAACCGGTAGCAGAAATTTTGAGTAGTTTGGAGAACCGGCTAATGCCATCTCTGACTGGCCCCAGAGTGGGGAAGGAACAAAGATTTTGCAGTATCCTTCCCCTGGAGTGGGGTGGGAATGGGGATTTTACAGTATCCTTCCTCTTGAGTGGGGAAGGAATGAAGATTTTGCAGTATCCTTCCCCTGGAGTGGGGAGGGAATGGGGATTTTGCAGTATCCTTCCCCTGCTATGCCCACCAAGCCCCACCATGCCCACCAAGCCACACCCACAGAACCAGTAGTATTTTTTTTTAATTTCACCATTGATTTGCAGGCTTCTTCCAACTGCCTCAAATGCAGGAGCATGAAAACCTAGGAATGGGGCCGAAACCTATCCAAGCAATTTCCAGAATCGCCAACACCAAAGTCTATGCAAAGAGCCCAGTTTGGAAGAAATGGAACCATACGGGGTTTTTTGGAAGAACTGCCTACAGTCACAGGGAGCCAAGGGAAGCCATCGGGGAGAAGATGAAACACAGAGTTTCCTGTTGCAAAGCAAGTATGACACCGCATACAAGTATAAGTACCGTGTTTAATTTTTGCTCCAAAAGACGCATTAGGATTTATTTTCCAGTTAGGTCTTATTTTCAGGAAAATACCCTACTAAAATACATCCGTCCAGCTGACAACCTTAACTGAGACTTAATTTGGGTTAAGTTATATTACGAGCATCCTGAAAAATCATGGTAGGGCCTTATTTCAGGAAAACACAGTAGTCCTCAACTTACGACCCCAATGGAGCCCAACATTTATGTTGCTAAGTGAGATAGATGTTAACTGAATTCTGCCCCATTTTATGACATTTCTTGCCACAGTTGTTGTCATAAATACATGCTGATTGCCAAGCACCCAAATAATAATACTCCTTTATTCTCAGTGCACAACATATGTGCAATGAGATTGGTTGAGTTCCTTCAGTGCCCACACACACACCCAAAACAATACAACTCACAGTGAAGACAAAAGAGAAAAGAAAAGGAAATACCCCATAGCCAATTAATCATATTAACAAACATCCAGTCCCGTTACACCAGTGTGAACATGTTACATGTTGTGGTGGCAAATTTTGATCATGTGACTGTAGCGATGCTGTGTCAGGGAGCGTGACAGTTGTAAGTGCGAGGATCAGTTGTTAGCCCCTTTTTCTCAACCCCGTTGTAATTTCAAACAGTGGCTAAAAAAGGGCTGTGTGTAAAGGCTCCAGTTTGTGTCAAGACATTATGACACAAATTGCAGGTAGCCCTGCTGACAAGCAAGCCTCTTTTGGGTCTGGGGGCTTGCTCTTCATTACACATACAGAGCAGTTCAGGTTTTGGAGCACAGATTCCATTAACATCTGCGTGTGGAAACTGCCAATCAATGCTTTAAATAATTACAAGTGAAGGTTGCATTGGGTAGAAGAAACAAATTCCCACAGAAACTGAATAGTGTACATTATCTACACAGAGGTAATCCATAACTAATGAGGCATTCCAGATAAGGCATCCAAATACTGCTATTTAAACTGAGGAATTAGGGGGTGCTTGAGAACTGTGTAAGGAAACATAAACATAAGTCAATATGAAGTCAATATGAATGAAGGCAAATATACGTGTTCCAGGATAATAGTCTGTAGAGATTCTCAGTCTGAGAAGAAGCTGAAGAAGCTTCTTGGATGAGAAGTGAAACATCTTCAAAGAAAAAAGCAAGAAAGTCCAGTTACAGGGAGGAGAACCACTCAGGTGACCTTGAGGACACAGAAAAACCTCCAAGTCCTTCAACCACCCTCTAAAAGGATTCGTACTGGAGCCCATCCTCAGGGAACTTCTCTCTGTTATGTGTAGGCTATTCATACATTCAATTTTGCATGTACTAAGATTGTTGGACAAGCAGGCACAAAAAAAGCCAGAGAAGTGATTGAAGCCTGGGAAATGGGCCTCTTGTCAGTGAACAGGAGTGCTGATTTACCACCAGCTTATCAAGTACTTAGAAGGTGAAGGTTGGGCAGCATAGGTAAACAATAGCCAACAACTTAATAGCCAGCCATCAACACCTCAATCAACATCTAAAAGCCACATACAAGAGGCACCCTGTAAATACCACACACTGAACAGCACACACTCTGCTAGAGAGAAGTTTGCCAGGGTTCCAAGCCCCAATGAAAGAAGATTCCGAGGCTTGAAGTTCCTCAAAGTTCCATTTTATTAGATATGTCATATTGACACATCTGGGAAAACCTGAATCTGAAAGTTTCCAGGTTTTCCTCACCCAGAAGAAAGTCCAAGTCCCTACCCAGCACCCACATGACCATCCCATGGCCCAATCAGGCATCGTCTCAACACCTGTCAGGGTTCCAAATAGCATCCAAAAGTAAATCAGAGTCCGAGGCAAAGCATTGCTCAAAGTTCCAATTTTATGACGAGAGCCATGTTGACACATCTGGGAAAACCAGAATCTGAAGGCTTCCCAGTTTTCCCCACCCAGTTGAAAGTTCAGATCTTGCTCCCACACCCACAAGTCCATCACATGGTCCAACCTTCCACTGCCATGCTGACAGTTCCACCCATCCAATTCCGGTCAGGTGCAGAGGTGCAAAAAGAAAGGATGACCTTGGCTTTCTAGAAAGAATTTTGTTTTGGCTACATGGCATCTAACTCCATACAATCCCCGCTCCCATTTTCCCACAATAGAAAATGCATAGTAGAATAATAGAAAGTGTGGCAGGCCAAATACCCAAAAGAAAGCTGCAGGCCTCACAACACCAGGTGCAGGGCAAGTCGTCCTTGACCCTCTGAGAAAGGAATGTTATTCTGACTGTATCTACCCCACTCCATACAATCCCCTCCCCTCTCAGTTTCCCACAGCAATAAATGTGGCAGGCCTGAAGATCCAATGCAAAAGATAGCTTCCAGGCCTGACAAAGTTTCTTAAAGGTGGGCTCCAGCATGAATCCAAAAGCTCAAAACACAAAACCTCTGGTCCCGGGAACCGACCAGGTTGGATCCTGCAATAAATCAATATTCTCAATTGTCAAATAACCAACGATGCAAATTTTTCCTGGCCAAGCGCATTAGTACCCAAAGCAATGCCTCAAATGGAAACTCTGCTATTTGACATTATACACCCTGACTCAGGATGTTTCACATCAGATATTGATGGTGTGAACAGCGAGTGTGAAGAAGGCCTCACCTATCATTTCACAGGTGTGGAGAATGAAAGAATGTGTGTGTGGGAGGGGGCACCTTCATTTAAAACAGAAGAAGGCCTCCCAGCAGACAGGGCTGTAGCACCATCAGCTGCTGGAGAGAAGATGCAATTATTTCAAGTTGGGCCCGAAATGAGAGGGAGCCTGTTTTATTCTGCGAAATCTTCCCCGGATTATTTTCTACTTGCAATCGGTTTAATGGCAAACGTAGCTTAAGACTATACGGACGGAGATAGTTTATCAAAAGCTTTGCTTAAATGATCTGAGTGACATGATAGCATTGTTCAGTGGTGAGTTCCTAATCAGTTTAGTACCAGTTCGCTGAGAGGGCAGTTTGCGTCTGTGCTGTTCGCTGCTCGCCTGCCATGCATTCCTATGCATGCACAGTTGACTGAAAACTGTTCTGTGCATATGCAGAAACATGCCAACGATGGGAGAAGAGACCACGGAACTGGTTCGGGGGCATGGCAGGCCTGGGTCGCCGGTTCCAGCGACCCAGGCCACCATACCACTATCGGTTGCGCCAAACCGGGTCGAACCGGTAGGAACCCACCACTGGCAGTGTTCCAATATTTGAGGGGCTATTACAAAGAAGAGGGTTTCAACCTATTCTCCAAAGGTCCAGAAGGCAAGACAAGAAACAATGGATGGAAACTAATCAAGGAGAGAAGCAACCTGGACCTAAGGAGAAAATTCATAACAGAACAATTAACCCATGGAACAGCTTGCCTCCAGAAGTTGTGGGTGCTTCCTCACTGGAGGCTTTTAAGAAGAGTTTGGACAACCATCAACCATCTGTTTGAAATGGGTATAGCAGGGGGGTCAAACTCAAGGCTCACAGGCCGGAGGCAGCCCACAGGGTGCTTAGATCTGGCCCATGAGGCCGTCCTGGAAACAGCGAAGGACTGGCACGCAGTGCCGCTCCCGAGCTCCGTTTTCACTAGCAGAGGGTTGCAGGAAGCCGACACAGCCCAAAATGGAGCTCGGGAGCCCATTTTCACTGGCAGAGCACTCGGGCTGCCACGGGCACCCCACAAACAAGTGATGTTGAACTGGCCACGCTCACCCTAACCACACCCACCTCACCCCCCCCCCCGAGATCAAACACAACCCTGATGCGGCCCTCAATGAAGTTTGACACCCTTGGTGTATAGGCTCTCCTGCTTGAGCAGGGGGTTGGACTAGAAGACCTCCAAGGTCCCTTCCAACTCTGTTATACTGTGATAAAAAATTGCAAGAATGTTTCTGATGCTTAAGATTTCCCCAGTTAGTCCTGCTGAGCTTCCAGAAAGACCGAGTGCAGTGTTTCAAAATTAAAGCAGAGTTCTCTAAATCTTCTGCATACCCTCCAGATAGGATGGGAATACAAATCCAAACATTTTCTAACTTGCCATTCTTTGGTACCAGGACCTTGCTATTTGTTTGATGCCCCCCTGCCTCCCCATGCCCGCTAAGCTGGTGGACCAGAAGAAGACTGCAGGAGACACCTACAACTTCACAAAAACGCCCTTATTTGGCTCCACAGCTTGGAAGGTAACATCTCCATCTCTCGTCAACTTGTCACTTGTTCTCCAGGGAAGCCAATCACCTTGCCACTATGCAACAACATGTTCAGACTTGTATCTGTCAGTTGCACCAATGACGAGAACAGCCAGCAGGAGAGTTTGGAGAAACTGTTAAGCTGATGCCAGAGTCAAGAGTTCACACTTTTCCCCGCTGGCTGTGCAAAGGGGAAAAAATGAAAAATGTAATCCCCTCCCCAAGGTGCTCCATCAACAACACCGCTTGCCCAGGTACCGTCAGATGGGGAAGTGGCTTCTGGAAACGTACTCTGGATCAACATTTAAATTATGTGAAAAGGGGACTTAGGTATCAAAAGTGCTGTTACATTTATTAAAGAGATTATGATTAACATCGAGGGAGTTCTCTGCCTCCTGTTGTCTGCTCAGGGGAGCAGGAGCTGAATCTTAACTCCGTTGGAAATACCAAATAAAACTAATTAACACCTCACCCTAACTGATTGCAAAATTGGAATGGATTGACATCAGACCTTTTATTATTACCATTGGCAGACTAGGGGTGTGGTGGAATGTAGTCTGGAGTCCCAAGAGGGAGGGGCTGCTTCCCAGGGGACAAGGAATATCTGGTAGGCAGGAAGAGGGCAAAGATGAACCCTCCCTAGCAGTTCACAATGTACCGTATTTTTTGGAGTATAAAATGCAACTCCCCCCCCCTAAAAGAGCGTGGAAATGTTGGTGCGTCTTATACACCAAATACAGCTATTTTTCCCAAAGCCCTGCCCCCGCATCCCATTTTTGTGAAAAACGGACCATTTTTTGCAAAAATTGGAGCTTTTTTGCCTTCCTCAACCCCCCAAAAGAGTGCTTTTGGCACTCTGCAGGCTTCAGCAGGACTGGGGGAAGGGAAAAATGTCCCCGTTTGGTAAAAAATGCGCAAAAAACGGGGGCATTTTTGCCTTCCCTCAGCCCTGCTGAAGCCTGCAGAGTGCTCCTGGGGGCCGGGGAGGACAAAAACTTTTTTTCTTACTCACCTTTTTGGAATCTTGGTGCGTCTTATACACTGGTGCGTCTTATAGTCTGAAAAATATGGTATATCTATAGTTATCTCAAATAACGGTTTTAGTCCCGGCAAGATTCCGTCTGCAGGTGGTCCTCAATGTATGATAATAATTGAGCCCAAAATTTCTGTTGCCAAGTGAGATGGTTGTTAACTCAGCTTTGCCCCATTTTATGACTTTTCTTGCTGTGGTTGTTAAGTTAGTGTCATGGTTGTTAAGGGAATCTGGCTTCTCCATTAACTTTGCTGGTCAGAAGGTCTCAAAAGAGGAATCACCCAGGACACTGCAAACGTCATAGATATGAGTTAGTTGACAATTTTGATCACATGACCTTGGAGATTCTGAAACGGTTGTAAGTGTGGGAAATGGTCATAGGTCAATGTTGTCAACGTCGTTGTAACTTCAGTCACTAAACGAACTATTGTCAGTTGAGGACTATCTGTTGCAGGCATTTTTGGCCGTGCCCTTTTTACTGCTAGTGGATGTTAATGAACCCTTGTTCTCAATTGCCTTCCTGTTTGTTCCACATAAAATGACATGACTACGAATTCCTGATCTCGAGCCACATTGATAATGAACAACATTATCGATTGGGAAGGAACAAAAATCATTGGCCATGCAAGTGCCTGCCATGCACGTGAATTTGTTGAGGCCTGGTATTCTACGAATTAAAAAACATCTTGCCCTAGATCCAGCAGGTGAATATATATGAAACTAGACCATGCGAACGAATGACCCACAAGAGAACCAATCAGCTGCTCAGAATTTAAATACAGCTCCAGACCAGTGGTGGGTTTCACAAATGTTTAGAACCTCTTCTGTAGGTGTGGCCTGCTTTGTGGGAGTGGCTTGCCGGCCATGTGACCGGGTGGGAGTGGCTTGCTAAAAAAAAGTTTTAATTCCACTGCAGATTTTTTCCTGCAGAGTTACACACCAGCTTTTGCAACTTTTGGTAAACCTGTTCATTCATTCATTCATTCATTCATTCATTCATTCATTCATTCATTCATTCATTCATTTATCAATTTGTCAAACAAAAATGAGAACAAGAATAAAAGAATAAAAATACAGTGACAGTGACGATAGGCATGCTAGTGCACTTACGCATGCCCACTCTACTGACCACTTAAGCAGCAGTAAAATGCTACCAGCTTAGGTTGGTTTGCGCAAACCAGTAGTTCAAAAATGCTAGAAATCGTGTGGCACAGCTGATTGTCACACAGTGATTGTTGGGAATTTTTTAAAACTTTTTTTTGCATTTTTTTACTACTGGTTCATCCAAACTGGTAGTAAACCAGTAGTGAAGTGAACCGGTAGCAGACTTCAGAGCATTTCACCCTTGCACTTAAGTATGAAGTGAGGTCCACGGGAATCAATTTGTGACCGAAACTGTGAAAATTTGTAGCTGAAACAAATCAGGTAGGGCATTCCAGACTTTGACAACTCTGTTACAGAAATCATATTTTTTACAGTCCAGTTTAGAACAATTTATATTGAATTTAAAGCGGTTGTTTGTGCGCATATTGTTGTGATTAAAACTAAAAAAGTCATTTACAGGTAAAGCATTACTACATACAATTTTGTATGCAGTACCTAAGTCTGACTGCAAGTGACGCAGTTCCAAGTTATCCAAACTAAGAATTTTGAGCATAGGAGCTTAAGGAATTCTATTGTGTACAGAAGAATGCAAGACTTTTCTCCTGAAATACTTCTGAACCCGCTCGATTGTACTGATGTCAAATATATGGTGGGGATTCCAAACAGTTGAACAATACTCTAAAATTGGTCTAGCATAAGTTTTATAAGCTCTCATTAGCAATGCAATGTTTCCAAGAAAAAAAAAAACCTGTGCAAAATTAAATTTACAACTCTTTTTTTTCTATTCAAGGTTTTTTATTTTTTTAATACAAATTATACATATTATAGGAACAAGGAGTTGTCCGGGTCTTTTCTTTTACATCCTCTCAGTAACATCTTCCTTTTTTACACCATAGTTTTGTTTTTACTTTCAGCCAAATTATTCTCTTCCCTTATTTTCCATCTTTATAGTTATTGTTTCTTAATGCATAAACAATATCTTCAATTGCCCCTTCAAAGTTACACCAAATTTTTATTTTCATTTTCTCCGTTGATATATTTTGCTATAAACAGCATACATCCTCTAATTCAATTTAGGCACAGAGAGCATTTCGTCCAAATTTTTTCTGCCATTAACAACATACTATCATTTCTTTACTTCTTAATTAGTTACATCACAATGACAATCTTACTACCATTCTCTTTAGTCTACTAATATAACTCTTTTCCCCTTTCTTCCTCTTTTAACCATTTTCTCTTGGACTCCCAAAAATCCCAGTTTTAATTCTTTTCTTTCTTCTCCCCCCTTCCCCTAACTTCTTCTTTTTCCCATTTTTGGGATTATTGTATTTTTTCTTCAGAGCAGTTTACTTTTATTATTCTAGTACATTTCTCCAGGGTTTTCCCTGTTCTCCTCCTTTCCTTACTATTTTGTGGTTTCTTTTTGGGGGGATCTCCCCCTTTGTCTTCTCTTCCTTTGTGACTGTAATTAAATTTACAACACTTAATGCTTAATTTAACTCTTAACTGGACCCAGGTTCTCAGCTATGGAGAGAAAAGGAAAGCAAATCTTGCCTGCCTTTGGCCTTTGTGCCTCAACTTCCATGCTGCAGGCCCTGTTCTGTCAAGCAACTTGAAAACAAATATATGCATGAAATTGATCAGCCGCAATAAACTGATTAGCTGCCAACTGTTGCCTGAAGGAGTTTCCATATTTTTCGGATGCTCCAGCTCCAGTCAGCAATCCAATCAAAGATAATACATGCATTTATCATTCAGCAAAATGAACAAAGATGCTCACTGACAGAGTTGTCTTGGGTACCTCAAGATACATGGCTCCTGGCAGTTTCTAATCAACTCCCGCTGAGCAGAAGACATTGAGGGCAAGGAAGCTGACCTTCCCCTGAGTCCTTCTTCTGAGCCAAGGGAGATCTGAGGCTCCCATTTCTGTCCCAATTTCAAGGCAGGCTGGGCTCATCCAAAGAGCCCCTGGGGTTGGAAATGGCTTTGCGCAAGGCCTTTTGAGGATGGCAGGAACTTTTGGAGCCCCTCAGAATGTGCCGCCTCCACATCTGGCGGCAGCAGAAGCTGGGGTGAAGAAATTCAGGACAGAGGCCTACGGTGGTCGGAGTTTTTTTGATTAAACATGTAACACCATCACACAACAACAACTTCCTATCCCAGGTGCTTGGGAGGGACCTGATAGATGTACAAAAATGCCAAATCCAGTCTAAACATCGGTCTGATCTTGCTCTTGATCTGAAATCAGGCAACTAAACAGGAAGACCCATGTGGTTTTGTATGGGTATCAAAAGAAGTAAAGGTGGGCTAGAAGACCTCCATGGTCCCTTCCAGCCATAAAATTCTATGAACACCATCATACAACAACATCACCCCATTCCAGGTCCTGGGGAAGGATTCAATCGGCAGACAAAAAAGCCCAATTCATTTCTAACATCTGCCTGACTGTGTGATGAACCATATTAATGTATTAAACTTGTTGTTTAATAAACAGATGTATTAAAGGTATCATTTGCGGGACGTAAATTGTTCCACCTACAGCTTCCTTTTGCAATTGACTGATGAACAAGAGGCAGCTTTACTTGGAATAGCTTACATCCTGCAATGATAACTTTAACGCCATCTGCCTATCCGAGGCCCTTGGGAAGGACTCAACAATGGATAAAAATGCCAAATCCAGAGGAAACATCTGGCTGACTGTGTGACTAACCATAAGAAAGATAAAAAGGTCTGAGGAGTGGATGTGGCAGTACAGACAACAGCAGAAGGGAAGAGAAAGAACTGGGGAAGGGGGAGAATCACAAAATACAAAGACCTGCAAGCAGAACAATTGTGCCAAAAGAAAGCAAAGGTAGCACCAATGATAATAGGTGTCTTGGGTGCCTGGAGCACCACTTCAACACCATCAACACTGACAAAATGCTATCAGTCAAACTACAAAAGGCAGCTTGACTTAAAACAGCTTACCCCAGTTGAAAGAAGTATCCAGGTCCAGTTCCAAGCCAGGAATAAAATAGAGGCTGATTGGAAAAAAAGATTCTGTTGATTCTATGAATCAACACACATATGTGTTGAACACAGTGGTGGGTTCCGGATCCTGTTGCAACCAGTATGGTTGCAACGGGGCCCAGCATCCACCACATGAACGCACACAGTACGCGCATGCATCCTCACCTCTTGTGAAGCCCCCGCAAGCCTCCACGATGCTCCAGCTGCTCAGCGGAGCATCATGCAGGTGCTGTGCATTCCGTGCGCGGAAGCGCCAAAGAGCTCAAATACAGGTAAGGAGCTCAGGGAGGCGGGTTGGCCCTCCGGAGCACCGAACTGGAATGGTACCCGGTGCTCTAGGCAGGCACCGATATGCCCGTACCAGGGCGTACCACCTGCAATCCATCACTGGTTGAAGAAGAAGAGCTGAAGAAGCTGAAGAAGAGCAGAAGAAGAGCTGAAGAAGCTTCTTGGATGAGAAGTGAAACGTCTTCAAAGAAAAACCAGAAAGTCCAGTTGCCTCTTGAAAAAAAGCATATTGGGGACAACCATCACTTGAATGGCGGAGAATCTCCATAGACAACACACTCATAGCATGCAGTTCTGGGACAGCTGACAAAATGGAGTTTAGAATGGGTGGGGTTTTTTTATACGTTCTTGATTCCTATGGAGTTATGTCTGGCTCTATAGGCAAAAGAGGGAAGGCAAATCCTAGGTGTTTGAGCTAATCTTGTCTTGCCTGGTTGCTTATCTGGAGTTTCTGTCTGACCTAGTCTTTCTGAATGGATTGACAAATCTGCATTTCTAAAAGCTGGCCTCCTCAGTTTCTGCTTGGGGCAGGGAGACTGGTGCTGGTTTCTGCCTCCCTTAAGATTTTTCCCCATTTCTCCTTTAGGGAAAATATTCTATCTTACCGTTTTAATATTCCCCAAAATATTTCATTCTCTAGGAATGTGAGCTGATTTTCTAGACATCCTGGGACGATACCTTTCACACCATCAAATAACAACATCTGCCTCTCTGAGGTCCTTGGGAAGGACTCAATAGCTCGATAAAAATGCCAAATCCCATCTAAACATCTGATCGACTTTGCAACTAATTATAATTCTTCAAACGTGTGTGTCACCATAGGCCACACCCTCCCAAGAAGTAAATGTAATCCAGACTTGAATTTTTTGAGTAAATGGGGCACAATATTTATCTTTCCAATGTTGCAATATCACACTCTTAGTTGTTAAGAGGACGGAGTATATACATATACATATACATATACATATACATATACATATACATATACATATACATATACATATACATATACATATACATATACATATACATATACATATACATATACATATACATATACATATACATATACATATACATATACACATACACATATACACACACACACACACATACACATACACACACACATATCTTACACAGGAAAAGACCTGAATACAACAAGACCAGTATACCTACACCCATGAAAATCTATGAAACAAACACACACACACAGACACACACACAATTATATATACTATAGAATTGTAACTGTTTATTGTAACTATACATTTTTTTCTGTTATAACTGTTTCACTTATTTTGTTATATATATTTTTGTGCCTTTTTTTCCTTTTCTTTGTTTCTTTTTCTGTTATCATTTTATTATTTTTAAAAAGCTTATATGCCCACCAACTGCCACCAACTCTCACTTTCTAGTAGAAAAAGGTGGATTCTATGTAGAATCTCCATCCGCCAAGTTCTTTTCTTTGTGATATGGAAGGGAGCAAAGATCAGTTCAAATCCTCTTTTCCATCTCTGTTGGGCTGCCATGATTCACGTAAAAACAATTAACACTGAAATAACCACAGGCCCTGCCTCTGGGACCATCAAATGCTAATTATCCACAATACCATTTCTATTGCCGCTGGAAAGCTCCGCATTTTTTTTTAACAGAATAGAGATACAGGTAATGTACAGTACATTTTTGCCTATTGGTTCTTTTCTGTTTTTACCATCTAATGCTTTTTTATGTTCAATAAATAGAATAACAGAACAGAATGATAGAATAACAGAATAACAGAGTTGGAAAGGACCTTGGAGGTCTTCTAGTCCAGCCCCCCACTCAGGCATGAAACCCTATATTATTTCATATGAAGAATTGTCCAACCTAAGTCTTAAAAACTTCCAGGGTTGGAGTCTTTAATAAATTAACAAGCTATGTTTGCTAGCTGAGCTTGTCAATCAGAAAGGTCGACAGTTCAGCCGTTTGAATCCCTAGCGCCGCATAACAGAGTGAGCTCCCGTTAGTTGTCACAGCTTCTGCCAACCTAGCAGTTTGAAACCATGTAAAAAGACAAGTAGAAAAATAGGGGCCGCCTTTGGTGGGAAAGTAACAGTGTTCGGTGCACCTTTGGCATTTAGTCATGCTGGCCACATGACCATGGAGACGTCTTTGGGCAGCGCTGGCTCTTTGGCTTAGAAACGGAGATGAGCACCGCCCCCTAGAGTTGGGAACGACTAGCACATATGTGCGAGGGAAACCTTTACCTATGTTTGCTAACTGAACTGAAAGTTGTTGTTGTAGGAGAAAAAGAGGCAAAGCAGGGGTAGAGTTAAGAGAGGAATGTGCCTGGAATCCTCATGTTGCCATAAACAATCCAAGCCCAAGCCCTCTTAAATCCTCTTAACTCTAACGCCAATTTAGTATGGACCATTAGTTGACTAGATTCTTGTGTATCAGCTTGAGCCATAAATCTTCTGAACTGAAACTTGTGATCCTGATTCTTTGCGCCTGACAGTTAAACACACTTGCTCTGCTCTAGACACAGAGATTGACCGGAGGTTGGCTGAATGCAAACTAAAAACCTAATAATTTCCCAACAGAAACTACGTTTGCTCTTGGAAACATGTGTGCGCATCATAAGATTAATCCACTTTCTTTCACTGTGTCTTAATGGATCTCAAAGTAATTTATGAGACATACAGACCTGGGTCCCAGGACAACAGTGTTACATTAACAACTTTGAGTATAGTTGGCTGGAGGGGGGGAGGGAAGGAAAGAGAAGAGAGGATGTGAAAAGTAAAGTGAGAAACAAAAGTAACACATTTCTCATGGATTCAATGAAGCTCAGGGCTTCTCATCAAACTGCAGTTAATTGACTATTGAATGCAAGCATGGCTATTTCACACTCCATACAGTGGGTAAAAGTTGGCTACGTTCCACATTTTGATACAGAGAGTCCTCAACTGACGGCCACAATTGGGGATCAGGATTTCCACTGCTAAGCAAGGCGCTTGTTAAGCGAGTGAGGCCAAATGTTAGGTTGCTTTTTTGCCACGGCTGTTATTGCTGCAGCGGTTAAAGGAATGACACAGACATTAAGTGAGTCTGGTTTCTCCCATTGATTTTGCTTGTCAGAAGCCGGCTGGGAAGGTTGCAAATTATGATCACATGACCCTGGACGCTGCAGCTGTCATACATGCAGGTAATCCCTGGCTTACAACAACTCATTTAATGACCATTTGAATGGAGATTCTCAGCCATCCAGGTCACAGTTGTCCCAAAGGTGCTTTTTCAGGAGGCAACTGGACTCCCTTGTTTTTTTCTTTTGAAGACATTTTGCTTCCCCCATCCAAAAAGCTTCTCCAGCTCTGACTGGATGGTGGCGAAATGGCAGGATTTATGCTCCTTGCAGGTCATTTGCATCCTTTGAGAGGGTCCTTGAAGCATTGGAGGTTTCTCTGTGTCCTCAGGGCCACCTGAGTGGTGCAAATGGTTCCTGTAGTCTGCAATTTCTCTCTCTCTGGAAATCCATTCCTAACTCCCACACCATTCAAAGGGTCTTCATCCCAAATTGTATAGCTAAAAATCTGTAGAGGCCCTCAGCCATCCAGGTCCTGGTTGTCCCAAAGGTGCTTTTTCAGGAGGCAACTGGACTTTTGTGGGTGTTTTCTTTGAAGATGTTTCACTTCTCATCCAAGAAGCTTTGGGACATGACCATTCAAAGTTACAATGACAGAAAAACACGACTTAATGACCACTTTTCCTCACTTATGCCCATTGTAGCATCCCTATAGTCACGTCATCAAAATTCACTTACTGATTGCAGGTCGTCTTCAAGTTACAATTATTTCCTGAATGACTGTTTAAAGTTACGGCACTGAAAAAAAAGTGACTTATGACTGGTCCTCACATTTACAGCCATTGCTGCATCCTCATGGCCATGTGAGCCTCACTGACATGTCTTCGACTTACGACAAGACAATTGAGCCCAACATTTATACTGCTATATGAGACATTTGCTAAGTGAGTTTTGCCTCCTTTTATGACTTTGTTGTTAAGGGAATCTCTGCGGTTGTTAACTTAGTAACATGGTTGTTAAGTGAATCTGCCTTCCCTATTGGCTTGTCAGAAGGTTGCAATAGCAGTAGACTTAGCAGTAGACTTATATACCGCTTCATAGGGCTTTCAGCCCTCTCTAAGCGGTTTACAGAGAGTCAGCATATTGCCCCCAACAATCTGGGTCCTCATTTTACCCACCTCGGAAGGATGGAAGGCTGAGTCAACCCTGAGCCGGTGAGATTTGAACCGCTGAACTGCTGATCTAGCAGTAGCCTGCAGTGCTGCATTTAACCACTGCGCCACCTTGGCAAAGGGGGATCACGTGACCCCGGGACACTGCAACTGTCATAAATATGGGTCAGTTTCCAATTGTCTGAATTTTGACCATGTGATCATGGGCAGGCTGCAACTGGCCGTGTGAAAATTTGTCCTAAGTCACTTTTTCAGTGATGTTGCAACTTTGCACTGTTGTAAGTTGAGGACTACCTGTAATAAAATACAGGCCACACCCATCAAAAAATTTGCCACTCCATTGCAGGGGGGGAAAATTTATAGTCTAATATTTATTCTACAGTGTCCAATTTGAGAATAGGCCAGGGCAGGGCTCACGAAAATTCAAAAGGAACAAAAATCAAACTTGACTTCTAGCTGAGGCTGGGTTTAAGTTAGAAGGCACAGCTCCTGGGAAAGCCCAGGTTATCTTCTTCTTTCAGTTGGGTTTTTTTTCCTCGAAAAAGGAAGATAATCCTGAATTTAAGACAGACTTCTTCCCAACAGGTAACACGTGGCAGATATCAACTGCTATCATTGTTGACTGTATAGAGAGCACTGGCTGTTCTAAAAAGCACGAAGAGTGAGTTAGTCTTCCTTTAAAATAATTGCAGAATCCGGAGCCACAAGGGAGTCCCAACCAAACAAAACAGATGTTTGAACGCAATATCAAATCTCACACTTGTGGAGACTTTTCCCCAGGAGCATGGAAACTTCATGGTGAATTCATGACCGAATGCTAGAATATAATTGAATGTTACAATATTATTATATTTTCAACGTGCTGAAATGCCTAAAGAATCCTAGAATTCATTATGAGACTCCAACATCAACATCTTGCGAAGACAGGCTTGAGGGGCAGCAAATATTGTTTCATCGCAATGTCCCTAATTTCAAATGCAGTCAGACTTCGACTTACGACCACAATTGGGACTGGATCATTTGCCATTAAGCGATGCAGTTATTAAGTGAGACATCCGATAACCATGACTTTGCAATCTTCCCTGATGGATTCTCCCTGGAGTCTGCTTGTCAAAAGCTGGCGGGGAAAATCTCAAAAGGCAGTAACACATGACCCTGGGAGTCACTGAAGTCATAATCGCAAGAGCACTTAGACTTATATACTGCTTCACAGGGCTTTATATCCCCCTCTAAGCAGTTTATACGGACAGCATATTGCCTTGAGCAATATGGGTCCTCTTTTAACAGATTAACATAGTTGGAAGGGCGCGATCACTTACACACACACAAACACACACCGCTTTTGCCATAGGTTTTTCGCCTTCCCCAGGCTACAGAGGCTTTCTAGGAGCCTGGGGAGGGCGAAAACAGCCTCCTCTGCCCCAGACCTCTCCAGAGGCCTCAGGAGCTTCCCTGGAGCCTCCGGAGGGCAAAAAAATGGAGCTATGGGGAACCCAGAAGTTCGGGAATGGTGACTTCTAGTTTGTCCATAGGGCCGATTTTTGACCTCCAGAGCCTTTAGGGACCTTCAGGAGGCTTCCCTGAAGGCTCCAAAGGGTGAAAAATGGCCCTACGGGCAAACCCCAAGTTCAGCAACAGACTTCCGGTTTGGCTATAGGGCTGTTTTTCGCGCTTTGGGGGCTTCGGGGAAGTCTCCGGAGGGCGAAAAATGGCCTCAAAAGAAGGCCAAAGTCAGCTGGCCAGCTGACAGGGCAATGCCTCCCATGCCCTGACAAATGGCTCCACGTGCCACCTGTAACATGGGTGCCATAGGCTCACCATCACAGCCCTACACCATTCCAGACAGATGGCCGTCCAGTCTCTTCCTGAAAGCCTCCAGGGATGAAGCTCCCACAACTTCCGAAGTTCCATGGGTTGATTATTCTCACTGTCAGAAAATTCCTCCTTATTTCCAGGTTGAATCTCTCCTTGTTCAGTTTCCATCCATTGGTCTTCAGGTGCCTTGGAAAATAGCTTGACCCCCTCCTCTCTGTGGCAGCCCCTCAAATATTGGAAGATTGCTATCCTGTCTCCCCTGGTCCTTCTCTTCCGTAGACTAGCCAGGCCCAGTTCCTGCAACCGTTCTCAGAAGGATGAAAGGCTGAGTCAGCCTTGAGCCGATCAGAATCAAACTGCCAAACTGCTGACAGCTGTCAGTCAGCAGAAGTAGCCTGCAGTGCTGCATCCTAACCACTGTGCCACCACAGCTCATTATCAATATAATCATACAAGCCAGTTGCTAAGTGCCCAGATTCTCCTCCTCCTCTTTGAACATACCAAGTTCATACTAGTTGGGCAATAAAACGTCTTCAGGAAAACAACCAACCTCAGGGAGCACCAAAGACCCCATAGACCCTTAAGTACTACCACTGATAGGGGGCAGAACCCTCAGAAAAACCTGGACTTTAGCAGTGTTACTCAAACTTGGTCATTTGATGATGGGTTTCCTTCTTCCCAAAGGCACCTGGACTTCTTGGTATTTCCTTTGAAAATGTTTCACTTCTTATCCAAGAAGCTTCTACAGAACTGGATGAGAATGAAACTTTTCAAAGAAAAGACAAAGAAAATCCAGTGGCCTTTTGGGGAAAAGCACCTGTGGGACAGCCATGACCTGGATGATTGAGAATCTCCCCAGACACTGAAGACGGATGGACTTCAACGCCCAGCCAGCATGGAGAATTCTATGAGTTGAAGTCTACCCATCTTAGATACAGATTAGATACAGATTAACAGAATTGGAATGGACCTTGTAGGTCATCTAGTCCAACCCCTTGCCCAAGCAGGAGACCCTACACTATTTTTGACAGATGGCAGTTCAGTTCTTCCTGAAAGCCTCCAGGTTGAATCTCTCCTTGTTCAGTTTCCACCCAATATTCCTTGTCTGGCCTTCAGGTCCTTGGAAAATAGCTTGACCCCGCCTCCTCTCTGTGGCAGCCCCTCAAATATTGGAAGACTGCTATCCTATCTCCTCTCGTCCTTCTCTTCACTAGACTGGCCATGCCTGGTTCCTGCAACTGTTCATCGTATGTTATAGCCTCCAGTCCCCTAATCCTCCTGGTTGCTCTTCTCTGCACTCTTTCTAGAATCTCAACATCTTTTTTATAGTGTGGGGACCAAAACTGGATGCAGGACTCTAGCTGTGGTCTTACTAAGCTGAACTAAGAATGGCTTAGACTCCAGCTCTGATTGGCTGCAGACCCTACAAAGAGAAGAAGACTCCAAGACCCAACTCCTCACTTAATTTAGATATATCAGGGCTCACCTCTGACCTTATGTAGAATCCTCCAGGCAGGATCCCACTCTATCCTGCTGATGATATTTATGAATTTCTAATGCCAATATAATGACACTTTAGAGACAGCCTTTTTCTTCCAGGAAAATTTCATTTCTCTTCACTGTTTGGAGGAAAACCCATTATTACCAATTGACCTGCCATGAACCCATGTCACCCGTTGAATTGCACATACCGTAATTATTCTTCGATAGCTAATGCAAATTCCTGCCATCTCTGCTCTTTCTGTCTTTTTTTTAGGGAGGGCTCATAAAACGTCCTTGCTGCTGTTTTCAATGCCTTCCTTAACTTCGGATTTGCCCCTCTGTGTCTTTCTTGTTCTTTCTTTCTGCTTCCTTCATCATTCTCTCTTAAGGTTTAAGCCCATAGGGCAGAAGATAAGTTATTTATTGTATTTTTACTCCGCCTGAGTCGCTAGGAGGGTTTTCTGGGTAGGTTGCATAAAAAGAATAGAAATACAATACAATCACAAATAAAAATGCATTAAGAAGCCAGTCCGAACCAGTGAACATTTCCCTAGAAATAAATCTAACTTGGTTCAAAGGAAGCTATTCTTAGATAAGCCTGCATAGGACTGCAACCTAAACAGATCGGGCATTTACATGGGGCTTGGCGGATATCCCAACTCCAAGGAGGAGATTTTGCAACAATCCTTTAATTCTATGGAACTTTTGTAAACTGCCTTACGTGCAGGTCATTAGTTAAATTCCTGCCCTCCCCTTTGGATGAAGAAAGTCCACTCTGTTAAAAGTCAGAAAAAAGGAAAAGACATGCCACAAGAAAAGCTGGCGAAGAAGAAACAGAGCAAAGGAATATAGGAAGAGAGACTTCATAATAAAAAGCTCAGATGAAAAAACCATCTTCTCCCAGCACATCAAAAACAAACAGAGGCTGCATTCATGAGTTGTGACAAACGATTCATTCTTGCTATAGATGCAGCGAAGGGTGGGGGGCTCATCCACATCAAAATATCTCTGAAGGCTCCATGCGTATGTTGTGTAGTGGGGAGAGGAGGGGGGAAGTGGGGAAGAAAGGCAGAAGAGGAGGAAAGGAGAAAGGAAAGAGGAAGAGAAGGATAGGGAAGGGAGGAAGAGGAAGAGAAAAAGAGGGAGGGAGGGGAGGGATGGAAGAGAGGACGAAAGGAGGAGGGAAGGAGGGAGAGGGAAGGAAGGAAGGAAGGAATGAAAAAAGAGGGAGGGATGGAAGAGAGGAAGAAGGAAGAAGGAAGAAACAAGGAGGAAGGAAGGAATGAAGGAAAAAAGGAATGAAGGAAAAAAGAGGGATGGAAGAGGAAGAAGGGAGAAGGAAGGAAGGAGGGGGAGGGAAGGAAGGAAAGAATGAAGGAAAAAGAGGGTGGGAAGGAAGAGAGGAGGAAGGGAGAAGGAAGGAAGAAGCAAGAGAAAGGGGACCATGGTTGTAAGTCAAGGACTATTTGCAATGCTACTATGTCCATTCTGCAAACAGACATATCTCTGAGAACTACCTTTTGTGGGAGAGTGCATAATAGATACTAAGAATTTACACCTTCCCCAAATGCTGGGAGCTTTGGACTGGAGTTCAGGATTTGCAGTGCAATGGTTACCTTTGCAGTCAACACTACATTAATCAAGCTACTTAATTTAAAAAAAACCTGGAGAAAAATAGCTCTCTAAAGCCCACTCAGAATTGGAAAAATAGGCAGGGTATTCTTGTAAAATCACACAATGGGCTAAACATGTCGAAATTCACACCCCTCTACCTGCAGTGCGAAGCTGACAATAACCAGCCTGGAAAGAGATTTCTGGTAGTAACTGACTGAGAACACAGAGCAATGAAGCTAGAATTGTTGGTTTGTTTATTTCTGAAACTTCAACGTACAAATCACAATGGTTTATAAACCATTCATTCATGCCAAGGATATGTTTACAGGACACCCTGAGCCAAACATCGAGACACTGTATAGTAAGGTGAACATTATGTGCAAATCGTGGGCACACTTAGTGTCAGGTGCAAAAGGATTTGAAAGGAGAAATGAATGGAGCCACTGACAATGTGGTGCAGCCAGCTGGGAGGGGCAGCCAGCTCGGGACAGTCCCCTCACTACAGCCCAGCCCCCTCTGCCATCTCACTGCCATTGTTGCAGGGCAACAACACACCACGAGCAATTCCCTGTGGGAACAACTCATTTGGGGTAGGGCGATTCAAAAATGGTTGCCCTACAATGCCCCATTTCACCCCATTGAAGGTTGCAAACAATCAAATAGATGCCAACGTTTTAGTATTAGAAGATGCCCATCCTGTCTACCTTCAGTCTTCTTTTCTTGTCGGGGGCACCTATGGTGGCCAAGTGCTAAGGCCGGACTTCCCTCAGACCCTTCGTCCCTCTCATTATAATCTTCCTTCCCTCCTTTCCTTCTTTTTCCTTTCTTGCTCTCTTCCCATCGTCCCTTCTTTTTCTTTTTCTTTCCTCTTTCCGTTTCTCCTTTCCTGACCCTTCTTGCATGCTCAGATGCGAAAGGGGAAACATTTCTCCTTTTGGTTTGTTTTTGGTTTGGTTGGCTAGCCCTCTGCCACACACACACACACACACACGCACGCACGCACGCACACACACACACACACACACACACAAACACACACCAGGTCCATTTTCTGCTTCTTTCAGCCCTCTGCCAGTGAACATGGAGCTCGGGAGGGGGGGGCACACAGCCCTCCCAGGCTCTGTTTTTGCTGGCAGAATGGCACCTCGGGCCAGATCTAAGCACCCTGCAGGCCGGATCCGGCCTGTGGCCCTTGAGTTTGACACCCCTGCTTTAGGGTAAACATGTAGGAAAAGAAGAGTATAGTGTGTTATGTGGTAAAAGTGAAATGAAAGCAGTAATGTGGTCAAATGGTTAGGATAGTGTCACAACTATTAGTTAAAACCTCTTCCTTCACCTTGCCTGCGAAAAAGGCTGTGGTTCTTCACATTTTTGGAACTACTAACTTGGCTTTTAAAAAAAAATATTTCTAGATTGGGAGTTAATCACTCCTAAAGGATCTGGAGGAGTTTCTGGTGGCTACTTCCAAACTAAGTCTAACCACGATTCTTCTGCATCCTACATCAGCCTCTAACATCCAAGCCATTATTAACAATCTGGTACGCCTTACAGAATTATTGTAACTTACTGAGGTTCCCAAGTTTATTTCAAAACTAAACATTAAACTTGAAAGCAACAGATTTTAGCAGCTGCCTACCCAAAACCAATTACCTCATTTTTTTTAAAGTTATTTTTTTTGTTACCACTCATCCCACAGATGAGCCAAATCTCTGCAGGAAGAAAGGAGCCATAAATCAGCTCAAATTTATTTTAAGTTGTCAAACGAAATTTACTGAATCCACATCTGCCAAAAATAAGGGGTGGAGGAATCCAGAATGAGATCTCGTCAATTTAAATTGGACCGAGACCCCCTTTTGATGGATTTCCAATGCCCCCCAATATAGAAACAGACAAACACAAGCACCCAACAGTTACAAAGCGTTACACAAAAGGTAGAATCCTTCTTGGTAACACAAGATAAGCCCATAAAGAAGGAAAAAAAGGCTTTTTAAAAAGCATTTTCCCCGTCTCAGATGATGGATTGTTGTTGTGTGACTATTAAGATACAATCAAAACAAAAAGGAAAGATAAACCAGGAATCCTGGCTCTTTTAACTGGGCAAACCGGGAGTAGCAGTGGCGGGAGACTCTGCCAGTGGTGGGTTCCGGATCCCGTTGCAACCGCTACGCAGTGCGCACATGCATACTTACCGCTGTTTGGCGGAGTGTCGCACAGGCGCTGTACACTCCGTGCATGTGTGCGGAAGACCCGAACAGCTCAAATACAGGTAAGGAACGCAGGTGGACCCTCTGGAGCACCGTACTGGAACAGTACCTGGTGCTCCTGGCAGGCACTGGTACACCTGTACTGGGGTGTACCGGTCATAACCCACCATTGGCTCCACCCACCTGCTGAATGCTTCTGCACATGTGCAGAAGCGTCACACAAGCACGCCCGAACCGATAGTAAAAAAATTGGCAACCCTCCACTGGTTTACACGTAGCAATTAGTCAAGCTTGCTTTAATCATAGTTGGGTAGACAAGCCACTATATGCAAGTTACACACAATACTCTAAGATACAACTGAAGGGGCCATGATTCAATGCAGGCCCTTGTCCTGTACAGACACCCAAATTCTTTGCAGTCTCTTTCTACTGATTCAGTTGTCCTCGACCTACGACCACAATTGAGCCCAGAATGTATGTTGCTAAGTGAGAATTTTGTTCAGTGAGTTTTGCTCCATTTTACAACTTTTCTTGTCACGTTTGTTAAGTCAATCACTGCTGCTGTTAAATTAGTAACACGGATGTTAAGTGAATCTGGCTTCCCCATGACTTTGCTGATCAGAAGGATACAAAAGGAGATCGCGTGATTTTGGGACACAGCCACGGTGATAAGTATCAACCAGTTGTCAAGCATCCAAATGTAAATCACCTGACCATGGGGATGCTGCAACCGTCATTAAGTGTGAAAAATAGCAATAGCACTTAGACTTATATACTGCTTCACAGTACTTTACAGGCCTTTCTAAGCAGTTTACAGAGTCAGTATATTGACTTGTATATTCTGGGTCCTCGTTTTACTGACCTCAGAAGGACGGAAGCCTTGAGCTGGTGGGAATTGAACTGCTGGCAGTCAGCAGAATTAGCCTGCAATATTGCATCCTAACCACTGCGCTACCATGGCTCAAAATGGTCATAAGTCACATTTTTCAGTGCCATTGTAACGCCCAACATTCACTAAACAAACTGTTAAGTCAAGGACTACCTGTATTTCAGGTGTTTCTCAGCCCCATCAACTTTAAGATGGGTGGACTTCAACTTCCAGAATTCCCCAGATATAGATACAGATTAACAGAGTTGGAAGGGGTGTTGTAGGTCATCTAGCCCAACCCCTCTGCCCCGCAAGTCAGAGTACCTCAGGAACAAGGAACCAAGAACAGTCTGAGGAGTTACCTCGGAGTAGTTTCTTCATTACAGGTAGTCCTTGTCCTGCAGCCATTCATTTAGTGACTCTTTGAAGTTACAAAGGCAATGGAAAAAGTGACTTATGACTGTTTTCCACACTTATGACCGTTGTGCCATTCCCATGGTCCCCTGATTAAAATTCAGATGCCCCTGAATATTGGACAGCCGAGTCAAACAACAACCACACTGATGTTGCCACAGCCACCCCTAACAATTTGTCCAAACTCCATGCTGCCTACTCACAATCCCCCTTCGCTGCCTTACCCTCACCAGCCAGTCAAGAGCTCAATTTCACAATTTGATTACAATTTGGGGGGAATTATAGCCCTTCATGTGTCAGTAAGCCTTAGAATTTCAGAACAGATTAGGAAGGACAATATTCTACACAGCCAATTAAGATCTTATCATATTAATTGAACTGCCATTAACACATCACCACAAGCGATTCCAAATAATCACAGTGAGCAGGAACAATGTGCAAGTGCACACACACACACACACACACACACACACACACACACACACACACACAAAGATGGGTTCAAGGAGTAACCTAAAGAATTCATGAAAACCTAGCCGGACAGGGGAAAATCCTCCAAATATGGATACTTGCAGTGAAGCATTATGACACTATTATTTTCAATCACAATTGCTGCTTCTCCCTCCCTCCCCCTCTCTCTCGCTCTCTCTCTCTCTCTCCCCACACTCTCCCCCTCTCTATCTCTCTCTCTCTTTCCCCTCTCCCTCTCTCTGTCTGTCTCTGTCTGTCTGTCTCTGTCCATCTGTCTCTCTTTGTCTCCCTCTCTCCCTCTGTGTCTGTCTTTCTCTCTCTCTCTCCCTCTTTCTCTCTCCCTGTGTGTGTGTGTCTCTCCCTCTGTGTGTGTGTGTGTGTGTGTGTGTGTCCCTCTGTCTCTTTGTCCCTGCCTGCCCCCCCCCTCTTTTTCTCCCTCTCTCTCTCTGAGACTCATTGAAGGAAGTCTGTGTGTATGAACAAATAACGTGTCTCTCAGCAACAGATATATTTTTAATAAAACCAGTTGTACCTTAGTAGAACAGAACATTATTATCTTGGATTTCGAAAGGAACAGTTCTTGCCAAACACACAAAGACACACAAGTATCGCATTAGAGAAGAAGGTACAGGTAGTACAGCTTGAATTGCCCTCTTAGGAACTACACCCATTATCCCCTGGAAGATCACATCTGGGGAAGCTGAAATTTGTTTTCGAGCAGCCAGCCAAAAGTAACATCCAAGGCAGGATCCCAAATCCCAGGAAGTCCTCCAAGATTAAGGATTGACAGGGGTGTTCCTGTGTTGACTTTCGCTTGTTTTTCCCTTCCATTACAAGCAAATTGTAAGCTGAGCTGTCCTCCTTTTCACTTCTTCTCCTCTTGAAGCATCAAGCCCAGAGAACAACACAGCTGAGCCGATCAGGGATTCTTTCAGCTAACCAAAGAGAGAATTGAGAAAGGCTGCATTGAAACCTCATTCGGATCCTTCACCTTCAAAATTTGTGGGGAATTCTTTTGTCATCTTTGTGCCCGTACACAGCAATCGTGAGATCTGCTCTTGCTGTTGTTAAGCAATCATCGCAGTCAGTTAAGTGAGGACCTTGCCACAATTTCCTGTTAGCTTCCAACAACCAAAGTCAGCTGGCAGGAAAGTTGCAAGTCTCAGGTAGCTGGCAAGCAGGCCAGCAAGCAGGTAAGTGGCTGCTGGGGATGCGGCTGGTGTGAGGCTGGCGTGGCACGAGTGTGTCGGGGCTTCAGAGAGCTGTTGCCAAATGCCCAGGATTTACCTGGGCCTTCCCTGCTGACTTTCCCCATTGACTGGGCTTGTGGGAAACTGACAGGACAGGTCGCAAATGGGGATCACCTGGCCATAGGATGCTACAAGTCTGTAGAGGTTCTCAGTCATCCACCAGGGGTCTCCAACCATGGCAACTTTAACACTTGTGGACTTTGCTTTGCTGGCTGAGGAACTCTGGGAGTTGAAGTCCACAAGTCTCAAAGTTGCCAAGTTTGAAGGCCTCTGTCTTAAAGGATGCTGGCTGAGGAATTCTGGGAGTTGAAATCCACAAGTCTTAAAGTTGCCAAAGTTGGAGACCTCTGATCCAGGTCATGGTTGTCTCAAAGGTGCTTTTTTAGGACGCAACTGGACTTTTTTATTCTTTTGAAGAAGTTTCGCTCCGCTTCCAAGAAGCTTCTTCAGCTCTGGCTGGATGGTGGGGAAATGGAAATATTTATATTCCTTGCAGACAGCTGGTCATTTGCATCCTTTTAGAGGTTCCTTGAAGCACTTGGAGGTTTATGTGTCCTCAGGGTCACAGGTACCATTTGCACCATTCAGGTGACCCTAAGGACACAGAGAAACCTCCAAGTGCTTCAACCACCCTCTAGAGCAGGGCCATTAAACTCCCAGTGCACAGGCCAGATGTGCCACATGCTGACCACGCCAATGACCAGTTTAGCGAAGTGGGGAAAAGTCCTGATACATCACGTTACGCCACCATGATGACATGAGTTTGACACTCCTGCTCTAAAAGAATCCCTGTACAGTCAAAATAACATTCTTTTCTCAGAGAGTCAAGGCCATCTTGCCCTGCAGCTGGGTTGAGGTGACTGTGTGGCATCTCCAGTTTTGGATGGTACCTGATTGGGCCCTGTGGTGAACATGTGGGTGCTGGGCAAGGACTTGGACTTGCTTTTGAGTGAGGAAAACCTGGAAGCTTTCAGATTCGGGTTTTCCCAGATGGGCCAATAGGACATCTCTCATAAAATGGAACTTTGAGGAACCTCAAGCTTCGGAGTCTTCTTTCATTGGGGGTGTCACTTGGAACTCTGACAGAAGCCATCACAGATAACAGGTCTCCCACTGTCCTTCCCCTGGATGGACAAACTTTCAATGGGGCACCAGAATTCTTGGTTCGCCCTCCCAGAGATGTGGCAACAGTCACATAACAACTTTTTTTCCTGTCAAGTGCTGCCGTAGGCGAGAAACAATTCCCACCCGTGCAACTTGGAAACAGATACACATTTACTTAAAGCTCTTTGTGCTAATAATGATTGAACGAGCAGGTTGGTGAGTGAGGCATCTTTGCTGAATCATTGAGGGGGTCAGCAGATGCAAAGACGTCTGTTCCCTCTCTGCAGAACACATTATATTTTCATTAAAGCAGATCCCTCCAGATGACAAGGACATTAATAAGATTTACCAGTTATGAATTTCGAAGCCCCCCCTCTCCCCACCCCGCACACTGCCCCATACAGTCCATGCACGGGAAGTGGAAGAATGCCATCATGAATATCACCACTTGAAAGGAAAGCAGTAAGAGGAAACCAATGCAATAGCAATGACATGTAGCCCACAGACCAGGAAGCAATAAAACTTGACTCTATTAAAGAGTTCTATCTCTCCATGTGGGAAGCACGATGACTCAGCAGTTAAAGATGCTGAGTTTGTCAGCTGGAGAGATGACAAACCAGGTTTGAGACCCAGAGCCATGCAATGGGATGCATTCCTCACAGGGGAAAACCCAGGGCTGTTACAAGCAATAGCTGAGCCTTCAGCACCCTGGAGAGCGATCTCCATAGATTTTATCCTAGAACAGGAGTGGCGAAACTATGGCATGCGTGCCAGAGGTAACACTCAAAGCCCTTTCTGTGGGCACATGTACCACCGCCCCAGCCCAGCTCCATCACGTTCCTCCCACAGGGGGGGAGAGGGGAGGGGGGAAAGAGAGAGAGAAAGAGAGAAGGAGGGAAAGAGAGAAATTATACTACCAAAGTTTTTTTTTGTTATTGTTGCTAAACGTAATATTTAAAAAGCAGGGAAAAAATTAACGGGCATAAAGTGCATTTATCACATTTTTCTTAGAACAATTAGCTGAACTCTGCCTTGTTTAGCATTATTTCATTATCATTAATCATATTAACATTAATAACAAGGTAAAACCTCAGTCTTCAGGTTAAATTGCCGTGTTGGCACTTTGCGATAAATAAGTGGGTTTGGGGGTGCAGTTTGGGCACTCAGCCTCTAAAAGGCTTGCTATGGACTAGGGGAGACATGATAGCAGTGTTCCAATATCTCAGGGACTGCCACAAAGAAGAGGGAGTCAAACTATTCTACAAGGCACCTGAGGGCAGAACAAGAAGCAATGGGTGGAAACTAATCAAGGAGAGAAGCAACTTAGAACTGAGGAGAAATTTCCTGACAGTTAGAACAATTAATCAGTGGAACAGAAGTTGCCTCCAGAAGTTGTGAATGCTCCATCGCTGGAAGTCTTTAAGAAGATGTTGGATAGCCATTTGTCTGAAACGGTATAGGGTTTCCTGCCTAGACAGGAGGTTGGACTAGAAGACCTCCAAGGTCCCTTCCAACTCTGCTATTGTACTGTATTGTATTGTATCACTGTCCTAGAAATACCTGAAAGTGCATTGAAAGTGACCAACCAATTCTCCAAGCAGGTCTGAGTTTGAATAACCATCCTCAAACGAGTGGTGTATCAGAACGCATGAACTCATTTCTGGAACAGTATCTAAGATGCTCCGTCAACGACCAACAGGACAATTGGACCAACCTTCTGCAGAGGTTGCCTACAACCATGCAGTCCAATCAAGCACTGGTCTCACCCCAATTAGAGTCGGTCCTGGTCAGGACTTCGACCTGATGCCAGAACTACTTGTGGAGGAGCACACATTACACCACCACCCCTCTTAAAGAGTGGGTACAACAATGACTGCGAAACACCTGGCCGGTAGTGAGAAAAGCACTTGGTGAGCAGCCTTTAAAGCGCAAGCTGACAAAAAGAGAATAGAAACCAAGCCATTCAAAATTGCCGTGATGGCAAACCTATGGTACTTATGGCACATAGAGCCCTCTTTGTGGATATGGATGCGGTCGCCAGCTGCTCTTCTATTTTCCACAGCGTACATTCGTGCCGGACACCTGGGGTTTACGGGCACCGGAGCACTGGAAACGGCCTGAAAATGCCCCCCAAAACAGCCAAAAATGGCCTGAAATATGTTACTGTTACTGTCTATTAAATTTATAGGCTGCCCAATCCCGGGGGACTCCAGGCAGCTTACAGAAATAAAAATGTTAAGAAAGATTAAAAACAAATAAAACACAACAAATTTAAAAGAAACACAACATGCACCCAATCTAAGCGGAGCTGGACCTCAATCCAGCCCCAAAACAACCTGAAAACAACCCAAAGAAATGGGCAAAAATGCCCCCAAAACAGGGCCACACACGCCGGCCAGCTGGTCTTTGGGTTTCTGGCACACCAGCAGGTGCACATGGATGCACATGCATGCTGTTCAGGTTTGGACACTTGATGCCGGAAAAGTTCACCATCCCTGGGAACACATCCACTATTTCCCTATGGTCCTTACAACCATCAAAGAAACAAGGACCGAAATCCAAAGGCCCATTCCCTATCTAATGCATTATAAATCAGGTGTTGAACTATTGTTACCAAAAACCCTCAGGCAGATACAGCCAGGATTTCACTGCAACCTCCTAAAGCCTGAAGTGACCTTTTCGCTCGGGCCAGAGTGGACAACCCTGCCCCAACCCATTGCGATTGAGAGAGAGCAGCACTTTGAAATCAAGGAAATACTTGATTCACATACGTGTCATGGGGGCCACGCAGTATTTAGATACGTGCCCCCACCCCCAAGCTCCATTTTCAATGACAGAGGGCTGCAGGAGGCCATCAGGCCAAAACCTGGGCCCAAGGGGGCAACATGCGGGAGCCCCAGGCTCTGTTTTTGCTGACGGAGGGCTAGCAAAAGAAATTAAAAAGCAAAGAAATGTTTCCCCTTTTACGTTTGAGCATGGTAGAAGGAGCAGGAAAGGAGAAAGGGAAAGAAGAAAGACAGAAAAAGAAGGGAAGATGGGAAGAGAGCAAGGAAGGAAAAAGAAGGAAAGAGGGGAAGGAAGAAGAAAGGAGAATGAAGAGGGAAGGAAAAAGAAGAAAAGAGAGGAAGGGAGGGAGGAAGGAAAGAAGGATGGATGGATGGAAGGAAGGAAGGAAGGAAGGAAGGAAGGAAGGAAGGAAGGATGGATGGATTATAATGAGAGTGAGGGAGGGTCTGAGGGATGTCCTACCTTAGCATTTGGCTACCACAAGTGCCCCCCACATATGAGTGACATCGAGCTGGCCATGCCCCCCTCAGCCATGCCCCCTGACCACGCCCTTTCCCCACCCTCAAGGTCAAACACAACCCTGATGTGGCCCTCAATCAAATCGAGTTTGACACCTCTGGACTAGACATACCCATATCCCACAACCATTCATCATACGCTTTTATTCCCCAGATCTCTAACCTTGTGGGGAATCCTCAGATTCCCCATATGCTGCTATAATACCCCAAGCTAACTAAGAAGATTCAACCTCCTACATGCTCCAAGTTGTTCTATCAACATGTTAATTTCCTCTCCTTGGATAAGAAAAGTTTTCATCAACCCTTTTATGGCAAAGTTTTGTACAGGTGCTGTGAATGGCTATCTTTGGAGATTCTCAATCAATCAGACCACAGTTGCCCTAAAGGCAACTGGCCTTTCTTGTTTTGCTTTTTCCTTGAAAATGTTTCGCTTCCCATCCAAGAAGCTTCTTCTATTCTGACTTTTCAGTTGCCTTTTGAAAAAGCACCTTTGCGACAGCTGCTGTGAATGTGCACAAGCCAACGATCACATCCTCAGCTCCATTACAGAGGAATGAAATATACATTCCCGTTACTCTAATATCTTCTAATAATTATTCCAATAATTTGGATTACTAGAATCCTTAATACATTTAAAATCACATTTTTAACCTACCCCGTTTTCCTATCAATAGAAAAGAATACTTGCACTCAGATATCAACATAAAACAGAATAGAATTGGAAGGGACCTTGGAGGTCTTCTAGTCTCTGCTCAAATGGTTGGTCAGTTTCTTTTTGAAAGTCTCCAGTGATGGAGCCCTCATAACTTTTGAAGGCAAGGTATTCCACTGGTTAATTGCTTTAACTATTTGGAGTTTTCTTCTTAGTTCTAGGTTGCTTCTCTCCTTGGTTCGTTTCCATCCATTGTTTCTTGTTTTGCCTTTTGGTACTTTGGAAAATAGGTTGTCCCCCTCCTCTTTTGAAGATGCCCCTCAAATATTGGACCACTGTCATCATATCACCCTGGTTCTTCTTTTCACTAGACTAGAAATACCAAATTCCTGCAACCGCTCTTCATATAGTTTAGCCTCCAGCCCCCTAATCATCTTTGTTGCTCTTCCCTGCACTCTTTACAGAGTCTCAACATCTTTATTATGTTGTGGTGACCAGAACTGGTTGCAGTATTCCAGGTGTAGTCTTACTATGTTTGAACTATGGAGTCCTTGCGTCTCTTTAGCTTGGCTCTCTCTCTGAACTTATTTCATCCTAGTTTGGACATCATCTCTTCTTCTTAGCTTTTTAAAAACTATTAATAGTATATATTCATCATGTTCAGAACCATTATATTTGTATGAATGGTTCCTGCAGTACTTTATGTTTCTTTATGTTTTCTTTTAGCTGGTCACTGATCGAAATCAATACCATCTCTCTATTTGTTTGAAATATGAGGTCTATTTCGTGATGGCATTCTACTTATTTTAGATCAGCTTGAAATAGCGCCAAAACTTGATTTTCCGCCGATTTTATAAACTGAAAACTGACTAGGTGTTGCAGGAAACTTGTGTGACAGCAAATGTAAAAAACAAGCAACGGCAGTGATAATTTAGAAAGGAACAAGATATATTTACTTTTCTGAATTACATCAGCATAAAAAAATATTTGGGGGTTTGATTTCATTGGAAGCATTCCAGATAAAATCTGGCAATAAATTTTAGACACTTTTCCTGTGAGAACATCTTCACAATTCAGGAAATTAATCTATAGGTGGCATCTTGCAATAATTAGAAAGATTAGCAATCTTGCTACATGCTACTTGTTGGAGAAAATGTTCATTATCACCAATTCTGTTATTGCAAATTATTTTGTAAAAACTTAACTCATTATAAACAAAGCAAGGAAGCCGGAAGTTAATCACGTAATCTATAATTTTATTGCAATGCCATATTTGCAATAAACACCTTTATGGAGAATATCACTTTGGAAGTACTGTGTCCAGTTTTGGTCATCACAATACCCGAAAAAGATGTTGAGACTCTACAAAGAGTACAGAAAAGAACAGCACAGATGATTAGGGGGCTAATCTGGAGGCTAAACATATGAAGATTTGGGTATGACTAGTTTGGTGAAAAGAAGAACTAGAGGTGACATGAGAATAGGGTTCTAATATTTGAGGGGCTGCCACAAAGAAGAGGGAGTCCATTTATTTTCTAAAGGCAAGACAAGAAGCAATGGATAGAAACTAATCAAGGCATTAAACAACCAAAAATTAAGGAGAAATTTCCTGACAGTGAGAACAATTAATCAGTGGAAAGACTTGGCTTCAGAAGTTGTGAGTGCTCCATCACTGGAGGCTTTTAGAATAGGCTGGCCAGCAAATTGTCTGAAATTGTCTCCTGCCTTGAGAAGGAGGTTGGACTAGAAGACCTCCAAGGTGCCTTCCAACCCTATTATTATATGTTCGATTTTCTGAAGATCAAAATGGGAAAAGGAACACTTGCATTTTTTCCCCAAACATGGCAACTTTAAGATGTGTGGGCTTTAACTCCAAGAATTCCCTAGTCATCTATTGCTTTAGCACTTGCTGGAAATGCATGTGGATATGGCATTTGATGAATTTCTAGAAAAACTAACTAGGAAATTGTGGTCAGAGCCTTTTATTGAAATACAATTCCTTCCTCACCTTGATGCATCAGGTTGTAATGTTATCACAATTAACAAATCTTCAGTTGAGAGTTTTTGGAAACATATTGTTGGGCACACAACATTTTGAACTGTTAAATTATTCTATATTTATTTCTGGATTATACTGCTGTATATTACAGTAGCGTCCTGTTACCATCGGGTATTACCAACTGGTAATAACATTGCGACAATTGCTACAATGGATGAATACCCAGATGGTAAGCAGGGGCTACACTCAACGCGCAAGATATATGCTAAAGTATTAGGATTGTGTGCAATTTGAAAATAATTCACAAGAAGGGCTTCAGACCTCAGGCATTCACAAAAGGTCAGAAACATCAAGATGGCCATCATGACTGTGTGACTAAAGCCCCACCCCTTTAACACGCCCTGCATAATGGGTGGGGCTTCAGTCATGGGGTCATGACTGCCATCTTGACTTTTTTAACCCAGTGGTGAAATTGTATACTATCGGTTCTGTGGGCGTGGCTTGGTGGGCGTGGCAGAGGGAGGATACTGCAAAATCTCCATTCCCACCCCACTCTGGGGCCAGCCAAAGGTGATGTATGCTGGTTCTCCAAACTACTCAAAATTTCCACTACCGGTTCTCCAGAACCTGTCAGAACCTGCTGAATTTCACCCCTGTTTTAACCACTTCTGCTACCAAGATCCTCGGTTGGGGCTATATTGTTAAGGCGGGCCAACTCACCATGGCTAACTCAACACAGCCAACTTGCTGCAGGACAAGAGTTACATGAATCTCAAAGGTTATGTTGGAACAGAATAATTAAAGAAAGGATGCAAAAGAAGGGACAGAATGAAATGGGAATGGCAAAATTTAAAATATTTTTTAATTTATTTTAAATAATTAAATAGAATTGTTAAATTGTCCCGCAGCGATTAGGCCATGATGAGCTGGCTGCGGTGAGTTGGCTGTGGCAAGCTGTCCCATTCCCCCTGTGAAGGCAACCAAATTTCATTTAAGGTTCTTCATTGGTCATGAAAAAAATACAAATATAAAGGAGTCCCTGTGTATTTCACTCCGCTAGTCATTGCCAATTCTAGGGGCTGGTGCTCATCTTTGTTTCAAGGGCCGTTGAGCCAGTGCTGTCAGAAGACAATCCCGCAGTCATGTGGTCAGCATAATGTCACAGAGTGCTGATAACTTCCCACCAAAGTGGTACCTATTTATCTACTCGCATTTGCCTGCTTTCACACTGCTGGGTTGGCAGGAGCTGGGATGAGGACAGAAGCTCACCCTGTCTCATGGAGCTCGGGTCTCCAATCTAGTCTGCTGGCTTTCCAGCCGACAAGCCCAGGGTCTTAACCGCTGAGCCACTGTGCTACCCCAGGCAACAATAGGGCTGTTTTAATGAGTCAATTGATCACAGTTAGTGCGACTCTTTAAAGCAGCAGCAAGAAGCACAAATTGCAAAAGTTTCATTCCAGTCTTTAATGCTTGTTTGGGGCAAATACAGAATGTCGGGAGGGTAGAAGGAATTTTTGAACAGATGTCTGGGGTTGTCTCAATGCCTCTTCCTGGGTAGACAAGCTATGCAGAAACTGGGCTTCCTTAGGGAGGTGCCCTTCACTGGCCTTTAGAGCTTACCCCCCACCTCAATTTTCCAGGATGGTGCCAAAAACAGAGGAGGCACCTCGTCAGCTGTTGCTTAATTTACAGTCTCTGGCCTCCACCATTGATTACAGGTCAACTGCTTTTGCTGAATAAGCTCCCTTATTAACAGTATAACACGCCGGCAGATTCACTAATAACAGATGGGCAGCCTTAAGATCCATAAGGTCACAAAGTAATAGTGACAAGCTGAAAGGCAGACTTCCAGGCCTACTGATCTGACCAATCACCTCTTGCCTGCTCCCTCCCCAGTTCCCACCAACTCCCAAACTTTAGTTGAAACAGCTTTTTTGTGTTTTTTAGTATTTCTTGGCTTTTATCCAAGGAGACCAGAAATCACCAGGACTTTTGACTAGGCCAGTCTTAAAAGAAACTGGCAGAAACTAAGAAGGAGGTTGGCTTTGTGGCACCTGATGGAACCATAGCTTTGCTTGGACAATGCCTTCATGCAGAATGTGGCCAGACAGTAAATGCAAATAGCAATAGCACCTAGACTTATATATCACTTCGTAGTGCTTTCCAGCCCTCTCTAAGCAGTTTACAGAGTCGGCCTATTATCCCCCAAAAATCTGGGTCCTCATTTTACCCACCTTGGAAGGATGGAAAGCTGAGTCAACTTTGAGCTGATCAGAATTGAACTGCTGGCAGTGGGCAGAGTCATTAAGGCCACCTGGAGGCTTATCTGTGTCCTCAGGGTCACCATAGTGGTGCAAATGGATGTGGAGCAGTGGCAAAATTCAATTTTTTTACTACCGGTTCTAAGGGCGTGGCTTGGTAGGCGTGACAGGGGAAGGATACTGCGAAGTGCCCATTCCCTCCCCACTCCTGGGGGAAGGATATTGCAAAATCTCCATTCCCTCCCCACTCTGGGGCCACCCAGAGGTGGTATTTGCCGGTTCTCCAAACTACTCAAAATTTCCACTACCGGTTCTCCAGAACCTGCCAGAACCTGCTGGATTTCAGCCCTGGTGTGGAGCCTTCTTGGAACTGCTGAAAGGGATGTGTTGTAGACTGGAGATAGATGATGTCATATCCCTCTCCCTCTGTTGAGTTCCATGAAGGCTCCACACCAATTTGCCCCACTCAGGTGACCCTGAGCACACAGATAAACCTCCAAGTGGCCACAACGCCTCCTTAAAAGAATGCAAATGACCAGCTGTCATTTGCAAGGAGTATCAATCCTTCCATTCCCCACCATCCAGTAAGAGCTGAAGAAGCTTCTTGGATGAGGAGCAAAACGTTTTCAAAGAAAAACCAGAAAGTCCAGTTGTCTCTTGAAAAAAGAACCTTTGGGAATCCCTGGAAAAGATGCAGCTGTTTTAAAGAGTTACCGACAACCCCACTTGAGTGCCCGCCAGAGGTGGGTTGCTCCTGGTTGGGCCAAACCGGTAGTCATGGCGGTGTGTATGCAGAAGTGTCACAAGCGGGCGCAAACACATGCACGAGCACAAGCAAACTGGTAGTAAACCAGTTAGCAATCCACCACTGGCGCCCACCTCTGCTCCGAAGCGCATATTGCACACTCTAAATCTATATTGTGTCCACTTTCATCATCAGTTGGAAAGAAATTAAGGCCGAGGAGGGGAAACGAAACCGAGAGTCAATCCCACAACTTACACAACACAAGGGAGACCCACTGTGGAGCTCAAGATCAGAGTGTGACCCACTCACATATGCCTGCAGTTAGCGGGGCGTCCTCTTCCCCCTATGAGGAGAAGGATGAGCCGTAGCCAATTAAGTCTGTGTAAAGCAGAATTACATTTGCCTAATGAAGTCTAGTTTAGCAGGTTTTATGCTGAAACTCCCTTTGAAGTTGCGTATATCTCATCTCGCACAAAGAGAAAAGGAAAGAAGCCACAAGGGAGTCCAAGAATAGGCTTGGCACTCGCGTTCCTTGGCTTGGAAGGAGCACTAAGATGCAGGGAAAGATGCAGAGAGATGAAATAATTTGGTCTTTTCTTTTCTTTTTAATTTCAGCTCCCGTGCAGAATTACTGCAAAGAATCGTTCACACAGGAAGTCCTCAACCTACGACCACAATTTATACTGTTCAGTGAGACATTTGTGAAATGAGTTTGCTCCATTTTCTCCCCATTTTCGTTCCAGTGGATCACTGCAGTTCTTAAATTAGTGACACGGTTGTTAAGTGAATCTGGCTTCCTGGGACTTTGCTTTGCTTTGGGAGGTCGCGAAAAGGGATCACGTGACCCTGGGACACCGTCATAAGTATGAGTCTAATTCCAAAAGTCTGAATTTTGACCACGTGACCCTGGGGATGCTGCAACGGTCATAATTGTGGAAACCATCTTAAGTCACTTTTTTCAGTGCTCTTATAACTTCGAATGGTTGCTAAATGAACCGTTGTAAGCTGAGGACAACCTGTATACAACAGCAGGTCTTATCTTTTGTGTGAATCTTGCCACCAAACCCCTGTTGGATTAGAGGTAATCCTTGACTTACGACCACAACTGGTCATAGCCGAATTTCAAAGTGGTGATTAAGTGAATTCTGTCTAGATTTTATGACTATTTTACCCTCTGGTTGTTAAGTGAACCACTTCACTTAAGCGAATCCTGGGGTTGTTGTGTGGATCCTACTCCCCCCCCTCCCGCTTGACCTTGGGATGCTAAAACTCAGGGGTGTCAAACTTGATTTCATCGAGGACCACATGGCTGTGTTTGACCTCAGGGGGGGTTGTGGGGGTGTGGCCAGGGTGGACATGGCCAGCTTGACACCACTCATGTTGGGGACGCCTGTGGTGTCAAGCGCTCTGCCCAAGCGCTCTGCCAGTGGAAATGGAGCTCCGTTTTTGCTGGCAGAGGCATGGTGGGACAGTCCTTTGTTGTTTCCAGGGCAGCCCCATGGGCCAGATGTACCATATTTTTCAGACTATAAGACGCACCGGAGTATAAGACGCACCATGATTTTGAAGAGGTAAATTTTAAAAAATAATTTGCAAAAAAATAGGGGCATGCATAGCTTTTAGGAGGCTTGTAGAGTACTCCTGGGGGCTGGGGGGGGGGGAATGAGAAAAAATGGCCCATTTTTCACTCATGTTTGCCCTCCCCAGCCCCCAAGAGCACTTCCCAAACCCTCTGTCTGCACATCCATTTTTGCAAAGGGGCGGGGTTTCTGGAGGCCAAAAACGTTGTATTCAGTGTATAAGACGCACCCAGATGTTCACCCTCTTTAGGGGGGGAGGGTGCATCTTATACTCCGAAAAATACGGTAACTACCCCACAGACTGAATCCAGCCTTTGACATCCCTGCTATAACTATTGGAAATGCAAAAGATAAATCCAGCTGCCAAGCACCTGAATTTTGATCATGTGACCGTAGGAATGCTGTGATGGTCATAAGTGCGAGGACCAGTCTTAAGTCCAACGCCACTGTAACTTTCAACTGTTGCTAAACAAACGTTTTTTAAATGGAGGACTACAGGAAGTCCTCGACTAATGGCCATAATTGAGCCCAAAATGTATGTTGTTCAGTGAGTTTTGTCCCGTTTTACAACAGTCGTTAAGTGAATCGCTGCAGTTGACAAGTTAGTAACCCAGTCGTTAAGTGAATCTGGCTTGCACATTAACTTTGCTTGTCAGGCGCTCGCAAAAGGGACTCACAGGACCCCAGGTCATTGCAGGCGTCATAAAGTCCATTGCCAATGCTCTGAAATTTGATCATGTGACCCTGTAACGGCTGCAAAAGTCGTAACTGTGAAAACGGTCGTAAGTCCCTTTTTCCCAGTGCCGTTGTAACTTTGAACGGTCACTAAACAAACTGCTGTAAGTCAAGGACTACCTGTATCTGTAGCACATTAGCAAAAGGTTGGCAACCCAGCATGACAGAGAGATCACTAGCCTGATTATATTCCTCCCTCCCTCGGCAAAAAATGGTCAGTATGTGGGATGAAACCTGAGCCGTGGCAGTGCAGTGGTGAGAGTGCAGCACTGCAGGCTACTTCTGCTGACTGCCGGCTGCCAGCAGTTTGGCAGATCAAATCTCACCAGGCTCAAGGTTGACTCAGCCTTCCCTCCTTCCGAGGGGGGTAAAATGAGGACCCAGATTGTTGGTGGACAATATGCTGACCCTGTAAACTGCTTAGAGAAGGCTGGAAAACACTGTGAAGTGGTATATGACTCCAAGTGCTATTGCTACTGCTTTATCTGTCTACCTATATATCTCTGGCGCTAAATCACTGCTCACTGCCAGGAGTTCGATCCTGACCAACTCAAGATTGACTCAGTCGTCCCTCCTTCCGAGGTGGGTAAAAATGAGGACTCAAGATTGTTGGGGGCAAGAGGATGACTCTGTAAACTGCTTAGAGAGGGCTGGAAACAGAGGTGGGTTCCTACCAGTTCGCACCTATTCGTTAGAACCGTTCGTCAAATCTACTGAACCGGTTACAAGAGGTTCCATCAGTGGACCCAGAAAGCAGGCCACACCTACAGAAGAGGTTCCCAAAATTTTTGAAACCCACCACTGGCCGTAAAGCACTGTGAAGTGGTATATAAGCCTAAGTGCTATTGGCAGTTTCCTTCCTTTCTTCCTCCCTCCCTCCCCTCCCCTTCCCTTCCCTTCCCTTCCCTTCCTTTCTCTGCACAATGATTAGAATGCAGTATTGCAGGCTAACTCTACCCACTGCCAATAGTTTGAATCTCAGCAACCTCAAGCTTGACTCAGCCTTCCGTCCTTCTGAGGTGGCTAAAATGAGAACCCAGATTGTTGGGGGCATTTAGACTGACTCTGTAAACTGCTTAGAGAGAGCTGGAAAGCACTGGGAAGCGGTATATAAGTCTAAGTGCTATTGCTATTGCTATTTTGAGTTTTGGAGGGGAGTGTAAAAATTTTGCAAGATGGGGAGTTCTCTCAAAGGGAAATCAACTCCCAGAGTCAAAAGCAAGCTGTGCTTTGCATTGTCCATCCCACAATAATCTGACCTCCACATTCACACCAGTTCTGCGCACTGCAGTGTTTAACTCCCGGGGAAGGAGCAAGAAAGGAGCACTGCTTAAACTCTAAAACTGACAGCTCCATTTGGTAAAACACATCAGGAGACCGAATCCTCAGGAAGGCTATTTGGACATAGATTTGTTACAATCACACCATTTTGCAAGTTGGATTGTGCTGTGCCTCTTTCCCCTTCTTATGCTCCAGTGAATCAGAGTAGTGCCTACCTAAACCACTGTTCCATTGGTTGCATATTATCTTCTTTTTCTGAACTTAAAACAATGCTGTAGCCTATTGTGCGTAGGTTCCTGTATATCTATATCAAGGTTATTTTCCTCATTCTCTACAAAAACCCAGTTAATTAAACCAAAGGGATTAAATTTAGCCCCAGCTAAACCAATGTCTAATGGGGACTAAACTATCTTCCCATCATTATCACCGTGGTGAATGCATTTGGATATTAATTGTTTCCCTATGTAGAAAGTTAGCACCCACCCCTCTTCTAAAAGAATGAAATATTTTGAGAAATATTAAAAAGGCAGAATATTATATTTCCCTGGATGAGAAATGGAGAAGCATGTTTTTTCTTAAAAGACAGAAAGCAGACTCAATCTCCCCCCACCCCTCAGCAGATTTTTGTGCCCATTGAGAAGGACTGGGCCAGCCTATCTACAAAACAAAAGACCTCCAGATACTGAACGGGGATTAAGACATGACCTCTCAGGACATAATAGGATTAACCTTCTACCACAGTGGTGGCAAACCTATGGCATGCGTGCCAGAGGTGGCACTCAGAGCCTTCTCTGTGGGCAAATGTGCCGTCGCCCCAGCCCAGCTCCATCACATTTCTCCCACAGGGGGGAGAGGGGAGGAGGGAAAGAGAGAGAGAAAGAGAGAGGGAGGGAAAGAGAGAAATTATATTACAAAAGTTTTTTTTCTTTTTTATTGTTGCTAAATGTGATATTTAAAAAGCAGGGGGAAAAATGAACGGGCATAAAAGTGCATTTATCATGTTTTTCTTAAAACAATTAGCTGAACTCTGCTTTGTTTATCATTATTTTATTATCATTAATCATATTAACATTAATAATGAGGTAAACCTCAGTATTCAGGTTAAATTGCCGTGTTGGCACTTTGCGATAAATAAGTGGGTTTTGGGTTGCAGTTTTGGCACTCAGTCTATAAAAGGTTTGCTGTCACTGCTTTGCCATCTAACAGCAGAGCACAAGGTCCTGGGGACATTGCATCACCCGCCAGGCTTCAACCAAATATAGCTCAGACAACCTACAGAGCCAGCTATGGCCCCTACAACAGCCAATAGAATACATATTCTTGCACAGGAACAGGAAGTTCAAGTGCAAAGCCCAAGAGATTGTATAAATACCCCACTCTCAAACCCATGTGGTCCTGTTCATCAATAAACCATCTTTCCAATCAGCTTCCATGTTTCCAGTGTCTTTTTCCCCACTTGGAACTGAATCCAGATGGATATTTCTTCCAACCCCTATACAAGACTCAGTTTATTTTATAATGCTCGCATTGTTATTATTTTTCCTTTACTGTGTAGTATAAACTGCTGAGAGTTTATGTATGATTAGGGCTATGTTTGTGTGTGAGGGGGGGTGTTACCAATTTAAAAGTTAAACCAAAAATAGGATAGAAAAGGAAGATGAAAAAAGGATTGAGAACAACAGAAAGAGAAAAGAGAAAGTAAAAGAGAGACTTAAAGAAGCAACTTCTGATCTTCTTTACTGCCGTTATAAAGCACTGATGATGTTACCTACTTGGGTAATGAAAGGTCTGCAAGGAAAAAAACAAGCTCAGAGAGCACCAAGAACCCCTCATTTCAACCCTGAGCTACAAATATTCCCCTTTATTTATACTTGATACCCTTTTCTCCCCTTCAAAATTGCACAGGATAGTACCATTCTCCCTATATGTAGCCCTTTTTAATCATTAAATACAGAAATTACAATTTTTATCCATTTTCAGCCAAAAGTCCAGCCTTTGATAAAAAGGCTTGTTCCCTAATCAGACAAGTCAATTTAAGGCACCTCTGCAAGTTCTACCATCTTCCCCGCCCAAAAGGAGTCTTCCATTTTGCCTTTTTTGACTGTACCTCCTGCCCAAGCTCAAACTCTGGTTCTGTTCATCTTCAAAGTTACAGAGGAGAAAGAAAATTTCAGACTCTAGAAAAAGTGCATAGAAGAGCAACCAGGATGATTAGGGAATTGGAGGCTAAAACATACAATGAACGGTTGCAGGAACTGGGCATGGCTAGTCTAGTGAAGAGAAGGACCAGGGGAGACAGGCTAGCAGTCTTCCAATATTTGAGGGGCTGCCACAGAGAGGATTTTCCAAAAGGCCAGACAAGAAATAATGGGTGGAAATTGAGATTCAACCTGGAAATAAGGAGAAAATTTCTGACAGTGAGAACAATCAACCCATGGAACAGAAGTTGTCTTCGGAAGTTGTGGGAGCTTCATCACTGGAGGCTTTCAAAAAGAGACTGGGCTGCCATCTGTCAGAAATGGTGTAGGGTCTCCTGCTTGGGTGGGGGGGGGGGTTGACTAGATGACCTACAAGGTTCCTTCCAACTCTGTTATTCTGTATAAATCTGTATGAAATGCTGCATTAACTCCCCTCCTCCTACTCTCGGGCTGTGCAGTTGTTGCTTGTCAAGCACGCCTCATTCTTTAAAGCTTTACAATGGAAAGTGGGTTTTGTTTTCCTGCAAATAATAGACCTGAGTTATTACAAATCACATTAAATTGTGCAGAGACCGAAGTATTCTCAGCCATGGCATAACTGCCTAGGATTAGAAGTCTGCCATTTGTGAGAGAGAACGTGTTTCTCTAAAGTTATGTTTAAAGATTTTTTTTTATTATTACAGTACTTGGTTATTATAAAAAGAGTTTCGACTTACTAAGTCATTTTTATGTTAAAGCTTTGGTGCAAATGTTTTCTCTGTGCTCTGGAAGCCGTACTTCATAACAGAATGAAAACTCTGTCACTGGATTCATATAAGTTGTTTTTTCAGCTGGAAGGAAGATGCTGAGATACCACAGAGGAGTAAACCCATTTGATTCATTTAGCCAACAAAACATTCCAGAGTGTCTAGTGGTTAAAGCACCAGACTAGAAAGTGGGATAAAGTGAATTCTAGTCCTGTCTTAGGCATGAAAGCCAACTAAGTGACTTTGGGCCAGTCACCAGGAGATGTGAGTTCCAGTCCTGCCTTAGACATGAAAGACAACTAGGTGACTTTGGGCCAGTCACCAGGAGATGTGAGTTCTAGTTCTGCCTTAGACATAAAAGCCACCTGGGTGACTTTTGGGGGAAAACAGGAGGAGGAAGCTTTATGGGATATGTTTGCTGCCTCGAGTTATTTGCAAAAGTAATAAAGACGGGATACAAACAAGCAAATAAAAATAATGATGCTTCTTCCATTCAAGAAAGCAGAGCCTACAGTTTATATCCCAACCTCCAAATATTTTTTTAAAAAACGATTAAAAAATGATTCCCTTGAGGGGAAATATGTAGTAGCAACAAGTTTCACAAGGTCTGCTCACTTAATGCAAACTTTCCTCTAACAACTCCACATTGTAAATCTCACCGCAGGGAACTGAGCACAGCTGTAATTCAGCAGGCAGAGAGCAGATGTCAAAACGATGACAAGCCAGACTGGGGAGGTTTATGAAGAGAGAGAGAGAGAGAGACAGAAACCTTGAGAAAAAAGCTGGAAAAGAGGCCTCTACCACTTGGTTCACTTTTTCCCTGAAAATATCTTTACGGTAAGCAGAGTTGAGGTGACGGAAACCCCCAAAAAATGATTTCTCCTTGGGAAAAAGCTACTTGGGACTTTGAAAAAGAGGCTTTTGTCTGCCTTCAAACAAATCTGGAGATGATCAGGCTCGGAAGGAAGGGGAAATGTGATGAAATGCTGCCCAGAATGACTTTATAGCTTGTCATCCTCCCAAGATCCAGTTTTAGACAGTTGTTTTATTCCTGTCAAAATCTTTATTTGCTTTCCCAGATAATGTTTGAGCTCAGATTCTCTTGAAATATATATACATTCAATTACAGCTTCTATGCAGAAGAGAACTCTCTGACCTTTTCTTCTGGCAACCCATGTGCTGTTTGCTGAACAAAGAAATGCTTTTCCAGATTTAGGTAAAATTCTCTTGGGAGAAATGTGAGGTTTCTCTCATTTCCGTGTATGGGAGAGATGTCTACCCTGAAGCTGATCTGACTGAAGCCATCTTGGAGCTTCAGTACTGCCACACTGGAGCTGAGGGACAGGGAGACAGGATTAGAGATAGCTGGGACTTTGTAGCCAAAACAAAAACTTTCTCTTGGGAACCAAGGGCATTCTCACACCAGGTCAGAGGAAGGAGGAGCGATGTCACCAGGCAACCAGACAGAGCCATGATTGGACCATATGACTGATTGTTTTGAGAAAATGAGAAACTTTTAATTAGGTGAAAACCGTGGGAACCTTCAGAGTCGTTTTTCACCAGATCTGTGCCAATGTGATATATTCAATAAAGCTATTATTTGAGGAATTCATGTACCTTGTTGTTTTGCTTGGTATGGGTTTATTGCTTGGAACCCTGGCATTAGACTTTAGTTTGCTTGAACTATTTGCAGCCTCCTTAGCTTTATTTATTTATATTTATATTATTGTTATGTTCTTCTGTGGCAAAAGGATTTGCCAGTGATATCACTGTTTCCCAGAGGATGTCCAGTTGGGGGTCTCTGTTTGTGTCCCCAAGAAGTTGTCCACCAAAGTGATACCCATTAATCTGTTCACGTTTGCCCACTTTTAAACTGCTGGGTTGGAAGGAGCTGGAGCATGGGATTGGGGCTCACCTCACCCAGAGGCAGTGATGGGTCTTGAACGCGAACCTGCCAATTGGCAGCCCCATATTCTAACTTCATGAGCCAATGCGCTTCAAGGCATATTTATATATACATACACATATGAATACATACACACCCACAAATTTTATCATAATAAATATTAAAATGAAAATAAAGATAGCAGGAAAGTGGGAAGGGAAAAGGAAAAGAAAGGAAAGATAAAGAGGAAGAAAGAAAAAAAGCATTGACTTCCTGAGCCCCGGTGGCACAGTGGTTAGAGTGCAGTACTGCAGGCTACTTCTGCTGCCTGCAATTTGGCAGTTCGAATCTCACCAGGCTCAAGGTTGACTCAGCCTTCTGTCTATTCAAGGTGAGTAAAATGAGAACCCAAATTGTTGGGGGAAACAGGCTGTAGGAAGTTGTTCTGTAAACAACTTAGAAGGTTGAAAAGCACTGTAAAGTGGCATATAAACTTTTGTTAAGTGCTATAAAGCGGTATATAAGCTATTGCTAAGTGCTATTCCAACTAAAGTATAAAAAATAGTATTTCACTCTCAATGTTTTTTTACACATTTAATAATACTAACCATTGCTATAACAACAAACTAATTTAATCAACAAAACCCAAAGTCAAAACCATATTTTTCCTGTCTCATACACGAAGTCTAAAAGCCTTTTCCAAGTTGAAACAAAACTCAAAGCATTCTTTCATTAAAGCCGTTAGTTTTGCCATCTCTTCCAGCAACCTCACTTTTCCATCCGTTCTTCCATTGTGAGGATTGACCTCTCTGCCTCCTTCTTGACTTTCAGCCAATGCCTCAGAAAGGAGACCACCCAGAGACCTTTTTCAGATTAGGAAATGTGGACCACCAGAGAGAATTTGGGACAAGATGCCTCAGAAAACACAAGCAGTAGCCACTTTCACAGACTAATCCAGGTTACTATCTGATCTATAAAACCACTTTTTTTAATTTAGGAGCCATCTGGCTTGACATGTGTCCCTTGAGCTCCGCCATCTTGGCTCATTTAAGGTAGCCCAAGAGGTAGGCTGGCTGGTCCCAGGAAAGGCCAAAGTGCCACTGTGGACAGACATCCTGTCTCTGATGGAGCAAATGGTCTGTTTTAAATTTGGGGTCTTTTTTTAATGTTGCCTTTATTAATTTTCTAAGTCAACTCAAGGTGGTAAACATACCTAATACGTCTTCCTCTTCCTCTTTTCCCTACCACAACAGTCTTATGAGGTGAGTTGGGCTGAGGGAGGATGACGGACCAAAGTCAGCCAGCTAGCTTCATGCCTAAGGTAGGACTAGAACTCAGAGTCCCCCTGTTCCTAGCCTGATGCCTTAATCACTAGACCAAACTGGCAATTGGGTTGGATTAGAAATTAGATTAGATTAGAGATTAGAGATTGGATTAGGGATTAGATTAAAGGTAAAGGTTCCCCTCGCACATATGTGCTAGACATTCCCAACTCTAGAGGGTGGTGCTCATCTCCATTTCAAAGCCGAAGAGCCAGCGCTGTCCGAAGATGTCTCCATGGTCATGTGGCCGGCAGGACTCAACACCGAAAGCACACGGAATGCTGTTCCCTTCCCACCAAAGGTGGTTCCTATATTTCTACTTGCATATTTACATGCTTTCGAACTGCTAGAAGCTGGGACAAGTAACGGGAGCTCATTCCGTTATGCAGCGCTAGGGATTCGAACTGCTGAACTGCCGAGCTTTCTGATCAACAAGCTCAGCCTCTTAGCCACTGAGCCATCGTGTCCCTAGATTAGATTAGGCTAGACTGAAAAGTCACCTTTGGGACAACTCCCAAACCTGCAAGATTTGTTACTGTAATCTCATAATAAAAAAAAACAATATTAGCATTTGTAACTTTGATTTCCCAGTCTGGACCACCTCAAAGAGCTGACAAGGCCTTCTCCTGGGAGAAATGGGAAGGGGGCTTTGTTAATCCAGCTTGTCAGGCCCCCAAACCCAAGAAAGACACACAGAGCTACTTCTAGCAGTTTGCTTAAAGAGAGAAGCCACCTAGAACTAAGGAGAAACCTCCCGGGAACTATTGACCATTGGAACAGCTTTCAGAAGTGGTGGGTGCTCCATCACTGGAAATTTTGAAGAGTCTGGACAGCCACTTGTCTGGAATGGTATAGGGCTGTGATGGCAAACCTGTGGCATGTATGCCAGAGCTGGCACTCAGAGCCCTCTCTGTGGGCACGTGCACCGTCGCCAGCTGCTCTTCTGGTTTTTGGTGCACATGATGGTCTTCACAGGTGCCGGAGTACTGGGAAACGGCCTGAAAGTGGCCTGAAAAACGGACAAAAAAGAGACCATTTTCCAGCCATTTTGGGGCTGTTTCTCTAGCTGAAAACGCCCCAGAAAAGACCAAAAAAGGGCCATTTTCCAGGCCATTTTGGGGGGTGTTTTCTGACCATTTTCAAGCCAAAAATGGCCTAACAAAACAGCCTGAAACAGGCATGAAAAACCACCTGAAAACAGTCTCAAAATGGCCAAAAACCAGGCATGGGCGCTGGCCAGATGCTCTTTGGGTTTCCAGTGCTCCAGTGTGCGCATATGCACATGTGTTCCAGTTTGGGCATTCGGTGCCACAAAGGTTCGCCATCACTGGTACTGGGTCTCCTGCTTCAGCAGGGGGTTGGACTAGAAGACCTCCAAGGTCTCTTCCAACCCTATTATTATTCCATCTTCTAATATTCTAATTGTATATTTTATATTTTGTAAACCACTTCAAGATGTTTTGACATAAATAATAGTATAAAACTATATTAAAGAAAGCAACCACAGCGAGATTTATAACAGGAACGTCCCTGCTGCTGTCTGTAAATCAGCAGAGGGTAGAAAAGGGGGGATTTGAAAGGACATCTGGACCAGCAGCCGTCCGTCAGCTCAGAGGACACAGCCTTGAAAGCCGCCTCTAGCATTTATTTTTAATGTATTTATTATCGGTGTATTTGTCAGATTAATGCCTGGGCTTTTCTCCAAATGTTTGAGGTGGGTTTCACATGGATTTCCCTTTATTTTAACTTCACAACTGTGATGCTGTGAGAGGCGCTGGATGGGCAGGGAATGTTTGGCTGAATGATAACCACCTTCCGAGGTCCAGATGGACGTCAACCCAGGTCTGTTCTCAGTCCAACATTTAACCACGGTTTCCCGTCACACAGGGCTTCTGCTGCTTTTGAACACCAAAGCCTCATTGCAACCTTGATCAATAGGCATTCTTCAGATTAGACAGCGCTGAAAGATTTCTGAAAGCCGACTAAACCAAACCAGTACTGAACTATTGGCTTTTCTGGTGTGGGAAAAAGGGCTGGTTCAGCTTCCCTCCCACTTAGAAAAATGAATACTTAATCGTTGTTGTTTTTTTAAAAAAAAAGGCCAGGCAACCTTACATTTGGAGAACAAGCATCAAGTTAAAACACTGGAAGTTTTTAAAAAGAGATCGGATCACAATTTTTCTGAAGTGGTACAAGTAACTCCTATCCTCAAAACGACGCTATAGGGCACTGCACACCAGAACAACTAGACACAAGGACAGTTTTTCCCCGAATGCCATTATTCTGCTAAACAACTAATCCCCACAACACTGTCAAATAATTTACTACGTGTATTACTATTCTTCTTCTCTTCCTTACTAGTACCTATCTCTTCCCACATGACTATAACCACATTGCTTGTATCTTTAAAATTTGTATTGTTTTATTTGTTTCCTAGTATAATTTGTGTTGTACAAATAAGGAATCATAAGATAGTGTTGTATCTCATGATTCTTGATGAATGTATTCTATTTTCTTTTTCTTTATGTCCACTGAGAGCATAGGCATCAAAGACAAATTCCTTGTGTGTCCAATCACATTTGGCCAATAAAGAATTCTATTCTATTCACCACAGTTCATTTAATGACCGTTTAAAGCTACAATAGCTCTTACGACCACTTTTCACAATTAACGACTGGTCCAGCATTCCCAGGGTCATATGATCAAAATTCAGACACTTGGCAATTGATTCATATTTATGATGGCTGCAGTGTCCTGGGGTCATGTAATCCTCTTTTGCACAAGCAAAGTCAAAAAGGTGACTAGATTCACTTAACAACTGTATTACTAACTTAACAACTGCAGTGATTCACTTAACAACTGTTAAGTGGCAAGACAAGTTGTAAAATGGTGCAAAACTCACTTTAACAACTGTTTCACTTAGCAACAGAAATCTGGGGCTCAATTGTGGTTGTAAATCAAGGACTATCTGTATTTTCTGCTTGAGCAGGGGGTTGGACTAGAAGACCTCCAAGGGCCCTTCTAACTTTGTCATCATGTTGTATCCAAAGTTATTGTTGTTGTTATGAAAAGACAACTGGATTGATTTTATTTGAGGAAAAAGAAGACATTTCACTTCCTATCCTGGAAGTTTCAATGAAACATTTTCTTTTTCCTCAAACAATCAGTCCAGTTCAGGGGTGACATTCAATTTTTTTCCATACTGGGTTCTGTGGGCATGGCTTGGTGGTGGTGGTGGTGTCCTGTGACTGAGTGGGTGTGGCCAATTCAATGTCACTCACGGCCACGCCTTCTCAGTCACAGGAACCTCCACACCAAGCCACGCCCACAGAACCCGGTATGAAAACATGTGTGCATGAGCACAAGAAGTGAATGTGAATGCTGTGGCAGAGAGAAGCCAAACTTTTGTCCCTCCATTCACAGCGGAGGTGCTGCTCCTTTTATGGTCCCCCCCTGGCCCCCTCCCTCCCGGGGGTCAAAGTGCCTTAAAGGGACAGTGTCAGCCTCTACTTTGCTTGCTTGTTATTGGCTGCCATAATAATGGGGAGGGGGGCTCGTGGTATTTGGGGAGGGTTGCTAGGTGCTGGAGGAGTTATCATGACGGGAGTTTTGTCCTCACCATCTTCTGTGCATGCTAATGGCTCGTGTTTGGCCTTGGCCATGGTCAACAGTCTCTGCATACCAGCTGAATGAAGCTACTTGAAGATGCGCCCCACACGACACCTTTGGGAGCTGGAGATTGGGCACTGGGTCGGGGTAACTATGGGGGGGAGGGTCTTGGATAAACGTTTGATATGTACAAGTTCACGCTTTTTTGCTTCAGATCTTGCTTCACTTTAGCTGTTTTCATTTCATGTCCAGTAAAAGTACCTTTATCTCCATTCAAATGAAGTTGGGATTTTCTTTCTTGGATACTGAATGAGGCATGCCTGACAGACAGGCTACGTAGCTCCGCTGCGGATGGAGGGAGAAACGTTCGGATTGGGTGGGTGGGTCAAGCGGCCGGAAGGGCCGAGCGGGCGGTCGGAAGAGGTGAGTGGTGACCGGACAGGCATGGGCAGGGCCAACCAGGGCTGATTTTTACCAGTTCGGTGAACTGATTCAAATCGTCCCTACCGATTCTCCCGATCTGGTCTGATCCAGTCGAATTTCATTCCTGGCCCAATTGCCTTTTCAAAAATAAAAACCAGTTTTGATACAACTATGACCTGGATGACTGAGAATCTTCATAGACATCTGTTATTCTGTTCTGTTATTCAAAAACATCTTCAGATGTTGGGTAGGTTAGATCCTAAGATCCAAGAAACCTTTCTCAGGCTGCAGGCTGACCTTCTTCCACTTCTTTTAGTAGTTAAGGAAACCAATCAACCCAAGTCTTGAAATGCAACTGATAAAAACATTCAGAGCTTTATTTCAAGGCTGTGAGAGGTTTAGCAAAATAAATCCTGAGATATGTCTAAAACATGAATAATGGGTGTAGGTCTCTATCTTGGCTATTTTATATACCTCACTAAAGAGTTACTATCCCAAAATAGCTTCTGCTTTTTGAATAAAGCAATCTATTTTTAAGCCTGTAAAAATATGATTTCAAAGGAACTATTTTCATGGAAATTAATTAGCTTCCTTAGGTTTTTAATTACAGCTCTGTGATATGGGCAGGCTAATTATCCAATAATCCTATTTCTTGCGAGCAAAGGAGATTAATACAGAATGCCCCCAGCCCTAAATCTCTCACTCATCCTCTCTTACGTTACTACATGTGGCTTTAATTCATTTAAAATAACACCTCTATATTCACCTTTCTCTCAATTTAATGTTGAGGTTTTTTTTTCTCTGAATGCCTAAAAACACAGAGATGCAGACTTGTTCAGCGTCTAACAGTCTTTTTTTTTATTCTAAGGATACTAAGATCAAAAGGGGTGTGGAAAGCACATGGGTGGGGTGGTCCACTCCAACTTTTCACACAGTTTCTACATATGAAGGAACCATTCCAGGGGTGGGTTCCTTCCAGTTCTAAGCTCTTCTATAGAAGAGGTTCCACAAATCTACAGTGCCGTTTAGAACCGGTTCCAGCTCCCTCCCCCCGCCCGTCCACACATCATCAAGAGGAAGAGCAACCAAGGACCTAGGAACTGTTAAGGTAACGTCGGAGGATATAAGCTGTTCCAAGTAGGGTGGTTTTTTGTAGAATCAGAATGTTCAAGTCAGGTAAATTTATTATTATTGTTGTTGTTGTTGTTGTTATTTGAAAGTCATAAATAATTAATTGGATAGGAACCAGTTACATAATTTTCTCATATTGAACCATATTGGAGAGCAGAGTAGATGGTATATACATTTAAATAAATAAATAAATAAATAAGTAGTAATATATATTTTTCTGCCCTTTACTGCAAAGAATATTCTTTCTTTGCAAGATGATACCATTCATCACCTCTCTGTGAGTCTCCTAAAGAAAGGAGGAAAAATACTGGTTTCCTTCAAAAACCACTCTCCACTCAGTATTCTGAAGAGCAAATACTTGTGCAATTAAAAGAAAAAAAAGTGAGATCATTTTTCTACCACTTCATGTCTGATATGAGGGCATAATCCGTATTATTACAATAGTCTCAACCACTTATTTCCATTTTATTATTTCAGTCTAGTTTTCTGCAGCCTTTTAAGGACAGGGCACTCCTAGGATGTTTGGGAGGAGGAACAAAATACACAACAGGCATTGTTGCTAACATGATTTTAGGCAAACTATTTCCAATAAAACCACTGAAAATAATAAATGCCACTTTCAAAATCTCTACCAATAACGAAGGGGCTGGGTTTAAGGATGAATGGACTGGGGCCAATCCAATTTTCTCCCCATAACAATTTTCCAAACCTGCTTTTTCCTTTTCTTGATTTTTAATTTGAGGGGGAGAAAAGCAGAAGTGCAAGTGACCGGAAACTTGGCTCTTTCTTTTGTGAGCAAATGGCTCTCAGCAATTTTTAGTTCTTAACTGGTTGAGGCTGCATCTTTCAAAAATATCTTGGTGTGACCAGGAGATGCACAATGTTGCTATGAGTAGCTTTTACCTTGAGGTGGGGGGGGGAGCCAAGAATTTTGGTCACCTTATAGACTCTCAGATGTAACTCCTTTATTCTGTGGTTAATCTTTGGTGAGATTCACAGCCTTTGGGGCTGGTTGGCAGCTCAACAGCTCGAGTCCTAACCAAAGACCTAGGAACTGTTAAGGTAACGTCGGAGGGTATTATTATTATTATTATTATTATTATTATTATTATTATTATTATTATCATCATCATCATCATCATCATCATCATCATCATCACCATCGCCATCTCAGCCTCCTCTTCCTCCTCTCCTTCTCCTCTCTCACGCATTCTTCCTCTTCCTCCTCTTCTTCTTCCTCCTCTCCACAAACCCCACTCCCTTCTAGCACTGATGATGTTACCTGGATGGGTAATGAAATGCCTGCAACAAAACCACCAAGCTCAGAAAGCACCAAGGACTCCACAGTCCTCCTCATTCTTGTGCTTCCCTCTCCTTCTTCCTCCTCCTCTTCTATGCATTACTTCTCCTGGTCTCCTCCCCCCCTTCCTCTCCTCCTCCTCCTCTTCTCCCTCTCCACCTCCTCTTACTCTTTCATACATTCCTTCTCCTCCCGCTCCTTCTGAAAAATAAAACTATGATATAATTACAAGGGATTATTGAGACATCTAATTCAGTGAAAGAATCCAAATTAAATGTCTCTACTGGGCAGAGGCTCAACCTGGGCGACATTCCAGCCGCTTTTCTAGAACTTCAAACTCTTTATTCAGTGCCCTCCTGGAACTCTTAGGAACTTGGGACTCCCTCCAAGTGGAATTCTAATGGAAAGTCTCTACAGTCATATGTTCCCATCTTGCCACATGTAGAATAAGAGTCAAAGGAGGAGGAGGAGGAGGAGGAGGAGGAGGAGGAGGAGGAGAAGGAGGAGAAAAGGGATGGTATCTATATATATGAAAGCCAAATATCACTCACTCATCACGAAATCTCCAGAACTGTAAAGTTTACAAATTTTAAATTTGACATGTATGTTCCTCTTGACTTCTAGGTGCTTTCTAAGAAAGGGTTTGTCAAAATGACCATCAGATCATCATTATTTCTTATACAGTATTATTTTCACATGCGTCGATGCTAAGGAGTTAGACATTCTACTCTCCCTCCCTCATAGAAAGGAACTCTATTCCAACTGCCAGTTGCCTTATATCAACACGGTCTGATCCTAAGGGGTTACACATCCTACATTAATTTTCAAGCTTTAAGTATCAAGCCTGAGCACATACTGTAGTTTCGTGGCAAAGTATGGGTATCCAGCTAGTTATTGTATAAAATCAAGATCACATGAAGTGCTACTACTGCTTTATAATGCTTTGGAAAAACCACAGTTTTGGGCACCACAATATAAAAAAGATGTGGAGAGTCTGGAAAGAGTGCAGCAAAGATGATTAGGGGACTGGAGGCTAAAACACATGAAGGACGGTTGCAGGAACAGTCTAAGTCTAGTGAAAAGAAGGACCAGGGCTGGCATGATGGCAGTCTTCCAATATTTAAAGAGCTGCCACTACCAACAAAGGTTCAATTTGTTCTCCAAAGCACCTGAGGGTAGGACAAGAAGTAATAGGTGGAAACTAATCAAGGAGAGAAGCAACCTAGAACTAAGGAGAAATTTCCTAACAGTGAGAACAATTAACCAGTGGAACAACTTGCCTCCAGAAATTGTGGGTACTCCAACACTGGAGACATTTAAGAAGAGATTGGACAACCACCTATCTGGAATAGGGTAGGGTCTCCTGCTTGAACAGGAGATTGGACCAGAAGACATCTAGGGGTCTCGCCCAACTATGTTATTCTGCTATTAAGCTCCCTCATTAAATTTCATGCCATGATGAAAAGATTTCCCGCATGCTTTTTTTATGGAAAAAAAGTTTATCATTCAGTTTGATGAAAGGAAATTGGTTTTTGAACTCTCTAGCAGAAGAGTTGAGAATTGGGGGAGAGATGGTTTCCTTGCCCTAATTTGTGAAAAAAAGAGGCCAAAATGTGTTTGTGTGTGTGTGTGAGTGAGTGAGAGTGATCTTTCCAGCAAGTCTGTCTCCTGCCTGGCTTGGCACACTGCTGTTACTGAGTCACCATGGGATGTTTTCAGATTGGGAGACACAGGCAGCCTGAAAAGCTTTAGGCCAGGGATGTTTGGACACCGCTGCTTTAGGCAAATGTGTCATGGAAAACCCTCCACACACACCCCATCTCCTCCATCAAGAACACAACCAACAACCAACAACACTCAACGATTTCTCAATCCATCTGAAAGAGAGAAAGTGCCTGAGAAGCTGCCAGTCAGACTTTGGCGCCACCTTAACCTGCCAATCCCTTTTTTTTTATTAAACCCACATGAAAACATTGGGCACAGCATAACCACCCTGGCAATGTCTCTGCCATACATAATAGAATATAAGGTTAAATATTATAACCACCATGCTTATTTACAATTGGTCTATTCAGTATTTACAAATATATCCTATTTCCGTCCATGTTGCTTTGTTCTTGTCTTATACATTTTCACTGTTATGATTTCATACCTAATTCTAATCTCCATTCTATAAATCTTAGTCATTGCTTATTTGGGGTCTTTCCTTTTTTGTTCCAACCATCGATAAAATTTATCCCAGATCTTATAATATTCTGATTCGTCTTTGTTCTTCAATTCCCACGTCAATTTATCCATTTCAGCACAAGTCAGAATTTTCTTAATTACTTCCTCTTCTTGTGCAATTTCCCTGTTTTTCCAGTTTTGGGCAAAGACCATTCTTGCTGCCGTAATATGTATTATTAAGTAAATTACCCCCTTGTTAGGCTTATCATTTATGATTCCCCAAAGAAATAGTTCTGCTAAATAGTGGTGGGTTTTAGCTCCCGTCGCAACCAGTACACTGCAACGGGGCTGGGAGTCCACCCTGGGCACATGCGCTGTGCACACACGCGCACCCACCTGTGATGCTCCAGCTGCTCGGCAGAGCATTGCGCAGGCGTCGTATGCTGCACACGCATGCACAAATGGCCTGTTTCCGTCAAATACAGGTAAGGAACAAGGGCGGGTGGGCCTTTCAAAACACTGTTCCTGTATGGTGGCTGCTGCTTCCGGCAGGCACCGGTATGCGCATACCAGGGCGTACTGCCTGCAACCCACCACTGCTGCTAACCTGACAATCCTGTTCCTCTTTTGCCATGGGCATTTTAATCTCGGATGAGCTCATTCTTTTAGCACGCGGGAAAAGATCAAGAACGCACAAAATCCAGGCAGTCAGCTCTGTGATCTCCATTGGCAGCTGCAAATAGGAGCATCAGCAATATTTGATATAGGCAGCTCCAAAGTAGAGGTCAATCAACCCCGAAGTGGGTCAACAGAGGAAGAATCGTTACTCGATCCATAAATGATTACACGGTGCCAGCCTGCTTCCATGCCATTTGCAGGATTTCATTTGCAGGGGTGAAAATCCATTCGCATTTGATTGCACCACATGAACTGCCCTTGGCTGCAGAATCGTGGTGTTGATGGTGTTGGAATTGTCCAGCTGAAGAAGCAAAATCTAGCCATCCTTACAGCTGCCAGGGTCCCTGCACGGAAGCACAACTGGGCACTGGTGAAACCTGTCTGTTTTCCTCTCCACATTTCACAAATCTTTCTGGTAACATTTATCTGATTGTTTAACCTCAGAGACCAAAACGTTCTGCAGACAGAAGCTGCCTAGAAGTATTGATAAAACAAGAGCAAGCATTCTCTCTTTCCCTTTTAATGAGATTTGTCTTTGGAAAGAAAGAAATTGGGAGTTGAAAGGCAGCAAAAAGCTTTCAAATGGATCTGAACATCCCCCGCTGCCCAACCCCAAATCTTACTGGATTGAAGCGGTGCATAAAGGTCATCCTTGACTTATAACCACAATTGAGCCCCAAACTTATGTTGCTGAGTGAGAAATTCCTTAAGCGAGTCTTGCCCCATTTTACGACTTTTCTTGCCAACTTTGTTAAGTAAATCACTACAGTTGTTAAGTGAATCATTGCAGTTGTTAAATTGATAACAGATTCCTTAAGTGAATCTGGCTGTCAGGCCTGCAGTCATATTCTTTTTGGACCTCAGGCCTGCCCCACTTTCTATTATTCTGCTTTGCATTTTCTATTGTGGGAAGATGGGAGGGGGGATTGCACGGAGTTAGAAGCTATGTAGCCATAACAAAATTCTTTCTAGAAAGCTAAGGTCATCCTTTGTCTCTGCACCTCCACACCTGACTGGAACTGGATGGGTGGAACTGCAAGCATGGCAGTGGGAGATTGGACCATGTGATGAACTTGTGGCTGTGGGGGAAAGATCTTGGACTTTCAACTGGGTGGGGAAACCCAGGAAGCTTTCAGATTTGGGTTTTCCCAGATGTGCCAACAAGGCTCTCTTCATCAATTGGAACTTTGAGCAACACTTTGCCTTGGACTCTGATTTACTTTTGGATGCTATTTGGAACCCTGACACTGAGAAGCATTGACTTTGTCAGAAAATCGCAAAAGGGGATCACATGACCCCAGGACACTGCGACCGTCATAAATACAAATCCATTGTCAAGCATCCAAATGTAAATCACGTGAGCATGGGGATGCTGCAACAGTCATACGTGTGGAAAATGGTCATGTCATTTTTTTCCAGTGGCATTGTAACTACGAATGGTCATTAAGCAAACGATTGTAAGTTGAGGACTACCTGTCTAAATCCAAGAAAGTAAAGATGATGTTGTTTTTAATCACTTAAGTTGTGTCCGACTTTAGGCAAGTGCTCAACAATTAACCAAGGAACAGAAGTTGCCTTTGGAAGTTGTGGGAGCTTCATCACTGGAGAGTTTCAAGAAGAGATTTGTCAGAAATGGTGTAGGGTCTCCTGCTTGGGTGGGGAGGTAGACTAGATGATCTACAAGGCCCCTTTCAACTCTTTAAATCTGTATCTATCTGTAACAATTAACCAGCGGATCTGCTCGCCTCCTGAAGTTGTGGGAGCTCCATCCCTGGAGGCTTTCAGGAAGAGACTGGACTGCCCTCAGTCTGAAATTCGAGTCCTTTGGGATTGGGCGGCCTATAAATCCAATAAATAAATAAATAAATAAATAAATAAATAAATAAATAAATGGTCTAGGGTCTCCTGCTTGGGGGGGTTGGACTAGATGACCTACAAGGTCCCTTCCAACTCTGTTAATCTGTATCTACCCTGTCAAGCCCGGCTTCTTTCAGTTGTTGGATGTTCAAGTGCGCTTCAGATTTGATGTGATCAAGCCAGCGAGTTCTTTCTTTATCCCTTCTTCTTGTTCCACCAACCATTCCTAGCATTGTTGCCTTCCGCAATGAATGTGCACGCATGACACGGTCAAAGTAATTCAGATGTAGTCTTCTGATTTTAGTTTCCTGTGAATAAATGACTAAATACAGTTAGTCCTCACCTTACGGCAACGGAGGCCAAAATTTCTGTGGCTAAGCGGGACATTTGATGAGTGAATTTTTCCCCAACGTACAAACTTCCGTGTCGCCATTGTTAAGGGAATCACCACAGTCGGTAAGTTAGTAATGTGGTCATTAAGTGAATCTGTCTCCCCTGTTGATTTTGCTGGTCAGAAGGTTGCAAAATGTGATCACATGACCCCGGGACGCTACTGCAACCGTCATAAATATGAGTCAGTTGTTAAGCATCTGAATTTTGATCACATGACCAAGCAGATGCCGCACTATTTGTAGTGTGAAAGAGTCATAAGTCACTTTTTTTTAATGCCGTTGTAACTTTGAAAGCTCACTAAATAAAGGATTGGAAGTCAAGGACTCCCTCTAAGGTGGTGTGAAGCAGCGTAATTGCGGGCTTGACATATTGTCCGATGCTGTGGCAGAAGAAGGCTCTTTTCCAGAATCTGGAGGGGCTCAGCAGTTGAAAGGCACAAAAAAAAGATATTTGCCTTCATTCTTTTTACAAAAGCTCTGCAGGAAACTATTAATTCAAAGAATTAATTTTGACTTAGTAATGCACATTATTAGCAGGGAAGTTAAGATTAAGACCCAAGAACTGTTAGTCGGTGGAATAGCTTCCCTCCTGGAGATGTGGGTGCTCCATCACTGGGGTGGGGGTGGGGGTTCAAAAAGAGACTGGAAGGCTATTTAACCAGAAGGTATAAGCAATAGCAATAGCAATAGCAGTAGACTTATATACCGCTTCATAGGCCTTTCAGGCCTCTCTAAGCGGTTTACAGAGAGTCAGCATATTGCCCCCAACAATCTGGGTCCTCATTTTACCCACCTCGGAAGGATGGAAGGCTGAGTCAACCCTGAGCCAGTGAGATTTGAACCGCTGAACTGATGATCTAGCAGTAGCTTGCAGTGCTGCATTTAACCACTGCGCCACCTTGGCTCTTGAAGGACATGATGGTGAGCCTATCACATTCCAGAGGTGAGTTCTTACCTGTTCGGACAAGTTCGGCTGAGTAGGTAGTAACTCAGCCAGACACGCCCGCAAACCGGTTCTATCAGCAGCATCATAGGCACCACCATCCTGTTTTTTGTTTCTGCGCATGCACAGAAGCATTTTTTTTTATTATTTTATTTTAATTGAACAAAAACACACAAAAAAAGAATCATCCTTCATTATATCTTGTAGAAAGTGTGTCGATTGGTTACAGGTAACTTTCATGCATTTTTCTTCCACAGTCATTACTTATAGTTCATATTAGATTATACACTTTAAGTCAAAAATCTTTGTATATCTTACTATCCATGTACCACAATTCTCATTTGACTACAATTATTTGCACGTGCTTTTATCTCAAATCATTCATACTTAAAGACACAACCACGTAACGGCATTCAATAGCCATTTCAAAAATCCTCCAATAACATTACACCTTTATGACATATTCTAAGTAAAAGTCAATTAATAGCATTTCTAAACCTTTTTTTGGGTTTGGCGAGAGGAAGTGGGATATAAATAGTAAATGATTTTTAGCCAATTATAACAACAACAAGGAAATGTTAATGGATATCATTTAATAATATATACATGCTCTGGTATTGACAAAAGCAACTTGGATACAAACAGCAAGTTGGGGGGGAAAGGGGGGGGAGAAGCAATTTTTTTACTACTGTGCATGCATGTGTAGCATGCATCAAGTACGTGCAAAATGCATTCCTGAGTGAAGTGGCAGTAACAGAAGCCAGAATTCACCCCTGTGGCATGCGTGGCATAGGTGGTACGCAGAGCCCTTTCTGCGGGCTCGTCGCCCAAGCTCAGCCGTGCATGTGCATGTGCCTCCCGCCAGCCAGCTAGTTTTCGGAGCAGGGCACATGTGGGAGATGTGCGTGCATGTGCAGGGGGCGGGGCATTTCTGCGTGGCTTGTGCACAGGGAGTCATGTGTGCATGCATGGGATGGGGCACACACGAGGTGGTCACATGCCCAGGGGGTGTGGCGTGAAGGGGATGGGGTGCACAGGAGGGGAGCATGCATTGCATTATGGGTGTGCATGCACAGGTGCTTCCTTTTGGCACTGAGCTCCGAAAACCTTAGCCATCACTAGTATAACGTCTCCTGCCTTGAGCAGGAGGTTGGGCTCGAAGGCTGAGGTTCCTTTCAGCCCTGGGACTCTATGAAAATCTATGAATCCCCACAAGGGCTTTCGGTATTTAAAGAAGAAACCTATCCGGGTCATTCATTTAGTGCCCATTTAAAGTTACAACTGCACTAAAAATAAGAGAATGATGAACATTTTTCACACGTATGACAGTCGCAGCATCCCCATATTCACGTGATTTCTATTCAGAAGCTTGACAACTTGTGCGACCTTTCCACAAGTCAAGGGGGAAATTAAATTCACTTAACAACTGTGTTACTAGCTTACCGACTGCGGTGATTCACTTAACAACAGAGACACGAAAGTTCGTAAAGCGGGACAAAACTCACTTAACTAATGTCTCGCTTAGCAACAGAAATTTTGATCTCCACTGTCGTAAGTCGAGGACTACCTGTATTTAGTCAGTTATTGACTTATTTACATGGGATCCCTTTTTGCGACCTTCCCACAAGCAAAGTCAACGGGGGAGCCAGAGTCCCTTAACAACCGTGTTATTAATGGAACAGCTGCAGAGATTCACTTCACAAACACGGCAACCGAAGTTGCAAGATGATGCAAAGCTCACTTAACAAATTTCTCACTTAACAGTGAGAACATTAACATTTTGGGCTCAATTGCAATCATCAGCTGAGGACTACCTGTAGAGCAGTCTTTCTCAACTCTGACAACTTAAAAATGCGTGGATTTCCACTCTCAGAATTCCCCAGCCAGCTTTGCTTTCTTGACGGTTTTAAGGTTGAGAAATACGGCTATATATTTTGCTATATTAGCAAAATTCCCGCATATTTGCTCCAACTTTCCTGATGATGCCCTGGAAAATCTCTTTTGTGAAGGCAGGGCAGCCTGCATCTGTTGACTCTTTGGGTAACTGCTGTTCGACTTCTTATCGCTATGAGAAATTACTCACAAAAGGAAGGATTTCTCTGCGCCGAGAGTTATTACAGTGCCATGACAACACTGAGATTATTAGGACAGTGAACCAACTTTTAACTCGCTTAAAAGTAATAACTGGAATATGGGGGGAAAGAGGAAAAAACTTGAAGGCTGCAGCGAGGAGAAAGGCTTTAGATCTCGCGTGAAAGCAATCCTCTTTGATATAAAGATTAGAAAGAGAAACCAGACACACCAGGCTTCCAGCTAGCTAAGCAATGAAATGGTTCGACCATCTTTGCTTGCCTGCATTGTCACATTGGAGAAAGCAAAAAGCAGGCTGGGAAGCAACAGGTTCCCCACGATAGAAATCTGTAGCCAAGGGTTCAAGAGAGATTTAACCTGGAAATAAGGAGGAATGTCCTGATAGTGGGAACAATTAAACAGTGGAATGGCTTGCCTTCAGAAGTAGCCACAGAGGGGCTGCCACAGAGAGGAGGGGGTCAAGCTATTCTCCAAAGCACCTGAAGACCAGACGAGGAATAATGGACGGAAACTGATCAAGGAGAGATTCAACCTGGAAATAAGGAGAAATTTCCTGACAGTGAGACCAATCAACCCATGGAACAGAAATTGCCTTCAGAAGTTGTGGGAGTTTCATCACTGGAGGCTTTCAAGAAGAGACTGGATTGCCATCCCTCAGAAATGGTGTAGAGTTTCCTGCTTGGGCTGGGGGTGGTGGACTAGATGACCTACCAGGTCCCTTCCAACTCTTTTAATATGTTAAATAATCTGCTAAATTGTGGTCAAAAGTCAAGGACTCTCTATAGGATGACTTGATTGCACTGGTGATGGGTGTATCACTGGAAGCCTTGAAAATCCAGCTGATGGAGAGATCTTCATGTAGAAAATCTACCTACATGTCATAGGAAGTAAAGATGAAGGATATTTGTTGAAGGGCATTTCACAGATTATGCCAAGGGGTTCTGCTATGGGGTTTGAGAGTTTTTTAAAGAAGTAGGCACATAATCCCATCAGGGCCAATAGATAGAGATGGTTGTAGATTGCGTAGCGCCTTTTCAATGGCATCTTCTGTAAAATTGGCATGAAGTTGATTGTTGCAATTGGTGGTGGTATGATTGGGAAATGTGTGCCCTGAGCCGTTGCTGTTTACAAAGACTGAACCAAAGAATGTGTTGAAGAGGTTGGCCTTAATGGTTTCATCATTACAGTCTTTCCCATTTGGCCCTTTTAGTGCTGGGATGGACCTTGAATCTTTAAATTTGTTGGTTACAAAATTATAGTAGACTTGATGGCATGCGATCAATTAATCCCTGAGCCCCAAATGAAGACATTCAACCCTTCATACTAAGTTAAACTGATCTCCAGCTGTGTATTTTTCACCCTTGTTGTGTCCAAAGCAAGCGAGCCCTAAAATGTGTTGGCCGTAAGCACCCAACAGGTTAATGGTCACCATCCCTTGTACGAAGAGGAGAAAGAAGCATTTAAAACACTCAACCTCTTCTCTGTAATTCTTTTTCTGCTCCTCCACATTTAGTTGCCATCTGTCAATTATAACCGCTTCGAACGGAAAGAGTCTGTTCCCTCACAGCTATATTTATTTTTATTGTGTTATTACAGAGAGAGAGGGGGGGAAAAAATCAATCTCCTAAGTAAACTTTTAATTTACAGCTTCAGCATATCTCTCTTTCACTGTAAAGTCATAAAAGGACTAAAATCATGCAACTTTCAGTGTTCTCTGTTTTTCAGCCGCAGCAGAAACAAAAAAGGCTGCTCACCAAACGTGACCAGAACCCGTAATGTTAAAATATAAAATCTCAGATCATCAGTCTTCAACCCAGCCTTACTCCTCTTCTGACCTGGGAATAGACATGTTTCTCTGCCCCCAAGTGTAAAAAAGAGAGAGGAAAACACAGAGAGAGATCCTTCCCCTTCTCCTAATCCATAAAAAAGGCAGAATTACAAACTCAGCAGCATATGAATCACTCTCATCAAAACAGACCGAGCTCTTGTTTTTATATTTCTTCTCCCAAACGGATATAAGAAACAAAGGGGAAAAAAATAAATAAAGTGATTCAATCAGTTGCAAAACCTTGAGCACCGGTTTACAAGAGCATTTTCTGCTGTCCTAGGATAAAAATGCCAGGTTCAAAATTAAATCCTTCCCTGGCTTTCTGATCCCTTTTCATTTGAGGTTTTCCGTCAAGATACTGGCTGGTCTGAGCAATTGGAAGGAGCCGAGACACGGCTCTCCATCAGCTCAGCAGAAGCTGCTTCTCCAATGTTGCAGGCGGAGATGAGGCTGCTGTCCTGCAGGTAGGGACAACCCCAACTTCAGAAGCTCTCCCTGGAAGGGCTGAAGCGCTTCTTCAGCCATCAAATCAATCCTGTGGCTCAAATCTATCATCCCTGGAGGAGATCCCACCCCCTTGGAAGAGCATGAAAACAATATTAAAAAGATGTTGAGATTCTGGAAAGAGTGCAGAGAAGAGCAACAAGAGTGATTAGGGGACTGGAGACTAAAACATAGGAAGAATGGTTGCTGGAACTGGGTTTGTATAATTTATTGAAAAGAAGGACTAAGGGGGGACATGAGAGTAGTACTCCGATATTTGAGGGACTGCCACAAGAAGAGGAGGGGTCAACCTATTTTCCAAAGCAGATTAACAGGGTTGGAAACCCCCTACCCAAACATGAGACCCTACACCATTTCTGACAGATGGCAAACCTCTTCTTCTGTTCCATTGGTTGATTGTTCTCACTGTCAGAAAATTCCTCTTTATTTCCAGGTTAAATCTCTCCTTGATCAGTTTCCATCCATTATTCCTCATCTGCTTTCAGGTGCCTTGGAAAATAGCTTGAACCCCCCCCCCTCCTCCTCTCTGTGGCAGCCCCTCAAATATTGGAAGACTGCTATCCTGTCCGCCCTGGTCCTTTTCTTCACTAGACTAGCCATGCCCAGTTCCTGCAACCGTTCTTCATATGTTTTAGCAAAGGGCAGTTGAACGAGGAGAGATTCAACCTAGAAATACGGAGAAATTTCCTGACAGTGAGAACAATCAACCATGGAACAGACGTTGCCTTCAGAAGTTGTGGGAGCTTCATCCCTGGACTGCCATCTGTCAGAAACTGTGTAGGGTCTCCTGCTTGGGCGGGGGATTGGACTAGATGACCTACAAAGTCCCTTTCAACTGTTAATCTGTCTTGGCTGTGGCAAGTTGTCCCTTAATGAGTTGGTCACAGTGAGATGGCCTTGGCAAGATGGCCACATCGAGTTGTCCCATTGTGACTTTAGGAAGCTTAAAACATCCAGTCCATGTCCAGGTTTACCAATACCAAGGAAGCTGAATGGTAGTTATGGGAAAGTTAGGGTTCTTTCCCTCCATTTGACTTGGGATGTTTATGTTGTCGGGCTTGATCAATCTTACGTTGCACAAATTGTAGCTAACGGGCACCGCCTTGGAAACCCACCACAAGAGGAGGCTGAGCGTGGATGCAGAATGGCAGACGAAGGGCAGCGCTGCCTACACCCCAAGAGAGAAATGCAGAACACAAAATCTGCACAACCAAGTCCAGGTGAAAAGTGATGGGGACAGAATAACTAAAATTTGAGCTCTGAAACAACCAACTTTTATAGGGCAACATAATAGATGCTGACCAGCGATAATGTGAAATGCCAATCATCTCATTTTTAATAACACTGGTTAGGTTTTTCTCCTTATAATGAGAATGCACATTGAATCAAGTGTAGCTCAGCATGATTCAGCTTCTCTGGTTAAGTACTTCCTAATTTCCATTTAAAAATAGAAGTGTTGAAACGTGAGCCAGCATCTGCAAAGCTCTTAAGCAAAAGTGTTCGGGAGACCTGTCTGAGTTCAGAGGCCTCGGTAGTTTGAATGTTTAACCCCACCAGCCCGTAGCTTATTATTCAGCTTTCTACAGTGGTCCTCTATCTGTCTCCCTTATTACTCTTTTCCAAAATTCCTTTTCAAAAGCACTTTAAATTCATTCAGAGCAGATCAATTTCCTCTGGATTTTGATGTTCCAATACCAGAAGCTCTGAAATATCTAAATTGATTCCAAAACTGATGGGAAATCTCAACATTTTTAATCTTGCCATTAAAAGTTGCAACTTCTCTGATACCATTCACTAGTTTGGTGGATATTGCTACCAATTACAGTTTCCTATTTTTTATTTTTAAAGCAAGTTTGGCAGTTTGGCCAGCTGCCTTGAAAATCAGATAAAATGTCTCTGCCCTCGGCCGTTTCAAGACTTGCATTGTTCTCTCAGGGGCTGCCCCAAAGAAGAGGGAGTCAAGCTATTCTCCAAAGCACCCAAGGGTAGGACAAGAAGCAATGGGTGGAAACTAATCAAGGGGAGAACCAACCTAGGACTTAGGAGAAATTTCCTGATAGTTAGAAACAATTAACTAGTGAAACAACTTGCCTCCAGAAGTTGTAAATGCTCCAACACTGAAAGTTTTAAGAAGAAATTTGTCTGAAATAGTATAGGGTTTCCTGTCTAAGCAGGGGGTTGGACTAGAAGACCTCTAAGTCCCTTCCAACTCTATTATTCTATTCTTCACTAAGTGGAAGCACGCCTCAATAATTTCATCAGAACTTATTGGTTTTGAAATGCCACTTCAAATAACATATTATAATAAATTATTTCACATTTGTAATATTGCATCCTGTTCTGGTCACTATAATACAAAAAAGATTTTGTGACTCTGGAAAGAGTGCAGAGAAGAGCAGCAAAGATGATTAGGGGACTGGAGGCTAAAACATATGAAGAACAGTTGCAGGAATTGGATATGTCTAGTTTAATGAAAATAAAGGCTGGGGGGGCATGATAGTGGTGTTCCAATGTTTGAGGGGCTGCCACAAGAAGAGGAGGGGTCAACCTATTTTCCAAAGAAGGCAAGACAGGAAGCAATGGATGGAAACTAATCAAGGAGAGAAGCAACCTGGAATTAAGCAGAAATTTCCTGACTATGAGAACAATTAATCAGTGGAATGGCTTTGTCTCCAGAAGTTGTGGATGCTCCATCACTGGAGGCTTTTAAGAAGAGATTGGACAGCCATGTTTCTGAAATGGTATAGGGTATAGGGGATGGACTAGAAGACCTTCAAGGTCAATCCAATTCTGCTACTCTGTATTATGTAATATTTACAGAACAATTTCATACAAGATCCATTGCTCTGAAGATTGTGTCACTTACTGTACATAATAATGCAAGGAAGGGTGAATTCCAATTAGTGAGTCTAAAAGCTGAATATGATGGAACAAATCCTGCTCCAGGTTGCTCTTCTGCCTTTCCCAATATATACAGAATAACAGAGGTACCATTCCAGACAAATGGCTGACCAATCTTTTCTTGAAAAATTCAAGAAAAGGTGAGCAGTGTTCCAATATTTGAGGGGCTGCTACTAAGAAGAGGGAGGTCAACCTATTTTCCCCAGCACCAGAGGGCAGGACAAGAAACAATGGATCAAAACTAATCAAGGAGAAAAGCAACCAGGAACTGAGGAGAAATTTGTTAACAGTGAGAGCAATTAACCAGTGGCATAACTTGCCTTTAGAAGTTGTGGTTGCTCCATCCCTGGAGGGTTTTACAAAGAGACAGAATAACAGAATAATAGACTTGGAAGGGACCTTGGAGGTATTCTAGTCCAACCTCTGCTCGGGCAGAAGACCCTATACCATTTCAGACAAATGGTTGTCCAATCTCTTCTTAAAAATCTCCAGTGTTGGAGAATTCACAACCTCTGGAGGCAACTTCTGGAAACTGGACAGCTATCTCTCTGAAATAGTGTAGGTTCTCCTGTTTGAGCAGGAGAAGACCTCCAATGTCCCTTCCAACTCTGTTATCCTATGTTCTAAAGCCCATCTTCTATAATGGAGCACCCACAACTTCCTGATGGGCTGAACTACAATTCCCATCATTGGCACCGATTGGTGCTAGGAGATTATTGGCAGTGACATCTAACACACCTAGAATGTATCAACTTGATTAAGACTGCCAGGCACTTTACCCTTTAATGACTGTGATGACAAAACAATTTTGTCAAGTATAATTTATGTGTACATGATTTACAGGTTGCTCAAATTGTCGAAAGGTCCAAAAGGTTTTTTTTCCTAAACAGCCAAGAATCCGCTCCTTTTCACCCAGAAACACAAAAGTATCGCAGTTCTGTTGCATCCATTACATCGGCTAACAAATGCCAGTGGGAAAGCTTACAGCATCTTCCCAATTACATTCCTAAGGAGTAGTGTTGTGTTGTGTTGTGCAGGAATGCAGTCCCCGATTTGGGAATATTACCGCCATCATGGCTAAGCAGCTACAGATTGACTAATTTATGGACTGATGCTCTTTGGAAGTTGTGACCGTAATATCGAATTGGCATTCCGTCAGAGCAAGATGCTCTTCGAATGCAGTGACCTACTCATCCATCTGGCTGGTGACAACAGTTGCAATTCAACAATTCTAGGAAATGCCAGACTGAGGCCAGCAATTCTACAAGATTTTTTTAAAAATGAATTTATGTGGAAAGTTTTACAAAGAGCATAAAAACGAACATGGTCAAAGAAACAGGAAAAGCAAAAGAGAAGAAAAATAAAAAAATAAAAAACGCAGAAAGAAAGAATAAAAGAAAGAGAAAGAAGAAACCTCTGATATCGTTATCAGCAAATGTAAGAATGGTCCCAAAGTTATCTCTGGATTTATGGTTACAAAGAAAGCTTGTTTGTTTCCATCATTCAGATTTTGTTTGATCCTTGAAACCAAAGTTGTAACTGCATTTTCTTCTGTTTTATGCCAAAAAAAATCTACAAGGGATTTTCAGTCAGCCATAAATGTAGATATTGTTTTCTCTCTAATTGAAGTTAATTTAGCCATTTCCGCAAGTTCTCTCCTTCACATCAAGCATTCCTTCATTATTGGAGGTGTCAAATTTTCCCACTTTTGAGCATCTAAGTCTTTCTGCATGAGGCCAGCAATTCTAGACTGCCTGCAATCGAATCCCAGTTTACATACTGGTAGTATGGCCTTATGGCCACAACTTTCTATTGCTAAGCAAAACAGTTATTAAGTGAGTTTTGCTCATTTTATAACTTTTCCTGCCACAGTTGTTAAATGAATCACTGCAGTCGTTAAGTCAGTCACACAGTTGTTAAGCAAATCTGGCTTCCTCATTGACTTTGCTTGTCAGATGGTCACAAAAGGGGATCACGTGATCCAAGGATCATGCAACCGTCATAAATATGAACCAATATGCTAAAATATGCCAAGCATCTGAATTTTGATCACTGACCATGGCGATGAAGTTTGAAAAATGGTCACAAGTCACTTTTTTCCAATGCCATCGTATCTTTGAACAGCCACTGAATGAACTGTTGTAAGTTGAGGACTACCTGCATAGCAATAGCACTCAGACTTATATACCACTTCACAGTGTTTTTACAGCCCTCCCTAAGCAGTTTACAGAGTCAGCCTCTTGACCCCCAACAGTCTGGATCCTCATTTTACCCACCCCGGAAGGATGGGAGGCTGAGTCAACCTTGAGCCAGTCAGGATTGAACTCCTGGCAGTCAGCAGAATTAGCCTGAAATGCTACATTCTAACCACTGGGAAGGGAAGGGAAGGGAAGGGAAGGGAAGGGAAGGAAAGGAAAGGAAAGGAAAGGAAAGGAAAGGAAAGGAAAGGAAAGGAAAGGAAAGGAAAGGAAAGGGAAGGGAAGGGAAGGGAAGGAAAGGAAAAGGAAAGGAAAGGAAAGGAAAGAAGGAAAGGAAAGGAAAGGAAAGGAAAGGAAAGGAAAGGAAAAGGAAAGGAAAGGAAGATAGCAATAGGACTTAGACTTATATACCACTTCACAGTGTTTTTACAGAGTCAGCCTCTTGTCCCCAACAATCTGGTTCCTCATTTTACCCACCTTGGAAGGATGGAAGGCTGAGTCAACCTTGAGCCTGGTGAAATTCAAACTGCCAAATTGCAGCCAGCAGTCAGCAGAAGTAGCCTACAGTACTGCACTCTCACCACTGCACCACCACAACACTTTACTCACAAGAGAGTTGCATAAAGGACTCCCCCTCCCCATTTTGACTAAGGGGGAAGCCTCCTGTATTCTTGCTGATTCTCAGCCTGCATTCCTGAGAAAGGTAAACAAGGCATCCTGTTTCCCCAATTCCACCCTCCAGAGAGATCATCGGAAGCCAAAACTGGCCATTTGACATTATTCTGTGGCTGAATCTGCTCTCAATTAGGGAGGCCTGCCTATACATCCCCACCATGAGTGCCAAATACTCAGTATTGAATTTTTTTTTTTTAAAACCCCTCTTTAATCTCAAACACAGGCATGCAAGTTTATTACTTTTTTTTTTGCTTGCACGCAGGAAACTCTGATGTGCAAAAAAAAATCTGTCTGTTAGGGACACAAAAGAACCGTCAGGCTATTGAGGGGGGGGAAAGCTTTGCAAACCAACACGGGATGCGCTAATAACTATTTCTGCCGGAAGGAGACATTCCTGCATTATGTGTCTGGTTTTGTTCTCCGGCATTTGCTTCCAGACCAAAGGCTAAACGGGATTGTTCTGAATAAAGATTAAATGGCGCGCAGTTCGGGCACCGCGCACACCTGCAGCTGAAAGAATGGCTGGGCACGCAGGGAAAATGGGAGCATTTGGCTCTTCAAGGTCACGAGCGACGACCCATTTGCCAGTGACGCAAGGACATCTCAGGCAGGGGCAGCATGGAAAACGTGAAAGCACAGAGAATTTTAGAGGGCCAGCTCAGCAGATGCGACATTCCCTGGTGCCAAAGCTGTGACTCACCATATATATACTCACATGTAAGCTCATCTATGGATAAACTGGCCCTCTAATTGTAAACCAAAGTAGCATGAGAGACAAGCCACCTACAGATAAACAGGCCCTCCAAATGTTTATGTTTCAATTTTCTCAGTTGGCTTATCCAGGGGTAATCTACGGATTATCCATTTAAAAGTTCAAGGCTTGCTTACTTGTGGATGGGCTTATATTTCATTTTTTTAACAGATTTTTATTTATTTTTTCTCTTCTACAACACCTTACAGTCATTGCATCAACATTGTCATCACACCTGTATATATATAGTTTTTGGGCTTAATTAATTTTATTCTTGTTTTGCAGCCATTTGTACCAATTGTTCCAAATTTCATAATATTCCAACTCTTTTTTATCTTTTAATTTCAGTGTTAATTTGTCCATCTCTGCACAATCCAAAGTTTTTTTATCACTAATTCGATCGAGGGAGTATTATTTTGTTTCCAGCATTGGGTAAATGCTATTCTAGCTGTAGTTAGCAGATGTGTTAATACGTACTTAATTTTCTTTGTATATTTCCCTTTGATTATTCCCAACAGAAAGATTTCGGGTTTGTATTTTATCTGTTCTCCTGTAATTTCTTGCGCCCATTTCCAAATTTTTGTCCAATATTTTTGTGTTTCCGGGCAGGTCCACCATATGTGATAAAAGTCCCTTGTACTTTTTTTACACTTCCAGCAGGTCGGCTTTATGTTTGGGTACATTTTAGCCAATCTTGTTGGTGATAAATGCCAACGATAAAACATTTTGTATATATTTTCTTTAAATGCTGCTGATCGTGTTACTTTATAATTTGGGTATGCTTATATTTCAATTGTAGGTAGGATACAGGGGGTGCTTTCAAAAAAATCCTAGACAACCCATGAGCTGAAAAAAGATCCTTTCGGAGATATTTCCCTAGCTGAACAGATAAACAGAATGAGCACAAGTGACCTTCTGCAGTGGGAGCAGAAGCGACTTCTGACTTCCTGCCGGCTTCCCCACTGACTTTGCTGGAAAGTGCAAGAAGCAGCAGAAATCACAATCACGGGATTGTGACGGACTGCTGCCATGTTGCAGTGGTACAACATTGCAGATGCAGTGGTGTGAAACGCCTCGAAATTAGTGGGCGATGGGTCCTGGATTTTGCATGCATTCTTTAAGTTAGCGGATTTGAGGAAAATTGAGTCAAACAATTTTTGCATTCCAATGCAGCATTTGGGCCAAATGAAGGTTACAAACAGACAAACAGACAGGAGAGTTTTCAGTAGTAAATAGATTAGAGTATAAACTTACACATAAGCCCATCCACTGATAAGCTGAACTCATATTTAGCGTGCTATGTTTTTGCATCTGACATTCTTGGGTTATTCACAAGTGTATAAGGTAAGAGCTGGGGATTTCAATCTCAGAAGAGTCCTGTTGGATCAAGCCAGACCTACATTTTGCTTCTCGCAATGGAGGAATAGCTGCCTCTAGGGTGTAATGAAGACATTTCTTGGAGGTCACATTGAGCCAATAATCCTGGACAGAGCTGCTTTATCCAATTTATCCACTTCCCTAGAGAGCAATCCAAACTGTTCCACTTAGTGGCCATCATCCCATCTCAAGGAAATGAATCTTCAGATCAGTCCCGGCCTGGGTGAGGAAGTGCTTCATTTCTTTGATCCCAAGTCTTCCATCCAGCAAGCCAGTACAGCAAAATCTTGAGCCTATCATCTAGAGCAGTGGTTCCCAAACTTGGCAACTTTAAGACTTGTGGACTTCAACTCCCAGAATTCTCCAGCCAGCTCTGCTGAAGTCCACAAGTCTTAAAGTTGCCAAGTTTGGGAACCACTGATCAAGAGCAGTGATTGTCACCATGTTACATGGCTGGCTGAGGAATTCTGGGAGTTGAAGTCCACAGGTCTTAAAGTTATCAAGGTTGGACACCTCTAGTCTAAGGCAATTGAATTAAGGGAAGGAACAACCTTTTTTTTAGAAACAGGCCACACTTTTTCAAAATATAACGAGAGATGTCATGAGAACTAAGGTAACAACGTTTGCCAGGACGGAGGGCTGTGTGGGATTGTTGGGTACTTGAGAGTCTCAAACATTTACCCTACTGAAAACTGGTCTCTAGTCTGCTTATAGTCAAACTTAACTTATTTAAAAGTCTGAACTCTGCATCCCAAATTTCAGCTGTAAAAACAGCTGCCAATAAGAGGACAGAAAGGTATACTCGAAGTCCTTGACTTACAATCATTCGCTCAGTGACCATTCAAAGTTACAGCACTGGAAAAAGGAACTTATGGCTAATTTTCACACTTACGACCATTGCAATATTCCCATAGTCACGTAATCAAAATTCGGATGTTTGGCAGCTGATTCGTATTTATGACGGTTGTATCCCTTCTGGCAAGCAAAATCAATGGGGAAGACAGATACACTTAGCAACCATGTCCCTAACTTAACAACTGTATGGATTCACTTAACAACTGTGGCAAGAGAGGTCACAACACAGGACCAATTAAAAAGGGCTACTTAGTAGTGGAAAGTTTGGGGTCCACTGTTGTCGTAACTTGAGGACCATAGGGATTGCAGGAGAGTAAGAAATGCCCCAAGGGCTTGGTGGACACAAGACATCCATGCTATTCCCTGCAGAGTCACCCAAATCCCCTTTTAATAACCCTAACACACACACACACATACACCCTTTCTTGGCTCTGGTAGCCTTATTTAAAATAGCTGCATTTCTACCCTTGTAATACAGAAAGAAAAGGTAATTAAGGTGTGCAAGCAACGTACGTGACCGGCTTAACCTGCAGAGAAATTAAAAGGAATGCAGGAAGAGCGAGAGAAAGGAAAAGATGGTGTGCAGGGCATTTGCAAAAATACCCTTTTACTGCTTTTGCAGGTAATTCGCCCAAGGGCACAAAGACTGCTGCACTTCGATCATATTAGAAACACTGAGTTTAGGAAGGGGAGGGGGACACAAGATTTGAACATGGGTCCAAGCTCATAGATCTATCTCGGGGTGATGTGTTTTGCCTGGGCAAGAAAGGACTTTTCTTAATAGAGGGATAGAATAAAGATCAGGTGAAGTGTTAATACCACTTTCTAAGGCCTTGGTAAGGCCACACCTGGAATACTGCATCCAGGTTTGGTCACCACATTCTAAAAAAGATGTAGCGACTCTGGAAAGGGTGTGGAAAAGAACAATGAAGAGGATTAGGGGACTGGAGGCTAAAACATTTGAAGAACGGTTGCAGGAACTGGGTTTGTCTGGTCTAGTGAAGAGAAGGACTAGGGGAGACATGAGAGCAGTATTGCAATATCTAAGGGGCTGCCAGAAAGAAGAGGGAGCCAAGCTATTTTCCAAAGCATCAGAAGGCAAGACAAGAAACAGTGGAAGGAAATTAACCAAGGAGAGAAGCAACCTAGAACTAAGAAGAAAAATCCCTAACGGTGAGGACAATCAACCAGTGGAACAGCTTCCTTTCAAAAGCTGTGGGTGCTTCATCACTGGAGGTTTTTTAAAACAAAACAAAACTGGACCGCCATTTGTCTGAAATGGTATAGGATCTTCTGCTTGAACAGGGTATTGGTCTACAACACCTCCAAGGGCCCTTCCAACTCTCTTCTTCCATGTTCTGCACTCTGCATTCGTTTCAGCTTGCCCTGAAGACTCCCAGAATTAAGAACACAACCCACAGTGGATTCTCAACCCTTCAATCTCCAGATCTCCCAGGTTGTTCAGTGGCCATTCCAGAGTTCAGGGCAAGAAGCCAATTAATACAGCCTCCCTCTCCAACCTGCAGTGGATACAGCTCAGTCTCGCAGTCCCCATTCAGGGAACAGATCGAGAATAAAAGAAATCAGCACTGTGTCCCGTTTCCCCCCCCCCCCGGCGTTTCCCAGCTGTTCCTTCTGGAATGTCTCCCCTCTTTGCAGCACAAAGTGGCAAAGCGCCTGAACCAGATTTTCAGATGTGCCGCCTTGTGTCTCCTTGCCAAAGGCTGCCCCACTCCCAGCTCCATCATCCATCAGGGCTTTCTCATTAATCACTGCTAATTGACTCCATTGATTCTCAGGGCCGGGAATACCAGAACATGTGAGTGCTGAGCAGCAAATTTTATTTTGTACAGAAAAGTGGTGACGACAGAGCGGGAGGGCAAGTGGGTGCTTTGCTAGTCCCATAGAAGGGGATTGAGTCAAACTGCTAAGCTTGTTTTGGAAGGAGGAGCTGGGACTCTGCTTCAAATGAAGCTTTCATGCAATAGAAGAGAATCATTCTAGCTCAGGGTTCAACTGAATGGTCCATGGTGCTCTCTGAGCTTGGTGGTTTTCTTCCAGATGTTTTATTATTATGCAACTAGCCAATATCATCAGTGCCAGAAGGGATTGGGGTTTGCTTTCTGTTTATAGCAGGGGTGTCAAACCCGTGAGGACATGTGGTCACATATTGTCACATAAAGAGGACAACCCTCTTTAGATCTATGGATTTAGACACTGTGCTAAACCTTGGCATGTTTAACTGTGGCTTGTTAACTGAGTTCGCAGTTAATGCTACATCATAAAGCATGGCTTACGAACCACAATGGGGAAATCAGCCAACATCTATTTCTTTATTTTAAACATTTATATAGCCTCCTGTTTTCTAACCAATTCTTGGCAGTTCCCAATCAAAAACTAAAAAATATAAAATCATATTAAAACTATAATAAAAAGTTAATACATTAAAGAAACAACACAGACCTGGCTTAAGGTCAAGTTATAATGTGCAATTATCCAATCTGAGCCCAAAGCTTGTGGGGAAAACTCAGGTCTTTAGAGCCTTAAAAAGTAAAGGTGCTCCTGCACATGCCTGCTAGTCGTTCCCAATTCTAGGGGTGGGCAGTGCTCATCTCCGTTTCAAAGCCAAAGAGCCAGCGCTCTTCGAAGACATCTCTGTGGTTATGTGGCTGGCATGACTAAATGACTAAAAGCGCACAGAATGCTGTTAACTTCCCACCAAGGTGGTCCTTATTTTTCTACTTGCGTTTTAATATGCTTTCAAACTGCTAGGTTGGCAGAAGCTAAGGCAAGTAACGGGAGCTCACTCTGTTACCCAGCGCTAGGGATTCAAACCAGCGAACTGCCGACCTTTCTATCAATAAGCTCAGCATCTTAGCCACTGAGTTACCACAGCCCTTAGAGCCTTAGAGTCCCTTAGAGCCTTACAGAAGTGGATGATTGGACCATGAGATGGACTTGTAGGTGTGGGGGCAAGATCTTGAACTTTCAACTGGGTGGGGAAACTGGGAAGCTTTCATATTCTGAGTTTTCCCAGATGTGCCAACATGACTCTCTTAATAAATTGGAACTTTGAGCAACACTTTTCCTCTGATTTACTTTTGGGTGCTATTTGGAACTCTGACACTGATGCTCCTACAGAGGACCTAAGGAAATGACCCCCTAAAAGCAGCCTCATCCCATGAGATTCAAAAATAAAACCACCAAATTGGAGGAAGGATAAGATAAAAGGAGGGTCCCTGCAGTCTGGAAGCCCAGGCTTCAGAGGCCTGAGTTTTGACCCAGATGAGCCCCCAAAGTTTAGCCAGGAGGCTTCAGACCAGTGTTGCTTTTCATCCCCAAACAAGGAGCCCCATTCTCCCCAGACGGGAATCCCAAGAAAAGTCTCGGAGGCCTCCCTGCACTTGGCAAAGGCCAAAGGCAGCTCACGGCGATGGGCTGCGATGAAAGCAGCTCATTTGGGAAGGCAACATTCACATTTCTATCCACTCATTTCCTGCCTCCCATCTTTGGCGAGCACAATAGACCTTTTCAGCAGGAGCTGAGGTTGCCCCTGCCAAATGCATTAATCTGCAGCCACTGAGTATCAGATGTTCCTGCCTGGGATGGATCCTGGCTGGGAAGAAAGAGGTTTGGAGGGAAAGATTCTCGGGAAGAAATGAGACAAAGAGGTTGAAATCCTAATCAGAGGCAAGTCATAAACCAGGATACTGTTTTTTGCAACTTCCCCTCTTCCCCAGCAATTGCATCGTGGGAAAAGATTCTACGGAAATAGGCATTTTTGCGCAGACTTCCGCTGGAGATATATATATATATTTAAATTGGCCAATTTCATGGCTAAATTGAAAGCCGTACATATTTTTGGAGGATAACTGTCGGTTCATGAGTGGTCCAAAAATGCAAAATTGACATGCCAGATGATTCAAAGAGAATAAAGAATACTCTCATTGTCAAGAAGGTATGGGGGGAAGGGAGACCCAGCAACTTAGAGACCAATCAGTTTGGTATCTGAGAAGACACTAATGCAGACGATTAAGAAATTAGCCCATTAGCACTTTGAAAAAATGCAGTAATCACCCGAAATCAATATGAATTTGTCCAGAATAAATGTTGCTGGACTAAATTTATTTCATTTTTTGACTAGATAATTGCCTTAATAAAGTATGGGAATATGGCAGATGTAATCTATCTTGACTTTTGCAGTCTTTGACAAAAGAATTCCATAACATGCTGACAATAAGCTAGTTAAGAGTATGCAGGATGATATAGCAATTATATACAGATTCAGAGCTGGCTTGAAAATTATAGTCAAAGAATGTTCATTGATAGTTATTTCCTCTGTAGGAAAAAGAGACACAGAGGGAGGAGTCAAGAGAGGAATCACCCTAGAGTTCTTAAGTTCCCACAAGCAATCCAGCCTTTCTTGAATTCCATTAACTCTTATTTAGCACTGATCATTACCCAACTTGTATAAAGGATTCAGCAATAAATCTTAACTGGAATTTAACGTCTGGTCCTGATTCTTTGAGCTTGACATCATCAAATGTGACAGAAATATCATTGGACTATTTACTTTTCAATATTTTTCTTAATGATCTGGGTGAAGGAGTTTACGGATTGTTTATTGAGCTTAAAGATGTTGCAAAACCGTATGGGACAGCGAACACCCCAAAGACGGGAATAAATTTAAAACTGATTGCGAGACGTTGGAGAAATGGGCAGATAGTAATAGAATTAAATTCTGCACAAAGTCCTTCACATAGGAAATTAAACTCAAACGCAGAGGAGGAAGGCGGATGATACTTGGCTTCACGACTGAGAAAAAAAGCATCTTGGAAATAAATAATAGTTGATTGCAAACTGAGCATAAGCCAAAAGTAGGATGTGACTGCATAAAAAAAGATAAATGCAATTTTAAACTGCAACCACAAAAGAATCATGGGAAATAATTGTTCATTTATTCTGTTCAGGCAGACTCCACCTTAAATATCAGGCCTCTTATATTGATTCAGTTTCAGAAACCTGGAATTTGTTCAAAGAAGGACAATGAAAATTGCTAGAAGATTAAAACTAAAAGTCCTAATAGAGAGACCATATAGGAATAGGGTATGTTTGGCCTTGAGAAAAGAGGAATACAGGTAGTCCTCGACTTGTGACCACAATGGAGCCCAAAACTTCTGTTGCTAAACGAGACATTTGTTAAGTGAGCTTTTCCCCATTTTATGACTTTTCTTGCCAGAGTTGTTAAATGAATCACTGCAGTTGTTAAGTTAGTCACCCGGCTGTTAAATGAATCTGGCTTCCCCACTGACTTTGCTTGCAAGGTCACAAAAGGGGATCACATGACCCCTGGACACAGCAACCGTCATAAGCACGAGTCAGTGGTCAAGCGTCTGAATCTTGATCATGTGACCATGGGGATGCTACAATGTCACAAGTGTGAAAAACGTCATTAGTCACTTTGTTCAGTGCCACTGTAACTCTGAACGGTCACTAAATGAATTGTTGCAAGCTGAGGATCTGTAAAGGGGACATTGCAGCCCTATTAAATACAGGGAGTCCTATACTTACAACCATTCATTTCTTCACCATTCAAAGTTGCAAAGGCACTGAAAAAAGTGCCTTATGACGACTCCTTGCACTTACAACCGTCACTGTAACCCTGCAGTCACATATAGGTTGCCCCTATGCCTATTCCTATTCCATTCCTATATTCTATTCTATTCCTACTCCTATTCCATTCCATTCCTATATTCTATTGTATTGTATCCAATTCTATTCTATTCTATTCTATTCCTACTCCTATTCCATTCCATTCCATTCCATTTCATTTCATTCCTATATTCTATTCTATTTTATTCTATCCTATTCCATCACATTCCATTCCTATATTCTATTCTATTCCTATTCCATGCCATTCCATTCCTATATTCTATTCTATTCTATTCTATTCTATTCTATTCTATCCTATCCTATTCCTATTCCTATTCCATTCCATTCCATTCCATTACATTCCTATATTCTATTCTATTCTATTCTATTCTTTTCTATTCTATTCTATTCTGAAGTTTTAGGAGACTTCCAGCTTTTCCTTCTTCTTCCCCCTGAAGGAAGATAGAGAAGTGTTCCTTCCAACTTTTCTCAAAAATGAAGAAGATTTGAAAACTTTATCTGTCCCAGCTCTGAAACAAGCCACATTTTGCCTTCACATACCATGGGCATCCCACTAGGGACTTCTTCTCCACATCCATCCAGAGTCTTTCAAGCACCTCACCTTCAGTCATTCCCTGCTACTTTCCTCAGCTGGTGTTCAGCCTTTCTCCAAGCAGTGGAATGCAATTATTTTAGACCTGGTTGGACCAGAAGACCTCCAAGGTCCCTTCCAACTGTGTGATTCTATGCTAGACCTCCCTGTTTGCAGTTTTAATTGCAGCATTTGAGGAGAAGCCAGGATTTCTTCCCTTCAAATCAAATCTTAATTCATGAAAACCATCATTGCAGGAGACCACGGGAGATTCCCCACAGATGCCGTGCAATGAATGCAGTAGCTCTGGGCCTGGCCTGGACCCTGTTAGAGGCCCCCCACCCACCCATTAATGCACCTCTACCTTTGCATGACATCTCCTAATATCAGCCAGAACGGGTACTGTCCATGGTCCTGAATGCCAAGAGTGTGAACAGAAAGGAAAACTGGCAGCAACAGTGGAATGGAATGAAATGGAATATGGAATGGAATAGAGAATAGAATGGAGAATGGAGAATGGAGTGGAATGGAATGGAATATAGAATGGAAAATAGAATGGAAAATAAAATAGAGAATAGAGAATGGAATTGGAATGGAAAATAGAATGGAAAATAGGGAATGGGGAATGGGGAATAGAATAGAATAGAATAGAATAGAACAGAATAGAATAATAGAGGAATAGAATAGGTGGAGTGGAGTGGAATAAAATGGAATAGAATGGAATGGAATAGAATAGAATAATAGAGAAATATAATAGAATGAATAGAGTAGAGTAGCGTAGAACAGGTGGAGTGGAGTGGAGTAGAGTGGAATGGAGTGGAATAGAATAGAATAATAGAGAAATATAATATAATGAATAGAGTAGAGTAGAGTAGAGTAGAATAGAATAGAATAGAATAGAATAGAATAGAATAGAATAGAATAGAATAGAATAGAAGGAGTGGAGTGGAATGGAATAGAATAGGTGGAGTGGAGTGGAGTGGAATGGAGTAGAATAGAATAGAATAGAATAATTCTTTATTTGATACCAGTGGCTATGGTTTGCCTGTAGTGTCTATGTGTATGTGATGTGACTCTATATGTGTGTGTGTTTCTATCTGTTGTGTGTCTGTTTGAGTGTCTGCATACATACAATAATGAACATTTCCCCCTGAGCATCCTTGAGATAATGGTAGGGATCTGAATTCCAGGCATCTTTGGAAGACGCTTGATCTCCTCGCCATACTTAGTCAGCCGTCAATTCTGAAACAGAAGGTGTTGGTCACCAGGCGTCTGAAAATAACTCAGGAAGCCGACTGAAGTAATCCCAGAGGAGTAGAAATTAAGTGCGATTATACATTACTCCTGAAAATAGCTCTCTGCCCATGTGCCAAAACACCCATCTTTAGACATCTTTCCAAGCCAGAGTTCAAAGCAGTAAAAGTGGGTATCAACACAATGCACACAATTCCTGCTTGCTAGGCACCTGTTGCTTTCACAAGAACGAAAAACCAGGAGGAGTTGAATGAAAGCTTCTGTCTTTTAATAACATTTGTTAGTCTGAAAGAGCCTGCTCCGATTCCTTCTGTTTTCTGGCTGCTATAGACTGACAGGGTTCTCCTCCTGCGATGTATAACAAGGATTCCAGTTTTTCTCTCCAAAAGTGCTGTTTCTAGACAACCATCCCTGGGTGCATCACAGAACAACACTCCAATTGTGGTTTGCTTTTTTTTTTTTTTTGACAGAGCTTATTGAGATAATTCAGCCATTGGTTGTTTGGAGCCTGGTGTTAGGTGCAAACCAGGTGTGATGGAATCTGCTTGTAGGGAAGAAGTGGAGGGGGACCTCCGACGAGACCACCCTGATTGTCCCAGAAAGAGGCTGCACATCCAAGAAAAGAAGTTGTATGGTCTTGAACAGGGTGGAGGAGGAAAGGAAAGATTCAGGTTAGCTGTACTTGGAATCTCCCTGGGTAGATCACTTGGGGAAGAAGAGTGGTGTGGTGGCTTAGAAGTGGAGCTCTCGCCTCACAATCAGGAGACTGTCAGTTCGATCCTAGGTAGAGGCAGATATTTCTCTCTCTGGGCACCCTGAGAATATATCTGCTGAACAAAACTCCGCATTGGTGACAGGAAGGGCAACCGGCCATTAAAACACTCTGCTAGCTCCATTTAGTTGCCCAGACACCACCCCGCAAGGGATTATGGGGTCGTTAAAAGATGATAATGATGATGATATCAATTGGGGTACAAGGTTATAGCTTTAGCCTGGCAAGATTCTGTCTATGTAGGACAGGAGTGTCAGGTTCGTGTCGTCATGGTGACATATTGTGCCTTTTCCCCCTTTGCTAAACCGGGGCATGGCCAGCGCATGTCACATCTGGCCCGTGGGCCACAAGTTTGATGCCCCTGATGTAAGAGAGGGAATGGCAGAAACTGCGGGTGGAATTAAAAGAGGGATCAGCCTAGAATCCCTACATAGCTACAAGAGGACTAAGTCCAAACCCCACCTGCCCCCTTGAATTCCATGGACCCTTGTCTAACACCAAGCAGGTGGTAACTGTAAGTTGAGAGCATTTCTATGCATAAGCATGAGCAGCAATAAATCAGTTTAATTGGATCTTCACCTGCGCCTGACAGTCTATTAGGTATAAGCAAATAAAGCTGTAACTTGTTTAGATTTCACCCTGTCCTCTTTTAGCTTGAGCCTGACATCAAGGCGGGCTTCTTGAAAAATGTGGTTAGCATCAGGGGTGAACCTACAGGCTTTAAAAGTAGCCCCCTCTGTCTCTGCCTTGGTCAACGCTACAGCAAGACCTCCATCTTTAAGGATCCCGCAGTCCCTGAGAGATGCAAGTAACCAGGAGCAGGCCACAAAGAAGAAGGGGAGTGTCAACTTGTTCTTCAAAGCACCTGAGGGCAGGACAAGAAGCAATGGATGGAAACTAATCAAGGAGAGATGCAACCTGGAACTAAGGAGAAATTTCCTGAGAATTAAGCAGTGGAATGGCTTCCCTCCAGAAGTTGTGGGTACTCCAACACTGGAGGCTTTTAAGAAGAGAGTGGATAGCCCTTATTTTCCAACACACCAGAAGGCAACACAAGAAACAATGGATGGAAACTAATCAAGGAGAGAATCAACTTGGAATTAAGCAGAAATTTCCTGACAGTGAGGACAATTAATCAGTTTGCCTCCAGAGGTTGTGGGTGCCCCAACACTGGTGGTTTTTAAGAAGAGAGTGGATATCCATTTGTATGAAATGGTATAGGGTCTCCTGCCAGAGCAGGGGGTTGGACTAGAAGACCTCTAAGGTCCCTTCCAACTCTGCATGCTATCTATGGTCAAGGCAAATTTGCACTAGATAAGAGTCAAAGGAATTCATGGGGGCTGGACTTACATCTCTTGTGAGAGTGTAGCAACTCCAACCTGACCATGCATTTGACCCCATCTTTGGGTTCTGCTGGCTCATCTATCACAGCCTGCCTAAAACTGAGTAAATCCAGGACCAGAGTGACTACCTAGAAATGGCTGCAAGTCCCATGCCTTGTCTTGATGGAGCTTGCCTTCTCCTGCACTTACGGACTGGATATTCCTCATCTACAAAGAGAGGAGGCTACATGAACGTCTCAAAAGATCAACTGAGAAGGCACCCCTTGCTCTCTCCCAGGGAGGGGCTTTTTGTGGTGACCCGGAGCATGGCACAAAAGCAACACAGCCAGGGAAAAGGTCTAACTGCCCCTTACTGATCCAACTTTGTCCCCAAACGTCCCCACGTTTACTACAAGCTATGGAGTAAAGCTCTCACATGCACCTTCAGCAGCCTCTGGCTGCCAGTAGTCCAGTAAGAATGTTTAGTCAAACAGTAACCAGGGCCAGCAGTCCAATAAGCCAGGTTTAGGCAAACAGTAATCTCCAATCATTGGCAAAGTGCACATGAGGCTCCACAGATTCAACACTTATTCCTGACAAATGCCCCTCCCACCGGCACCTCCTTACATCTCAATCCCCAGGTGTGCCTTGTGAATGGGGAGGGGGCACTCTCCTCCCTCATAGCCGGCTCAGTCTGCGTTGTTCATGCCTTCTCTCTTCTCTCCAGGCTCTAGGATCAGGAGGCAGTGGTCCTTGCTCTTCACCTGAGCTCTGTCTCTCCTGCTCCTCCCTGTCTGCAAGCCTTTCTAATCCTGAAATGCCTTGCCCAATCTGACTCTGCCCTTCTCCAGTTTCCTCCAAGGCCAACGGAGCCACCCTCTCGATCCTGTCGGCTCTTGTTCCAGCTCATTTTCCCCCACAGATTCAGACTCCAATGGGGGCATGACACTTTTGATTCTAGGTACAGCCCTCCATCTTCCTTCACTGCCCCTATCTCCCCAGAAATCTGTTTCCTTCCAAATAGATTTCATTTCCTCTGTTCTCACCCAGTTTATTATGATTATCAAATGTTTATCTGCATAACTACCGGGAGTGGGAGTGTTGATCATCTTCTATTGATCTCGCAAAGCCCTTGAGAGAAATACAATTAAGCTGAACAGAAGGAACAAACTCTGCAGCTGAGTGATGGTTCCCAGTATTAAGGTCCCGGTTCAATTAAGCTAAGAGCTTTCCTCCGCGGGAGGCAGGGGGCTCCCCACCCCTAAACCTCTGCCTTACAAAGGAATCAATGTTCAAAGTATGCACCAAAATGTTCTGAAGTACCCAGAATATTTTCATACAGCTTTGTACAGTGCTAATGCACCCTTGCTTTAAAATATGACAAGCTGTCAATGTAAGGATTTAATTTAGTATTGTTGCTGTGGCACCGCACATAAACTAAAAGGCTTATAAAACTCTGAGAAATAAAGGAAATGGCCTAGCAGCTCTCAGTGGGGAGGGAAAGGGCTTGTTTAACAAAATCTATTGGACTGGAAATGGTGGGTCAAATATTTCAGCACATACAAAGCAGCGGCACAAAGAAGCTGAGATGGAGGCCCAATTGCCAATGGACCGGGATTTTCACAGCTCCCAAAAGGGGCTCAGGAGGATGGTAAGGGGTCTGGAGGCTAAACCGTTGAGGGGATGTTGAGAGCCTGCAAAGAGTGCAGAGAAGAGAAGCCAAGAGGTTAAGGGGTCTAGAGGCTAAAACCATAGGACAAACAGAATTGGGTATGCCCATTTTAAGGAAGAGGAGGACTAATGGTGACATGATAGCAAGTCTTCCAATATTTGAAGGGGCTGTCACAAAGAAGACGGGGCGGGGAGGGTTGCCCTATTCTCCGAAGCACCTGAGGGCAGGACTTCTTGTAACAGTTGGAGTAGCATTAAAGAGACATCCAACCTAGAACTAAGGTGAAATTTCCGGACAGTGAGAACAATTAATCAGTGGAACAACTTGCCTCTAGAAGTTGTGGATGCTCCATCACTGGAAGTTTTAAAGAGTATAAGGCTGTGATGGTGAACCTATGGCATGCATACCAAAGGTGGCACGCAGAGCCCTCTTTGCTGGCACATGCACAATCGTCCCAGGTCAGATCTCCACGGCGTTTCTTTTGTAAGCTTCTGTTTCACTGCAAAATGACGAAACAGAAGCTCACGAAAGAAAAAGATATTATTATTTCTTGCTGCACTGCAGGTGTGGGGATGCCCCACCTCCCAGCAGCCAGCTGATCTTTTGGTCTCTGCTGCGCATGCACACATGTTCGCATTTGCGCACACAAGACCTCTCAGTTTGGGCATGCACACCCACGCTGTTTGCGCACTCGGTGGAAAAAAGGTTCGCCATCCCTGGTATAAGGTCTCCTGCTTGAGCAGAAGTCTTCTGGCCTAGAAGACCTCCAAGGTCCCTTCCAACCACATTATTCTACATCAGTGATGGCTAACCTTTTTGGAGAGGCGTGCCAAAATTGTGTAAGCCCCCACTATCGCATGTGCGTGCATGCCCAGACCCACGATGGAATGCGCCCCACCCAGCTGCACATCCATTTGCACCCCTGTGGGAGGGAATTTTTGCCCTCCCCAGGCCCCAGAGGCTTTTCTGAAGCCTGGGGAGGGCTAAAACTTCCTCCTCCGGGCCCCTGGAGGCCCTCCGGAAGGCAGAAACAGATCGTTTCTGAACTTCCGGTTGGCCCATTGGGCCCGTTTTTTGCCCTCCTCAGGCTTCAGGAAAGCCTCCGGAGCCTGGGGGGTGAAAAACAGCCCAAGCGGCCTTCCCCGGCCCTCCAGAAGGCCAAAAATTGTGCCAGAGCTGAGGGCTGGCATGCCGGCAAATATGGCTCCGTGTGCCACCTGTGGCATGTGTGCCATAGGTTTGCCATCATGGTTCTCTATTCTAAGGAGGAAAAATGTAGAATTTAGGACTCTTAGCCCACAAGTGTCCAGTACAATGATGTCACATGCCTTGCGACATCTTCATGCAACTTTAACCCAATTGGCATCCTTGGATGTGATGACATCATCATGCCTGTAGTGTCACTTCCTCCACTTCCTCCCACCCCCAGGCATCAATGCTCTGGGCTGCAGGAGTTTGCCAGGATGAGGTTCATACGGGACTGGCGGAATTTCACCTGAGTTTTGTGAACTCCGTCAATTGTGGCTTATTCAACAACCTTAGATCCTGTAATCACATGAATCAAGTCAAAGTATTGTTGGGAAATCTAGGGGAAAGGAAGGCTTTTGAGTTGTCTGAAGGGGATTGCTGAGCATAATTCTTTGTTTCTAAATCTGCCAGAGCTATTCACCCCTTATTCGAATTAGGTCCATTTCAATTTTAGGTAACACAGAGACACTCAATAACAAGTTCTACATGACTACCCACATTAGTCTCCTTCACAGTACAATAGAGAAGTCCAACACAAGTTCCTTTAAAAGAAAAAAAAAGTGAAAGACTAAAAATGAGATGACAGTGCACTAAAGCCACTGTGGCTAGAATTACTAACATCCAAAGGCCTGGCCGAAGGATTGCGTCTAGACCTTTCCCAAAATAGATTAGATAGATAGATACCGTAGATGATAGGTAGGTAGGTAGGTAGGTAGGTAGGTAGGTAGGCAGGCAGGCAGGCAGGCAGGCAGGCAGGCAGGCAGGCAGGCAGGCAGGCAGGTGAGCCAGGCTGGCCACGCCCCGGAACTGGTTCCCCGGTCTCTTCTACCATTGCTGGCATGTTTCTGCGCATGCTCAGAACAATTTACAGTCAACTGCGCATGCACAAGCAATGTTCAGCAGGCAGGCAGGTGAGCAAAGCATGCGAGCAAAGAATGCACACAGTGAACCAGTACCAACCAGTACAGGAACCCACTCCTGGTAGATGGGTGGGTGGGTGGATGAATGGATTGATACATAGATAAATGATTGATTGACAGATAGATAGATAGATAGATAGATAGATAGATAGATAGATAGATAGATAGGATAGAGAGAGAGACAGACAGACAGACAGATATGAGACAGACAGACAGATAGACAGACAGACAAATGTCCGCTCCAATTTCAAGCATCAAAAGCAAGAGCGGGCCTTCATTTAGGAAGAATAAAAGCGGCGAGATACTTTAATAAGCCCAAATAATGTATTTTTCATCACTCAGAATATTCAGAGCTAATGTACAAATTAGCTTTTACATGGCAAGTTCATTTCTCTGGTGATCTCATTTAGATCTCGCAAAGAACAAGCGGGATTTGAAGGGACGTGCAGGTTTTCTCCTCCAGCTAGGCAGCTCTCTGACACTTCTCAACCCAGTTGCTAATAATCTCTCCATAATTGGGATCTTTCAAACCAGATTCATGCATGGTAATTAGGGGGCTTTGATTTCTGACCCGGTAATTTGGGAGATTCCAGGAGAGGAGAGGGATGGAGGACTAAAAAAAAGGGGGGGTTGTATATTTAAGGAGAGCATCTGCAAATCCAGATGTCTTCTTTAATTCTTTTGCTGAAGAAAAATCTCTTGTGTGCATTTATGCAGTTGGGGATGGTGATACCACCAAATACAGGCAGCCCTTGACTTACAACAGTTCATTTAGTGACTGTTTGAAGTTACAACAAGCAGCAAAAATGTGACTCACACTTGCAAAATTTGCATGATCAAAATTCAGGTCTTTGGCAACTAACTCATATTTATGATGGTTGTGGTATCCCGGGGTCATGTCAATTACTTTTTGTGACCTTCTCACAAGCAAATTCAATGGGGGAGCCAGATTCATGTAACAACTGTGTGACTAATTTAACAACTGCAGTGATTTACTTAAGAACAAAAGGTGGTAGAATTTCTTCTGCATAGTTTTCTCTACTGCTCTTCACCTACAGACAGAAATATTGCCAAATTAAAGCAATACGTGCATAACCAAAGATATTCCTCTGAGAATTGCTAGGTAAGAATAGAATAGAATAGAATAGAATAGAATAGAATAGAATAGAATAGAATAGAATAGAATAGAATAGAATAGAATAGAATAGAATAACAGAGTTGGGACCTTGGAGGTCTTCTAGTCCAACTCCCTGCCTAGGCAGAAAACCCTATCCCACTTCAGACAAAGGGTTATCCAACATGTTGAAACACAACTGTTTTAACTCTCTTCCACTCAACCAATGTCAACCCTGAAGTTGGCCCAAATGTGGCCATTTTCTTTTTGGTAGTTTCTCTCTAGGGAGGTTTCTCTTCTCTTTTTTTCAGGGCTGACACAGCCTGGATTTAACAGATTAACCGGATTGGAAGGGACCTTGGAGCGAAGAGGACAGGGGGAGGGGTGTGTAGAGATAGCAGGGGTGTTGTAGCCTAAATAAAATTCTTTCTCCTGGGAATCAAGGACGTTGGTGCAGGTGGAGACCGGTGGAGACTGAAGTCATCTGGCAACTGGACCAGGGGTGGGCTTCTGCCGGCATTACTGCCGGTTTGGTGCGCATGCAATTTTGTGTGCACTCCACGTGCATGCACAGGTGCCTATAGGTCTGCGCTTGTGCAGAAGATTTAAATAGATCAAAAAAAGATGCTGCGGTGACTGGGAAACTGTTTGGGGCATGGCGAGCATGCCATCCCTACTGGTTCGGAGACCCAGTTGCCATTTCCACTACCAGTTCCACTGAACCAGTGCAAACCAGTAGGAACCCACCTCTGAACTGGACTGTATGCTGATTGGATCATGTGACTGGAGACTTTGTAGGAAAGTGAGAAAGTTTTACTTTTAATTGGATGTAAAACTGGCAGGAACTTAGAGCCGGTTTTCCACCAGGAACATTCCCAATTTGATATGTCCCAATAAAATGTTCTTTGTGGAAATTGCCTGCCTTGGAGTCCTTATTTAATGGGATGTATTACTTGGAACTTTGACAACCAACCTATCTAAACTTCAATGTCTCTTTGACCTCTGGAATGCAGCCCCTCCCTCCTTGGTATCCAGGCTACAATCCACCATGGTAGAAGACACAATTGTCACCTTGAAATAATGTCTATGCTTGGCCCAAGCCTAGCACAAGCATTTCACTATGATCCACACTTTGGCATAGTATTATCAGGTGGTTGATAGGATATGATGTACAGCAAAAAAAAACAACTGAGGGCCAGCAATCTATGACCCTATTTCATCAAGAAAAAACTATATATGAGTCGTGGTGGTGTAGTGGTTAGAGTGCAGTACTGCAGGGCTACTTCTGCTGACTGCCGGCTGACTGCAATTTGGCAGTTCGAATCTCACCAGACTCAAGGTTGACTCAGCCTCCCATCCTTCCAAGATGGGTAAAATGAGGACCCAGATCATTGGGGGCAAGAAGCTGACTCTGTAAACCACTTAGAGAGGGCTGTAAAGCACTGAAAAGCAATATATGTCTAAGTGCTATTGCCATTTTCCTTCCTTCCTTCCTTTCCCTTCCCTTCCCTTCCTCTGCACAATGATTAGAATGCAGTATTGCAGACTAATTCTACCCACTGCCAATCGTTTGAATCTCAGTAGGCTCAAGCTTGACTCAGCTCTGTAAACCACTTAAGAGAGGGCTGTAAAGCACTGAAAAGCGGTATATAAGTCTAAGTGCTATTGCTATATTTAATTTATTACATTTATATCTTACCTTTCCTTTTTTTTCCGCCAACCACAATTGAAAAGTAGGCTCCCATGGCCACTTCCCTGGATAAATCTGGATTAGAAGCTGCATCTCCCTGGCCTTAATCGAGCACCTTCGTCTCTACTCCATGATGGCTGGAAGGGAAAGTATGGCCCAAGACAACCCTGAGAAGCTTCCATGGCTGAGGACAGACTTGAACCCTGGTCTCCCCACTCCTAATCCAACAACTTTTCCACTGGCTTGCCCTAGCGGTTGGTGTAGTCTCCAAACCTGGCAGCTTTGAATTGTGGACTTCAACTCCCATAGTTGCTCAGCCAGTAGAAAGTTGCCAAGTTTGGAAATGCCTAGTGTAGAAAGTTTGAGCAGAGAGATCTGTAGAGATCTGGTAGATCTCCTAGCTCGATTTTCCAGTACCAAAAGCCATCACAATACAGAGCTTGCATCTTCAAAGCAGAGGACTAATTTTATGTCATCGTCCCCCTCCCCTGAATGAGTCCTTGATCTAGAAACATACACCATCAAGAGACAGAAGGTAAGTCTATTTGCAGCTATTCCCATCAACAGCAACTCAACTCGGTGGCACAAATTCATTCAGAAGACTGTCTTAATTAACTCATTTATAAATGAGACTAGAGACGCTCTTCTTACAATTTCCAGAATTCTGTGTTTATGCCAAGTTCAACATTAAAATATAATCTATCTGAAATCTGTGTTCTTTGTGCTCCCTTGGTCTTGTCCAGGGGTGTCAAACTCCGACAGTAGTCTAGTTTTGCTCACTTTAGCATCGTGCTTTTCCAGGTGCTGAGTTCAGGATCTCCCTTCCTTTCTGCGTTTGATCCATGAAAAAGTCACACTCTGGCAATTTTGTTCAGGATTTCTGGTTTACACTGCCTCCTCTCCTTGATCAAGGCCAAGAAGAGGCCAACTGTTGCGCCAACCAAAGTACCCAACAAGCAATGAGTTTCCATGAGGTGAGAGGCAGACTAGGCTGATTTTGTGTGGTTTAGTCAACCGCCCTCTCGCCATCCAGCAGATTCCAGAATTGTGTCCTACTACCGTATTTTTCAATAAGACACACCTTTTTTCTTCAAAAAAGAGGCTGAAAATCTGGGTACATCTTATACAAAGAATATAGCATTTTTTGCCTCCTGATGCCAAAATGGCCATGCCTACCCTTATGGAGGCTTTCAGAGAGTTCCAGAGGGCTGGGGAGAGCAGAAATGAGCAAAAAATGGGCTGTTCTGTGCCCCCGCAGCCCCCAGCAGCACTCTATAAGCCTCCATAAGGCTATGCATGCAATTTTTTGACAAAAAACGGGCCCATTTTTGCAAAAAATGTGCTGTTTTCTACTCATTTCCCCCCCCCCCCAGGAGCACTCTGCAAGCCCCCTGCCCCAAGGCTATTCGTGCCTTTTTTGAAAAAAAAAAACAGGCCCGTTTTCGTGAAAGACAGGCCATTTTGGTGAGGTTTGCAGAGTGCCAAACCTTTTTTTCTTTTCCGAAAGCTCTTTAACTGATTGATGAGAATTACATTGATCAAGTGCTGTGCCAGCAGAAACACCTACCTATCTACTGTATTTCCCTATCTATCTCTATTTCTCTCTCTCTCTATCCCTCTACCTACCTATCCACCTACACACACAAACACTCTCTTTCCCTACCTATCTACTGTATTTCTCTCTCTTTCTCTCCCTGTCTATCCCTCTATCTACCTATCTACTTTTTTTTTAATTTGCCTCTTCAAAATCTTGGTGCGTCTTATACTCTAGTGCATCTTATACTCCAAAAAATACGGTATGTGAAGGTCCACACTCATCAACGATACAAGAAAGTCTTGGTGGCCTGGCCAAGTGTAAGCAACACTTGATCCAAATCAACCTCCTGACAATGCTAGGAACTTCTCTATCCACACATTCAGCCCTCAGGTCTCCAGAAACACTTCTATAATTTTTGCAATGTCTCTCACTAGATCATAGAATCATAGAATAACAGAATTGGGACCTTGGAAGTCCCTTGCTAAAATAAGTGCAGAGAAGATCAACCAGGATTATTAGGGGACTGGAGGCTAAAACATAGGATGAATGGTTGCAGGAACTGGACATGGCTAGTCTAGGGAAGAGAAGGACCAGGGGAGACAGGCTAGTCTTCCAATATTTGAGGAGCTACCACTGAGTGGAAGGGATCAACCTGTTTTCCAAGGCACCCGAAGGCCAGACAAGGACCAATGGATAGAAATTGAGCATGGAGAGATTCCATCTAGAAATAAGAAGGAATTTTCTGACAGGGAGAGCAATCAACCCATGGAACAGAAGTTCCCTTCAGAAGTTGTAGGAGTTTCATCACTGGAGACTTTCAAGAAGAGACTGGGCTGCCATCTATCAAAAATGGTGTAGGGTCTCCTGGTTGGACAGGGGGTTGGACTAGATGACCTGCAAGGTCCCTTCTAACTCTGTTAATCTGTAAATGGCTGTCCAATCTCTTTTTGAAAACCTCCGTTGATGGAGCACCCAAAACTTTTGAAGACAAGTCGTTCCACTGATTGTTCACACTTTCAGGAAACTTCTCCTTGATTCTAAGTTGGATCTCTCTTTAATGACCTCCCATCCATTGCTTCTTGTCCAGCCTTCAAGTGCTTTGGAGAATAAATGGACCACCTCTTCTCTGAAACATCCTCTCCAGTACTGGAAGACTGTGATCATGTCGCTCCTAGTCCATCTCTTTGCTAGACTAGACATACACATTTCCTGGAACTGTCCCGGGCCTGATCCAGAAGAGCTTAGGGTTGTATGAACTGGGACCTTTGCAGATTATTTCATCCACCCGTGTAGTTTTTCCAAAGAATATAAATTGAAGAGCTCAAAAAATGTAAGCTTGTCAGCCACAGAAGCTTCAGCCTGCCGCACATATCAATTCTGCAAATTGCCTCATTTCTAATTGTATGCATTTTGCCAAGTATGGAAAAAAAATGAGCTTTTCATCAGCCTTTTTACCGTCTGTGTGCTTCCAAGCATATTCTTTGCAGCCACCGCTTTAGAACAAGAATACACAAATTATAGCATGTCATACAAAGGAAGCTGGGCGAATTTAGCATAATTTATAGAAGATGCAGGATTTTGGTTTGTCAGAGGCAACAGACAAGGCTCCGTTTGTCGTGGCTGTTGTGCATTACACAAAAGTCACTCCAGCCTGCACAGAAGCGGCTTACGCTTGAGAAAATCCATTTCCACTTTGCAAAAACATCCTCCATTGTGAGCAATCTGTGCTTGGCCTGATAAACACAATGCAAACCTTGCACATTCCTAGCCCCATATTTCCATCCACTCCGATGACACACGGTAGTAGATACTGCCCTGAATGAGTGGCTATTGAAGTGCAACCAATGCCTTCCCAAAGAGCCCTTTGATTCAACGGCCCCACCCAAAAGCCAGCTCCTCTTTTTCTATGCCCACTTCAAACAAGGAGAGAGAGATAGGATTCATGGCTCTGATTAAGCAAAGCATTGCACAAATGCCAACCATATGATTGATAGTTGAGTCTTGGATGAAAGAGAATTGTCTTCTTAGATCAGTGTTTCATGGTTGACTGGAGATCTTTGGGAGATGAAGTCCACACATCTTCAAGTTGCCAAGGTTGGAAAATACTAAATTAGGAAGATTTCCTTGCTGGCTTAAGAATTCTGGGAGTTGAAGTCCACAATGTTCAACTCCCAGAATTTGTCAAGGCTGAGGAACAGATAACATAACAGTTATATCTTATGTATAATGGTTGGATAACCATTTGTCTGAAGTGGTGTAGGGTTTCTTGCCTAAGCAGGGGGGTGGACTAGAAGATCTCCAAGGTCCCTTCCAACTCTGTTATTCTATTCTATTCTATTCTATTCTACTCTACTCTACTCATTCCATATTCTATTCTTATTTCATATTCTATTCTACTCGACTCGACTCTATTCTATTCATTCCATATTCTATTCGTATTTCATATTCTATTCGTATTTCATATTCTATTCTACTCTACTCTATTCTACTCTACTCTATTCTAATTTATTAAGACATCCTTGCTGGCTGCAGAATTCTTGTAGTTGAAGTCCACAATCTTCAAGTTGTCAAAGCTGAAGAACACTAATTTAAGAAGACTTCCTTATGGATTGAAGAATATTGGGAGTTGAAGTCCACAAATCTTCAAGTTACCAAGGATAACACTAATCTAAGAAGATATCCTTGCTGGTTGAAGAATTCTGGGAATTGAAGTCCACACTTCAAGCTGCCACAGTTGACAACTTGGTCTTCAATGCAGTGATGAAGAGATGACCTTCTCCCATGTCTCCATTCTTAGCAGCCTTCTCCAACGTCCTCTGCGATAACTATATTTGCAATCAATAAGGCATGGATTGCACGTCTGAGATTCTTCACCATCCCACCTGGGACTGTGACCTACTAACATGGTTTAAACATCAGCCACAGCTCTTGCCCACTGAGATGATGGCTTCTCCTACCCTTATTGCCTTATTTAGGCCATGCTGAGATTGGTCTGAGCCTCTTTCTGACCTCATGACATCAGCAGGTTCAGCCGAGCGGGCTTCTTTATTTCTGGGTTCTGTGATGACTCACTGGACATGACTGCAAAAGCTGATATTTCCCTTGAAACAGCTCCAAAGGCTACAAGCAGCCTCTTTTTATGCTGGCAAGAATGCTTGCCTCTCGGCTGAGGCTTTTACAAAGCACAGACAATTGTATGTGTGGTTACAAATGGAGTTGTAGGGGCCAGAGGGCTGGCAAGGCAAAGGGAGCAGAAATGTTTTTTTTTTCTTTGCAACAATTGCATGTGTTTTCTATCACTCCAGTTCAGGAATTGCTTCAATAAGGGTTAGGGAACGTGATATATCCATGGTGGCGAACATATGCCACAGGTGGCACGTGGAGCCATTTCTTAGGGCACGCGAGGCATTGCCCTGTCAGCTCCAGCGTGCGTGCGGACTTCTGGTTTGCGTGTTGAGTCGTTTTTCTCCCTTCTGAGGCTTCAGGAGGCTTCTCTGAAGCCTCCGGAGGGCGATAAACAGCCCTACAGGAAACCTGGAAGTTTCGGAATGGACTTCCGGGTTGCCCATAGGGGCATTTTTCACCTTCCAGAGGCTTCAGAGAAGCCTTCTGAAGCCTCCAGAGGGAGAAAAACAGCCCTACGGGCAACCTGGAAGTCAGAAAATGGGCCTTTTCCGGCCTCTGGAGGGCCTGCGAGGAGTGGGGAGGCCGTTTTTGCCCTCCCCAAGCTCTTAGAAAGCTTCTGGAGCCTGGAGAGTGCAAAAGCGGGGGGGGTGCACACGCATGCATGTGGAGAGGGCACACGAATGCACCACCACCACCCGCTCCCCCCGCTTTTGGCACGCGATGGGAAAAAGGTTAGTCATCACTGAGATATACTATCCTTGAATACTGCTCACCTGCCTGGAACCCACACTGCCTTTCGGACATTAAAACATGAGAGAGGGTCCAGAGGTATTTTAGAAGAAGAGGACCCAACTCCTCCGCTCGTAATAAAATTCCGGATACCATCAGGCTTGAAATATTAGGCATGGATAACCTGAACTACGCCGTCTACGTTCCGACCTGAACTTAGTGCACAAGATAATCTGCCATAAGGTCCTACCTGTTAATAGCTACTTTTACTTCAACTGCAATAACACAACAACACAAGGGCTATCAATAGATACAAACTAAATGTAATCTATTCTAATCTTGATTGCAGGAAAAACAATTTCAGCAATAAATGTGTGGAACACCCTTCCTGATCCGGTTGTTAGTTCCTCTAACTCCCATGCCTACCTTAAGCTGTCTACCGTGGACTTTACACATTTCTTAAGAGGTCCCTAAGGGGGCATGCATAAGCGCACCAGTGTGCCTACTGTCCCTGTCCTACTCTCCCATTTATATGTACTCTTTTTGTGTGATTATGGCTATGTTTTGCTTATTTATATCCATTTATTTGTACCATTTTTTCATGTGTTTTCATACTTGGTTCCTTGTACTTGTTGACCATAAACAAACAAACAAACAAACAAACTGCTTACTCCTTTACACCATGCAAAAATAGCCCAGTCTTTCCTGGAACAAGATTACCAGGCAAAGGTTGACAACATGGAAGTATTAATACAGCATTTCATTTATCCTTCAAATCTGGGCTTATGGACAGCTGCAGCTCGGGCACAAACTTTGAAAATTGTGGTGCACTTAAGTTGGTTCGGTCATGTACTCCAAGGATCCCCAAGCTGCTTTCTACAGACACGCTGCTGATTTATTTAAAATATTTATAGGTCATCTTTCAGAATAAATACTACGGATAAGGGGGAATTTGGCTTGCTTTGGTTTTTGATATCGGCTACGCAAATATTTGAGACTTGAAAATCCTTTTTTTTCCTGAGCAGGACAAAGAGGAATTGACTTTTGAGAAAAAAAAGAAAACCAAAATGGGAAACAAAATGAAGATTGAGCTATCCAGACAGATTGGTATATATATTGACGTATATACAGATTCTCCTTGACTTAGTTAGAACCATTTGCTGAATGACCATCCAAAGTGCAATGCCACTGAAAAGAGTGACTTATGATGGGTAACCAGCATGTATTCAAAGAATTTCAGCTTCTCAGTGTCACCTGATCATCATTTGCAATCTTCTCGGAGACCTTCCTTCCCACAAGCAAACCAGGAGGGAAGCCATATTTATTTCACGTCCATGTGCTTCACTTAGCAACTGCGGTGATTCCCTTAACAATGGAGGCCAAAACAATTGCCTTGCTTAACAACGGAAACTCTCGTCCTCTGGTTTAACTCAAGGACTCCCTGTAATCCAAAACCCACAACGCTAATATTTTCATTACGTCCAAGCGGAGAAAATTGGCAAAAACCTTTCAATCTTCAAGAATTCTCCTTTAGGAAAGATGCTCAGGACGATAAAAATGAAGAAAGAAAAACATGACTGATTTTGCTGGAGGACAACAACTAACATGGTTAGCCTCATGGAGAACTTTCTGATTTTCCATGATTACTTTTTTAAATTGAATTTCCAAATTTCTATAGGAATATGAGAGAAAGAAATCCACATTTTTTAAAAATCTGAAAATGGAGCGAACCTGTTCGTCTAGAACTCCTGCGTTCAGCAACATACATACAACACTGGAATTAAATTATAGATAAAAATAGACCTCATTCAATAAAAAGTACAACCCCTGAAAAAAGAACAAAAACTAAGGAACTCATTTATAACAATGCAGTTATTATCTAGCTAACAAAGAACTGTTTACACCCAGCTAATTTTTCAAACAATGTTCAATAGGATAAAATACCACAAATTTCTAGAAATCTATGAGAAACTCATCAGAAATATTCCTTTATTGAAGATTCAGAGTCCCACATATATATAGTTTCTATATAATACTAAGCCATAGTTTAGCTACCATTTGCAAACAATCATTGCTTGGATTTGTATACAAGTTACAGCACAATGATTTACAGACCATAATACTCATAAAGCCTAAACCAAACCAAACCAAGTAACCCTAGTAAGACCCTACCGCATCCAGTTTTGGTCACCACACTATAAAAAAAAAGATGTTGAGACTAGAAAGAATGCAGAGAAGAGGAACAAATATGATCAGGGGACTGGAGGCTAAAACATACGATGAATGGTTGAAGGAACTGGGCATGGCTAGTCTAGTGAAGAGAAGGACCAGGGGAGACAGGATAGCAGTCTCCCAATATTTGACGGGCTGTCACAGAGAGGAGGAAGGGGGTCAAGCTATTCTCCAAGGCACCTGAAGTCCAGACAAGGAATAATGGATGGGAACTGACCAAGGAGAGATTCAACCTGGAAATAAGGAGAAAATTTCTGACAATGAGAGCAATCAATCCATGGAACAGAAGTTGCCTTCGGAAGTTGTGGGAGCTTCATCACTGGAGGCTTTCAAGAAGAGACTGGACTGCTGTCTCTCAGAAATGTTATAGGGTCTCCTGCTTGGGCAGGGGGTGGGACTAGATCAGTGGTTCTCAACCTGTGGGTCGGGACCCCTTTAGGGGTCGAACAATCCTTTCACAGGGGTCACCTAAGACCATCGGAAAACACATTTTTTTAATAAAAAAAATACCGAAAACATGAAATCATTTTATGGTTGGGGGTCACTACAACATGAGGAACTGGATTAAAGGGTCACAGCATTAGGAAGGTTGAGACCCACTGGGCTAGATGAACTACAAGCTCCCTTCCAACTCTGTTATTCTGTTAAACCAATCATAACAGAAGAAGAGTTGGAAGGGACCTTGGAGGTCTTTTATTCCAGCCAACAAATGGCTGTTTAGTCTCTTCATATATGAAAAGGACCATCTGATTGTTCCAAATTGTTGCTGGGTCCTTGAGAAGCAGAAGACCAACTCTTCATCCAGGGTCTTGACCAGCAAGGGAGGACATCTCAGAAGATAGCAATAGCAATAGCAATAGCAATAGCAGTAGACTTATATACCGCTTCATAGGCCTTTCAGGCCTCTCTAAGCGGTTTACAGAGAGTCAGCATATTGCCCCCAACAATCTGGGTCCTCATTTTACCCACCTCGGAAGGATGGAAGGCTGAGTCAACCCTGAGCCGGTGAGATTTGAACCGCTGACCTGCTGATCTAGCAGTAGCCTGCAGTGCTGCTTTTAACCACTGCGCCACCTTGGCTCTCCTCTGACTATCTCCACTCACCCATCCTCCCCCCCAAAGGTGACCAGTGATCTGGGAAAAGACCCTTTTAGTATCTCTATAATTCTGTCCCCAGAAAGACCCACCCAGAACCTTTTCTAGTGACTCTCCTAAAGCCAAATATTTTCCTTCTCCAATGTTGCATAACAGCAATTGCTACAAAATGGCCTTTTGAAATTCTCCATCAAGTTTGCAGAACAAATGAATGGATGGTTTCTCAGGAAGAAGGAGAATTTGTTCAGCAATCCATCACTGGTAGAAGTTTCCTTCCACAACTACAATAAGCTTCTTGATGGAGAAAGGGTTCCTTCGCTCACACAAACACAACATATATTTTGGGCCATCTTGTAACTTAATAAATACCGTGCTACTCTTCATCCGTGGGGATTTTGTTGGAAATTTCCTTTTCCTTTACAAGAAACTTCGACAGCAAATTATATTTCATCTAATTCAGAACCAGGAGTGGGGAATACAGAAGGTCTCTACACTGTATTTGGGGCTACTTTCAGATTCTGCAATAGAATTCAAGGCTGCTAATTTTCTTACCATGCAAAAACAAAAACAACCCATCATATGAGCTCAATAAATCTTAATCCTAGGCCTTCCCATGTCTGAATTCAGAACATTTAGAATAGAATAGAATAGAATGGAATGGAATGGAATGGAATGGAATGGAATGGAATGGAATGGAATGGAATGGAATGGAATGGAATAGAATAGAATAGAATAGAATAGAATAGAAAATGTAGAGAATGGAATGGAATAGAATAGAATAGAATAGAATAGAATAGAATAGAAAATATAGAGAATGGAATGGAATGGAATAGAATAGAATAGAAAATATAGAGAATAGAATGGAATGGAATAGAATAGAATAGAATAGAATAGAATAGAAAATATAGAGAATGGGATGGAATGGAATAGAATAGAATAGAATAGAATAGAAAAGAATAGAAAAGAAAAGAAAAGAAAAGAAAAGAAAAGAAAAGAAAAGAAAAGAAAAGAAAAGAAAAGAAAAGAAAAGAAAAGAAAATATAGAGAATGGAATGGAATGGAATGGAATAGAATAGAATAGAATAGCAAAGCAAAGCAAAGCAAAGCAAAGAAAAGAAAAGAAAAGAAAAGAAAAGAAAAGAAAAGAAAAGAAAAGAAAAGAAAAGAAAAGAAAAGAAAAGAAAAGAAAAGAAAATATAGAATGGAATGGAATGGAATAGAATAAAATAGAATAGAATAGAATAGAATAGAATGACAGTGTTGGAAGAGACCTTGGAGATCTTCTAGTCCAACCCCCTGCTTAGGCAGGAAACCCTACACCACTTCAGACAAATGGCTATCCAACCTTTTCTTAAAAACATCCAGTGTTGCAGCATTCACAACCTCTGGTGGCAAGTTGTTCCACTGACTAATTGTTCTAACTGTCAGGAAATTTCTCCTCAGTTCTAACTTGCTTCTCTCTTTGATGAGTTTCCACCCATTGCTTCTTGTCCTGCCCTCAGGTGCCTTGGAGAATAGCTTGACTCCCTCTTCTTTGTGGCAGCCCCTGAAATATTGGAACACTGCTATCATGTCTCCCCTGGTCCTTCTTTTCATCAGACGAGACATATCCAGTTCCTGCAACCGTTCTTCATAGCATGTGGTGGAGAGAAGCAATTGGGCAAAGATGGCAAGGTCAACCAGGGAAGGTTATCAAGAGTATCCCCCAAAATTGGGGGTGTGGATGCGGAGAGGTTAGAGATGAAGAAACTTCTTGGATTAGAATTTAAATGTTTTTAAAGAAAAAAAACCAAGAAAATCCATTTGCCTTTTGGAGAAGCACCTTTGAGACAACTGTCATGATTTACTTAACAACTATGGAAATAAGTCATAAAGTCAGGCATGACTCATTACAACCCCCTGGTTTAGCAATTGAAAATTGTGTCCCCATACTGTGGCCATAACTTGAGGAATACCTGTATTAGATGGGGGGTGGAAATCATTCCTCCCCTTCAAATGAGTCTGCTAAAGAGCATCTCTTGGTGCATGGAAGCACATGGACATGAAAGATGCGTATAAAATCATAGGGCTGGAAGCAGTGGTGGGATTCAAATAATTTAACAACTGGTTCTCTGGCAACGACCATTTGGGTAGGCATGGCTCTGTGGTCATTTGACTGTGTGGGCGTGGTCAACTCAACATCACTCATGTCAACGGGCACTTCGCCCTAGCTGTGACAATGTAATGAGGGTTAACCGGAGAGGCAGTTTCCGTAAGCAGGGCAATAAAGATGATGCTAGAAACAACACCAGAATGTTTCCTTCCTGCCTTCCTTACAGGATTAGCCCTGTAAAGTGGGGAAAAACAAACGGAGATTTCTTCCAACAACCGGTTCTCCAAACGGCTTAGAAAGTTAACAACCGGCTCTCCGAATAGGTGCGAAATGGCTGAATCCCACCACTGGCTGGAAGGGACCTTAGACATCTTCTAGCCCAATGGTCCCCAACCTTTGAGGCTTGGCAGTCCAGCTTGGTGAGGGAGACGGGAACCAGCCCACCGAATGGAACTGTGCCCACTGTGCATGTCGGGCTGTCTCTTGCTTGGCCCAGTTCCAAATAGCCCATGGCCCAATAGTGGATCGCAACCCAGGGGTTGTGGATCCCTGTTCTAATCAACCACTTGCCAGAGGCAGGAGACCTTAATGCACCATGGACAAATAGCTGTCCAATCCTTGTTGAAAGCCTTGAGTGATGGAACACCTGCAATTCCAGAACCATAGACCTGTGTAAAACCCGCCATCCTGGGCCCAACATTTGGGGAGCCAGCTCTGTCTGTCACAAGCCAGGACAAAGGGTGAGTTATGGAGGAGTAACACCTCCTTAAAAAAACCTTGGTCCAGCTGGCCCGGCTGGTAGCCCCTCATAAGGGCCCCTTTCCAGAGTTACAGGAGAAGACAGTCAATGGTTTTGAAGGTGGAAGAGGGCTCTATGCCCCAACAGCAGATAAAGCGACAGAACCATCTTCTAGGAGAAGAGAAACTCTGATTACAAACCTCCACTGCCTTGTGGCTGTATCCACTCCTGGAAAAGGCTTCAGGAGTCAGCCTCCAGGCAAAATCCAGAACCGGAGTCCCAGAAGCAATTCGTGACTGTGTACAACCACATTCTGGTAACTCCTGCGACGCAGCTGGAACCAACTGTATCAGCTCTGCCGTTCCACTGGATTATTTCAGCAACTTGGAGAGGGAGGATCTGCTGCTTGGGTAACAGTCTATCCTCCATATTAATCTACCCAGGCCTCATGTTCTGCAGAGAACACTCCAGCTTTGACCTCTTCCCAGAGCACGATACCAGAGTCTTTTGAAATGCCAATGCAGACCTATGTAGCTCTATAGGTCTGTGGATTTAGTACTCCTACCTCTTACCAAAATTATAAGCACGGAAACAGAGAGCATAGAGCAGATATTTTAGAATATATTTGCCATTTCGTCTGTCCTCCTCCCTATACATAAAACAGAATTTCATGACCCATTTACTATTCGCAAGAGCTGAGCAGATGAACCTCATTCTCACTTTTGAGTTTTCGCTGTGCAACCACCTCACCCACCTCCTGCATAAGTCCGGAGAGGAAGAGGGAGGGAGGGAGGGAGGGAGGGAGGGAGGGAGGGCAGATTCTTTGAAACAATACAAACTTGGAAAATTACATGTCATCCCTCATCTTCCAGCAGGCTGATCCTAAGCTCCAAAGGCCAAAAACCGCCTCTGTGTGATTCTCAAAACTCATTTCCAATTAAGCGCAATCACAACGTTCTAGAGATGATGAGCGGCTGGGAGAATGGAAGAAACATTTCACAAGGCCGCTTTTAAGCTGCCTTTTGCAGGAAATTCAGCCTTGATAGATGGGCACCAGGGTAGGATTAGCCAAAAACCACTTGCAAAAGAAAGCTCTTAGATGCTTTTTCTTTTTAATACAGGCAACATTGATTTAAAAGACTGGTTTCCCTAAAGAGCATAGAATCATAAGACTGGGAGGGACTTTAGAGATCTTCTAATCCAATCCCCTGCTCAATAGGAGACCCTATACCAGGGGTGTCAAACCTCAGCAACTTTAAGACTTGTGGACTTCAAGTCCTAGAATTCCCTAGCCAGCCTGACTGGGGAATTCTGGGAGTTGAAGTCCACAAATCTTAAAGTTGCCAAGATTGGACATCCCTGCCCTATACTATTCCAGACAAATAGCTGTCCACTCTCTTCTTGAAAGCCTCCAGTGATGAAGCACCCACAACTTGTGGAGGCAATCCATTCCACTGGTTAATCGCTTTCACTGTCGGGAAATATCTTCTTAGTTCTAGATAGAATTTCTCTCTAAGGATCTTCCACCTGCTATTTCTTGTCCTGCCCTCAGGTGCTTTGGAGAGTAGTTTGACTCCCTCTTCTTTGTGGCAGTCCCTCAGACGTTGGAACCCTGCAATCATGTCTTCCCTAGTCCTTCTTTTTATTAAACTAGACATAACCAATTCCAGCAACTGTTCTTCATATGTTTTAGTCTCCAGTCCCCTAATCCTCTTGGTTGCTCTTCTCTGCACTCTTTCTAGAGCTGTGATGGTGAACCTATGGCACATGTGCCAGAAGTGGCATGCAGAGCCCCCTCTGTGGGCACGCATGCCATCACCAGCTGCTCTTTTGGTTTCCGGCACGCATGGTTTCCAGTTGGTCTTCATTGGCACTGGAGCACAGGAGAACGGCCTGAATACAGCCTGAAAAATGCCCAAAAAACAGGTTGTTTTTAGGGCCATTTTCAGACCATTTTCAGGCTGGTTTTGGCCTGAAAATGGCCTGACAACCACCCTGTTAATGGCCCAAAACAGCCTGAAAATGGCCCCTAAAATGGCCCCAAAACAGGCACCCATGTGCTAGCCAGCTGGTCTTCAGATTTCCAGCGCCCCGACACTCGCATATGCACACTTGCACACGTGTTCTGATTTGGGCACGGTGCCAAAAAGGTTTGCCATCACTGTTCTATTCTATTCCATGCCATTCCTTTTTCTATTCCTATTCCATTCCATTCCAATATTCTATTCTATTCCTATTCCCATTCCATTCTATTCTTCATATGTTTTATCCTCCAGTCCCCTAATCATCTTTGTTGCTCTTCTCTGCACTCTTTCCAGAGTCTCCACATCTTTCTTTCTATTGTGGTGAGCAAAAGTGTACACAATATTCCAAGTGTAATCACTCCAGTACAGTATAAAGCAGCATCAACACTCCATGTGATCTCAATGCTATTCCTCTGTTGCCAATGCAGCCTGGGATTGCATTTTGGGCAGCTGCAGCACAGGGCTGGCTCATATTGAAGTGATTGTCCAGTAGGACTTCAAAATCCCCCTCCTAGTTACTACTGTTGGGCCAAGGAGCACCTAGTGAGTCTCAACATCTTTTTTTTTATTACATAGACAACAATGGGAAAAGGAGAAGAAAAAAAAAGGGGGGGAACCCCATCATCACATACAATATGTCATTTGATCATAGGTGCATCCCTACTAAGTTTATACATCCCATATCTCTCTATTGTATATTTAATAAACACCACAATAAGCTAGGGTTTTTTTTAAAAAGGGGGGGAGGAGAGGGAAGCCAAAAAGGACAAAAAAGTCCAAAAAAGAAGGCAACCAGAACTGGGTGCAGTATTCTAGGTGTGGTCTTACCAATGCATAAGTGACACTTTATCCTATGGCAAGTAACTTTGCCAAGTAGCTTAAGAAATGAGTGTCAAGCAGAGAAGATTGCGGCTTTCTTCATAGTGGGAAGTTCTGGGATAGAAAATCTGAGCTCCTCACATCATAGGACTAGGACATCTGGACAGCAGATATGCAGACTACCACTATATGCAGCCAAATCGCCACCAATTTGCCATGGCCAACAAGACAATTCACTGTGGGACAATTCAACAATTCAATTTAATTTTAAAAATATTTTGTTTTTGTCATTTACAATTTATTTTGGCCCTCCTTTGGCATCCTTTCTTTATTGATCCTATTCCACTATTTTTTCAATATTAGTGTAACTCTTGTTCTGCAGCTAGTTGGCTTCAGTTGAGTTGGCCATGATGAGTTGTTCTAGACCCCACTAGATGGTTAAACACGTTGGTATTTCTGCGCTATCAGTCATCTGAATTGCGTGCAATCTGGATAGGGTAGAGAGAGTCTACCATTAAAAAAAAAGACTGTTTGTACATCATGATTCAAGAGTGTGATTTTCTTTCTCCCTCTCTCTCCGTCTCTTTTTCTCTCTCTCTCCCTCTTGCGATGTTGGCCGTCAATGACTGCACTGAGGAGGAAGAAGCAGAAGTACATGCCAAAGAGGTTGACGACAAGAACAAGTAAATGAGTGGAACCAGGCTAAACATTACATTTGATTCCATGTAATTTACATTTTGCTATCATTAAAATTAAATTACCTCCATTTAATGTGATTAATATAATTATCATCACCGTATTTAATAGCTTTCCTCCTTGTTACACTAGAAGTCACAATGTGGAAATATCTGCAGAAGTGGCTCTGGTAGCTGTACTAAAAAAATAAGTGTGGGGTGGGGTTGCAAATATAACTGTGGGGTTTTGTGTTGTGAAATCTGTCCTGAGCCATGGCTTACAAAGAACAGTAATTCATAGAGCTTCTCTACCAAGTCCTCTGTTTTTCTGCCATTCTCATTCAGCCGGATGAAGAATTTGCTTTCAGGTGAGAAATTTTGGTGAAATTCACATGTTAGTTTGAGGTGACAAAAGAACCCAAATATGGGGGTGAACACCTTGGCAAACTTCTCATCTACCAAGAAAGATTCCTGAGGATCTTTCTCTGATTTGAATGTCTAGGTGGTGAACCAAAACATAAAGGAACCAACAATACCAATTGTAACCCTCTCTGGCTCCACACCAAAACCCTCTGGAAGATTTCAGCCAGAGGGGTTTGAAAGAAATGTCCGTGTCCCTTGAAAATAAAACAGAAAAACAGAAGTAGAAGTCAGAAATACCTGGGGAATGGCAATTTGACTTACACTCGAAATTCCAAAGAAGACAAAAGAAGGAAGGAAGGAAGGAAGGAAAAGAAAGAAAGAAAGAAAGAAAGAAAGAAAGAAAGAAAGAAAGAAAGAAAGAAAGAAAGAAAGAAAGAAAGAGAAAGATTGATTTACAATACTTTAAAAAATCTAAAAATAACAAGAAACAAAATCCATGTTCTGGTTTGATTCATAAACACCTCATTCTACTGTATGATCCTGCCCTCTTGCAGTCCCAAAAGCATCAGGCCAACCTCAGAGGTAGATCTCTTATTCCAATTCTCCCAAAGCACCTCTTTAGGAGACGAATTATGAGATCCATACAAAGTTTGGAATCCAAGGATCCGCCCATTGGTCAACAGTCAAAAATCTCTGACTCCAGAAAGCCAGATCCCATTAACATCAGGGCCACTGTTATTCTCACTCTCCAGAAGCACTGGCCAGGAGATCTTGAAACCAACCAAGGACAAATATCTCAAAGCTGGTTCTTAGTTAAGATCCTTCAAGCACCTTCCAAGAGAAAAAAATGTCCCATCTGCTGGCACATTCCTTCTTAGCAAGTCATCTGTGTGGTGATGTAAGGTGCAACCCAATTGACCATGTCAGGTTTGTCATGACCTAGAGACCCTAATGCAGGCCATGTCCAACCTTGGCAACTTTAAGACTTGTGGACTTCAACTCCCAGAATTGCCCAGAAAGCATGGGGAATTCTGGGAGTTGAAGTCCACAAGTCTTAAGATTGCCAAGGTTGGACACCCCCTGCCCTAATGAATACCATGATACCAAATGAAGGCTATGCTCTCAGGGTTCCAAATAGTATCTTCCATGAAATAATAGCTCAAGGCAAGAAGTTCCTCAAAACACCAATTTATTAGAAGAGCCAAGTTGGCACATCTGGGGAAAACCAGATCTGAAAGCTTCCAGGTTTTCCCCACCCAGTTGAAAGTTCAAGATCCTGCCCAACACTCAAAAGTCCATCACACGGTCCAATCAGTCACTGCCGTGGATGAAGATTCCTTCCATCCACATCGGTCCAGGTGCAGAGGTAAGGTGACCTTGACTTTCTGAGAAGAATGTTATTATGGCTACACATCTCCCAAGCTCCATACCATCCCCCCGCCCAGTTTCCCATAGTAACTATGTTTGAATATGTGGCCGGCTTGAGGCCCTATCCCTCCTATGGCTTCCAAGCGTGTTTCTTACCTTCTCTACCGCCTGCAAAGGCAAATTAAATTTCAGCATTTTCCTGATAAGTTACAAAACAGCAGAAACTAGAAGTGGACGCAGGTTTCCAACCTGTTTCGTGTTAGAAATTTAGAAAGGTCAGGATTTGCCCACCGCCCTCCTCAAGCAAAAAAAAATTAACCTTATCTCCAACACAGCGAGGCTACAATTTATTCCAAACTAATTGCCCACACAGTTTTTTAAATACAAGCAGTTCTGTCCATCTTTTGAATTTAAAGCCAAGGCAATCAAAAGACTAATTAACACCGTATCTATTGCTACAATGCCACCACATTGTTTTAATTTGAGGATGGGGTGAGCTAGCTGGAGGGAGCAGATTAAAAATATCTCTTCCCAGAGAGGGGGGCAACCTGTGCCTTACCTCCACAGATTCTGTCTTTGTCTAACAGCATTGAGAGTTTCGCCCTTAGCGGAAAACATCCAGCTACGCATGTCAAAGAGACAACTTTGCTTTTTAATGCACCTGGACAGCTCATTTAATAGGATTGGAAAAGGCTCTCAGGCCTCCAAAAGGGGCTTTGAAGAAGCCTTTTGAAGTCAAAGGACCATCTTCCCTCAAAACCCAAAGGAAGACCTTTTTCCAATTGGACAAATTCATAAGTTCTTTAATACCAGCAACAAGAAAGCAGAGGTTATCCCAGTGGTGTGCTCAAAAAAGTCAAGGTGGCAATGCGGCTGAATCTCGAGCAGACTTTATTTCTTAAATATGTTTTATGGTCAGCCAATTTTATATGCAGGACATCTTCTACATGAAGCCGCTGGGTGAGATCATTCGACGGTACGGGATTAAATACCATCAGTATGCGGACGATTCCCAGTTGTATTTGTCCGCCCAGTGCCAACTCAGTGAAGCAGTGGAAGTAATGTGCCAGTGCCTGAAAGCTGTCAGGGTCTGGATGGGAATGGACAAGCTTGCGCTCAACCCTGACAAGACTGAGTGGCTTTGGATGTTGCCCCCCAAAGATAGTCCAGATATTCCACCTTTAAACCTGGGGGGTGAAATCTTACACCCCTCAGAGAGGGCTCGCAACTTGGGTGTTGTCCTGGATCCGCAGCTGACTCTAGAACACCATCTGTCAGCTGTGACCAGGGGAGCCTTTGCCCAGGTTCACCTGGTGCACCAGTTGCGTCCCTATCTGGACCGGGTGGCACACCAAATGGTCACTCACACCCTCGTCACCTCAAGACTCGACTACTGTAACGCGCTCTACATGGGGCTGCCCTTGAAAAGTGTTCGGAGACTACAATTGGTCCAGAATGCAGCCGTGTGAGCGATATTGGGTGTACCTAGATACACCCATGTTACACCTATCCTCCGTGAGCTGCACTGGCTCCCTATTGGTCTCCAAACACGCTTCAAGGTGCTGGTTATTACCTTTAAAGCCCTACATGGCCTAGGACCTGGATATCTCCGCTACCGCCTCCTGCAACATACCTCCCAGCACCCAATAAGATCGCACAGGGTGGGCCTTCTCCGGGTGCCATCGACTGCACAATGTCGTCTGGCGGCTCCTCGGGGGAGGGCCTTCTCTGTAGCTGCCCTGGCCCTCTGGAACGATCTACCCCCTGAGATCTGGACCCTCCCCACTCTCTCGGCCTTCCAAAAGTCTGTTAAGACCTGGCTGTTCTGGCAGGCCTGGGGCTGCTGATCTTGAGTGACCTTCAGCCCCATTAAGATCGAGTGCATGTTGTGTCCTTTTTAATTCGTTCTGTCTTATATTTTAAATCTTTTAATATATATTTTTTTAAACTGTTTTTATGTAAGCTGCCCGGAGTCCTCCGGGATTGGGTGGCATACAAATCCATTAAAATTGAACTGAAATTAAATTGAAATCTTAGAAGCAGGTGCTTTGACCGCATCCTTAGGAAAAGAAGCAAAACAAAAAGTACACTGGAAGCTTTCAAGAAGAGACTGGACTGCCATCTGTCAGAAATGGTGTAAGTAGGGTCTCCTGCTTGGGCGGGGGGGTTGGACTAGATGACCTACAAGGTCCCTTCCAACCAGTGGTGGGTTTCAAAAATTGTTGAAACCTACTCTGTGGGTGTGGCCTCCTTTGTGGGAGTGGCTTGCCACCCATGTGACCGGATGGGAGTGGCTTGCTGCCCATGTGACCAGATGGGAGTGGCTTGCTGCCCATGTGACCGGATGGGAGTGGCTTGCCGCCCATGTAACCAGATATGAAATTATAAATTAGTACTTAGGTCGGTCCAAATAGCTATTCAGAAGTTAGTGGTTAGCAGCAATCGTAAAGCAAGATATGGAATTAAAACCAGAAATATTTTGTTGGCTATTTGAAAGGGAGTGTAATATATATTTAATTTTACACATGTTTGGAATGTTTGAAATGTTTATTTAATTTGTATGCTGCCCCACTCCCGAGGGACTTGGGGCGGCTAACAACCAAAGGGGGGGAAGGGGGTACAAATAGGACAAAAGACAAACAGAGTAAAAACAGCAACAGTCACAACATTTCAGGTGGGGCTGGAAATCCATCAGCCCCAGGCCTGCCGGAACAACCAGGTCTTCGTGGCTTTGCGGAAAGCCTGGAGGGTGGTGAGGGTCCGGATCTCCACGGGGAGATCGTTCCAGAGGGCCGGAGCAGCCACAGAGAAGGCCCTCCCCCGGGGATTTGCCAGTCGGCACTGGCTGGCAGATGGAATTCGGAGGAGGCCTAATCTGTGGGATCTAATCGGTCTTAGGGAGGTAATTGGCAGGAAGCGGTCTCTCATGTTATGTTACATGTTAGCAGCTGCTGGAATTGTGCTTGTACAACAGTGGAAAACAGAGATATGTAAATGAATAAATATTACAATGTGCAGGAATAAATAAATTGACAATTAAAATCAAGAAGGCTTTGAATACTTTTTCACGTGGGATTTGTTTTAGCAATTGCTAACTAATGGAAACAGAAATTAGAAATCCGAAAGTATGAAAGAAAATACCAATTATGTAAGGAAAGGTCCCTAAAATGTATAAGGAAATATTACTAGATCATTATTAATGTGTAGATAACTGTGGGACATTACACACCCACCAGTGGTGGGTTTCAAAAAATTTTGGAACCTCTTCTGTAGGTGTGGCCTGCTTTCCGGGTCCACTGTGGAACCTCTTCTAACCGGTTCGGTAGATTTGACGAACCGGTTCTACCGAATAGGTGCGAACTGGTAGGAACCCACTTCTGCTTCCAACTCTGTTAACCTGTATCTGCTGGATTTAAGGAAAGCCCTCCCCCCCCCCAAAAAAAAAACCCACAGGAAAAAAAAGAACAAAACACCAAATCTTGGGGAAAGAAAGGAGAAGGCTGGGAGACTCACAAAATTAGATTCTGAAGACCCAGCTGCAAACGACTCCAATAAGGAGGGAAGATTTAAAAGCACTTAAAATAGCCCCTGGCTGGGTTCACCCATTGCGGTAAATTGCTATAATGTGGTTTTTCTGATTCTGGCTTAGACTATTGTACGAACACAGCCACTGTGATTAACAAGTCATGATTTACAGCTTGGCGGGGTGGGTGAAGCCGCTCCGACTCTCCGCATGGGAAGAGGGGCCGAAGGTTTTAAAAGGCACAAACTGGAGATGAAAGGAACCCAGCAAAAGCCGCTCGCTCGGGGGCATAACTCTGGCGGGGAAGGGTCCACAGGAATAGTCTAAAGTAAGGGGAGGGCTGGGGTGAGAGGATTAAAAGCTGGGGGGAGGACGAGGAGGAAGGAGGAGGAAGGAGATGGAAGGAAGGAGGAGAAGGAGGTAAGAAAGGAAGAGAAGGAAGCGAACAAGGAAGAGAGGGAGGAAAAGGAGAGGGAGAGACAGAAGAAGGAAGAAAAGAACAAGGAAGAGACGGAAGAGGATAGGGATGAGGAAGGAAGGAAGGAAGGAAGGAGGAAAAGGAAGAGAACAAAGAGGAGAGGGAGAAAGAGGAGAGGAGGGGAAAGAACAAGGAGGAGGAGGAGGAAGAGGGGAGGTAGGGGAGGAAGGAAGGAGGAGGAAGGCAGAAGGAGATGGAAGGAAGGAGGAGAGGAGGAGGAGGGGGAAGGAAAGAAGAAGGAAGAGAGGGAGGAAGAGGAGAGGGAGAGACAGAAGAAGAGAGAAGAATGAGGAGGAGGGTAGGGATGAGGAAGGAAGGAGGAAAAGGAAGAGAACAAGGAGGAGAGGAAGAAGAGAGGAGGAGAAAGAAAAAGGATGAGAGGAGGAGGAGCAAGAAGAAAGAAAGAGCAAGGAGGAGAGGGAAGAAGAGGAGTGGGGGAGACAGAAGAAGGATGAGAGGAGGAGGAGGCAGAAGGAAAGAGCAAGGAGGGTGAGGAGGAGGAAGAGGGGAGGGAGGGGAGGAAGGAAGGAGGAGAAGGAAGAGAAGAGGAGAGTGAGAAAGAGGAGAGTAGGAGAGTGAGAAATAGGAGGAGAGGAGGAGGAAGAAGGAAGAAAGAGAAGAACAAGGCAAAGGAGAAAGAAGGGAGGGAAGGAAAGAAGGAAGGAAGGAAGGAAGGAAGGAAGGGGAAGGAGGAGAAGGACATGAAAGGAAGAGAGAGATGATCGTTAACTCCTTCAAAACATCAAATCACTGTTGGGCGCAACACCCAAAGGGAACCTGGCACTACAGTGCCTCCTCCCCCCAGCCCCCACCCTTTGCACGCTCACTTTTTCAACTAGAGCTTTTTCACATTCCCCAAATCGGGAGCAGCAGCCCTCGGAGGATTCATGTAAACCGGACATTGCCACAAGAAAGGACTTGAAGCCCAGGAGATTATTAGAAAGCATCTCTCCGCTTTACACGGCTAGCCTCAGGCACCAGGTGGCTGAACAACAGTCACTGAACTCAGCCAATATCCCGAGCCGAGCCCGGCACTGAAGGGCTCGTGGCAATGAATGGGCATAAGTGGGGGGGGGGGGAGCTCCCTGGCTGCCCGAGAAGAATTGCACCCCAGCCCTTCTTCCAGCCGCTCTTCAGAACCACTGCCTGAATTCTGGATGCTTTTCTCCAATATCAGAAAAGCAGATTTGGGCCAGCACTAGATAGAAAACATCAGCTGGGTTTCCACAACGCTCCCAGGTAGCTTCCTTGCAGGTAGTTTGGTCTCTGGGGTGAACCCAGCCAATTGTGGTTATCCATAAGCTGCAGTTAAGCAAACCAGACGTAGCTTGTTGTGTGACTACAGCCACAAAGTGGCCTGTTTTGTTCTCACCCGGTATTGATGTCAAGGATGGTTCTTAATTAACTTGAAGACAAGAGAAACACAAAGTTAAAGAACGTTAATTTCTGGATGTGGACATCAATAGAGTTACGGAATTATCAGGAAAGGCAAAGATTGCGGGGGGGGGGAATCTTAGAGGTCATCTAATCCAGCTGGCTGGAGAATTCTGGGAGTTAAAGTCCATAAGTCTTAAAGTTGCCAAGTTTGGGGACCCCTAATCTAATCTAACCGTCGTTCAGAGCAGACAGAATTCCTGAAGCATTCTTGCCAAATGAAACCCACCCCCCTTCCCGGCCTCTGATTTAAACATTCCCAGCAATTGAATGTTTTTTTTTAATTCAAATTTTTTTAAAATCAATTTTTTCTTGAAATGCAGACTCCCCCCCAAAAAAAGGAAAAAAGGGGAAAAATACAGAAGCAGAACAAAACTAGACAAGAGTACACAAAAAGGAAAAAATGTGCATTAAAACATTTTACAACCTCTTAAATTATTTAGTATTTAGTGCACTAACAGAGAAGATCTCCTTTCCGGACCCTTCTTTTTCGTTTGTTTAATTTTCCATAATTTTCATAATCTATTTTATATTTATAACTGTGATTATATGTTGTAAGCTGTTCATCAGAGTTGCTTCATCTGCAAAATGGCCTACAAATAAATTTTAATCAACCAATCAATTAATTCATTCCATTCAACCCCTTGTGACTCCCTTCGTCACATTTCCATAGAATTAAAGATCTGCTTAACTCTACAAAAGTCCTTGTTTTCTGTCTGTTCGATTCCTCTGTTTTGTTTTGTTTTTGTTCCAGGAAGAAACTGGAATCGTTCAGTGAATTGTTGGAGGCCAAGTGCACATAATGAAACACTGAGATATTTGGGGCTTAACTTTTGGGCAAAAGTTATTTTGGATATAAATTGTATTCTAGAGGAGCGACGATTTTTGCCGATGATCATTTTCTTTTGAATTACATACAAATGGTTGGAAATTAGCAAGTGGAGAACTGTTGTGGACCATCGGCGAGCAGCAGAGTCGGACAGTGAGGAGGTTGGGGAGGAACACAGGCCAGTCCTGGGGGCTGAGGGAAGCTCAGACGAGGGCTCTGCATCGGAGGCAGAGAGGGAGCTAGACAGCAGTGAGGCAGAGGAACAGCTGGAGCCTGTTCCCAGTGTGCGCATGCGCAGAGCTGCCAGAAGACAAGAAGAACTAAGAAAACAGGGTCGACTTAGGCGTAACGCCACACCTTGGAGGTGATTGTCGCCTCCCCTAGGAAACAAAAGAGGAAGGAACGGGGAGTGGGCTTTGGCAGGAAACCATTCATTCATTCGGTCATTTCAAGAGTGGAAAGTTCTATTTGTGATTTAAGAGACTCTGTGCCAAGAGAGTCTGTGTTTTGAAACTGGCAGCACTTCAAACGAGATAAGGTGCGTGTGGATAAACATTCCTCTGAAAGACTTTTTGCTAAGCCTTGCTGACTGTGAATGAAAAGAATTCACAGTTCGTGTAAATAAGAGGTTTTGCCGGGACCAAGACTTTGCTTCTTGCTTTCTAAGGAAGCCTGGGCCAGAATAAGAACAGAAATGGAGAAGGCATGTTGTTAGAGTTGGGAAAAAAGTAATAAAACTATTGCTGGTCAATTATATAATGTTCTGAGGGACGTATTTCACTTTCTTTATTTGAACAACCATTTTATTTGGGGGGATGGAAACTGGAGAACTGGGGAAATTTGGACTTTATATATCAATTTGTATATTCCTTTTTTTTTCTTTTTTTCCCTATCACGTAAACTTAAACCAGTTTGCCCAATAGTAGAAAAACAGAGAGAAAAGCAATTTTAATAATTAAATAGTACAGTTTGACATGGTCCCCTATGGAAAATTAAGAAAAATATTTTCAGTTGGTCTGAAAATGGAAATAAGAGACTGATTCAATGGAAGATTCAGTCAAAACTGGATAGCCAGACAGAGAAGGGATAACAGAAATTCAAAGGATCACTAATGAAAAACAAAGAGAGGGGAAAACTTATTTGCTGCCTTCTACTGGGGGTCTAATATTTGTAGAACATCTGGAAGCCCTATCAGAGCCCACAGTTGTGTTCCTCACCCTTGACAACTTTAAAATGTGTGGAATTCCATTCCCAGAATTCCCCAGAAATTTTAGAAGGGGAACTCCATACATTTTAAAGTTGCTAAAGTTGACAAAGTTGGCATTTATGAAATATCCTACAGCCTATTGCAGGAAGTTAGCACCCACCCCTCTCCTAGAGAAATGAAATATTTTAGGAAATATAAAAAGGGCAGATTTTTTTCTCCTAAAAGGGAGGCAGAAACTCAGCCTCCCCACCTTTGTCAATGGGCCATTAAGGCCTGGGCCAGTCTATTCTACATAACAAAGATACCTCCTTCAAGCAGAGCTATAATAGGAATCCCAAAGCCCTTTCATTACATCATCACCCAGCAAGAGTCAACCAAGCCTGGGACTCAGGACAGCCTGCAGAGTTGCGCCTGCATGGCCCCATGGGAGTCTGACAACCAATCAGAAGACAAGCTCAAATTCAAAAGCCCAGAGAGGGCATAAAACCCGAGGCATTCTCAGCATCTCTTCCCTTTTTCCCCGCTTTGCCCAAGATCTTCAAGGCATGTCATCCTGTTCATCAATAAACCTTCTTTCCAAGCAACTTCCATTAATCCAGTATCTTTTTCCCCACTTGGAAGTAGACCCAGAAGGACATTTCTTCCAACACTATCATACAGCTATCAGATATGAATAATAGAGAGGATTTGATGTGGAGATAACACAGAGAAGAAGAATTTACTTGACCAGAAAAGTAGAATTAGAAATCTCGAGGAATTTTAGGTTGCATAAGCAGGTCAGTGTCTAACTAGTTTACTTTCCCCAACCTGCTGCCCACCAGTTAAGGTGGGGCCAGAACTTGGAAGATTGGAACTGGCAGTGCCAACTATTGTTTGTTTGTTTGTTTATTGGATTTTCTCCCAAGGACTCAGGGCGGCGTACAACATAAAAAAAACCCGCATATTACAAAAGTTTAAAAAAAATTAGAGTATCCAAAAAACAAACCTAATTAAGATGAACAATAACATTTAAAATTCGATTAAAATTAACAATAATCAATCATTTATTTTATTTTGTTCAGGCCAGGCCGGCTTGCTGGAAAAGCCAACTTTTTAGGGCGTGTCGGAAGGACCGGAGGTCAGGGATTATACGAACTATAAATTCTAATACAGATAATTGACTCTCAGCCATTCATTCAGCGACCATTCAAAGTTACAATGGCATTAAAAAGAGTGACTTACAGCCATTGTAGTATCCCCACGGTCACCTGATCAAAATCTGGGCACTTGGCAATCAGCATTTTTGTAGGAGATGACAAGGCTGAGCTTGAAGGAGAGGTCAAAGGCGCCATCAGTCATGAGTCCCTGCGTGCCCACAAGAGATCAAAGTGCAGCCAACCTTGAATGCCTTTCTATTCTTAACTGCCACTAATTTCCTTTGACTGTTAGTAGTTCAGATTTTTATAAAGAGCTTGCAATAAATCTTTATAGTCATGTGAACTGCCTTGATTTTATGATTTCCTGGGTGGCACAGTGGTTAGAGTGCAGTATTGCAGGCTGCTTCTGCTGACCGCCGGCTGACTGCAATTTGGCAGTTCGAATCTCACCAGGCTCAAGGTTGACTCAGCCTTGCCTCCTTCCGAGGTGGGTAAAATGAGGACCCGGATTGTTGGGGGAAAGAGGCTGACTCTGTAAACCGCTTAGAGAGGGCTGTAAAAGCACTACAAAGTAGTATACAAGTCTAAGTGCTATTGCTATTCCTGGCACCCACAGGCCTCCAACCAGCAAAGTAAATGGGGGAGGAGCCGAATTCACTTAATGACGCATGATTCACTTAACAGCTCAAGTGATTCACTTAACAACAATTGCAAAAAGTAATAAAATCTGATCCGACTCACATAATAACCACCTGGCTTAGCAATGGAAACTCTGCCCCAATTAAAGTCATAACTTCCTGTATTCCCTCATTCCAACAGATTTTCTTTTAAGAGATGAAATTTATGAAAATCATTCAGAGTTTGCTGTCCATGCGCGACTCTGAATCTGAAATTGGCAATCTTTCTTTTTAGTTTTAGTTTAGACCAACTGGATCTATATTGAATAGGCAAAGGAAATCAATCTAAAGAAACAGCATTCCCAAATCCATCTCCCTTGCAAACGTTTGCTTCCCAGCAGCACCTTTGAGAATTTATTACAAATTCTAAGGTTTCCTGCCATTGTTTTTAGCTGATTTTATTTTATTTTTAATAAAGTTATTAAAATCCAACTGAAAATAACGCAGGCTCAGCAAAAGGAGACACGAAAGCTAATAAAATTTGAAATGTAAATCAATATTGCTGTGCATGTGGGAAGCACGATAAGCTAATATATGGGCGAACACCGCACAGCCATACAGGAAGTCACCAACAGAATGGCTTTGGCAGTCCTTTGTGCTACTTGCAACCAGCATAAAGATTTGGGGCATTTAGAATGGCACTGGGATTAGCCCCACGGACAATCCCTCCAAATGCATATAAAGAATGGTTGCTGGAATTGGGTTTGTCTAGTTTGACGAAAAGAAGGACTAGGGGTGATGATAGCAGTCTTCCAATATCTCAGGGGCTGCCACAAATAAGAAGAAGTCGTCAAGCTATTCTCCAAAGCACCTGAAGGCAGGACAAGAAGCAATGGGTGGAAACTAATCAAGGAGAGAAGCAATTTAGAACTAAGGAGAAATTTCCTGACAGTTAGAACAATTTATCAGTGGAACCATTTACCTCCAGAAGTTGTGAACTCTCCAACACTGGAAGTTTTTAAGAAGATGTTGGATAACCATTTGTCTGGAATGGGACAGGGCTTCCAGCCTAAGCAGGAGGTTGGATTAGAAGACCTCCAAGGTCCCTTCCAACTCTGTTATTCTAACATTCTAAATTCTAGAAGCTGACACGTTGGTATCCTGGGTGGCTCCTACAAGCATGCTTCAAGCTCCAATCTGGTCAACATTGTGTCCAGGTGGCCAAGAAGTCACCTGGGGGAAAGGAAGGTATCTACATAAATAAGGACCAAGTTAAATCATTTTCCCAGAAGAGATGCTGTGAATGTTGTAAAAAAAATCCCCCAGACCCATTGCCAACAAAATGAGCAAAGCTTCTTGTCCTGTTTGAGCAGAAGCTTGAAGGGATCGGGAAAACCAACTGGGGTAAATGCCACCACAGGGGCAGGGGATGGGATATCTAGTAAAGGTAAAGTTTCCCTTTGCACATATGTGCTGGTCCTGACTCTAGGGGGCGGTGCTCATCTCTGTTTCAAAGCCGAAGAGCCAGCACTGTCCAAAGACGTCTCCGTGGTCATGTGGCCGGCATGACTCAATGCCAAGGGCACACGGAATGCTGTTACCTTCCCTCCAAAGGTGGTTCCTATTTTTCTACTTGCATTTTTAATGTGCTTTCAAACTGCTAGTTTGGCAGAAGCTGGGACAAGTAACAGGAGCTCACTCCGTTACACGGCGCTAGGGATTCCAACCACCGAACTGCCGACCTTTCTGATTGACAAGCTCGGCATCTTAGCCACTGAGCCACCGCATCTCTCCATGGGATATCTACCGTCTCCTTAATTCCTGGGTGAGCCGAGAACAGGAGCAGTTGCCATATCCAGAAATCATAGGATAATGTGGTTGCAACTGGGTGCTATCTCAGATGTTAAGCCGGGGGTGAGAATGTTTTACATCAGAGGACAAACTAAACATTGGAAAAGAGCTAAAAAAGTTGCAGGATTAAACTTTAGATCCCCTTCGTCTCCCTCCCATCTAAATTCAGAATTTCTTCCAGAATAGAAACATCCAAAGTTGCCTCTGAAGCACAAATTCTTAGAACACTGACAAGCGTTTCATCAGAGTAAAGTATGAAAACACAACAACAGAAGGAGGGAAGGGAGAGAGGAGGAGAGGGAAGAGGAGAGGAGAAGAGAGGAAAGGAGAAGGAAAGAAGAAAGAGTAAAGGAGAGGAAGGGAGAGAGGGATAGTAAGAGTAGGAGAGAGGGCAGGAAGGGGAGGAAGAGGGAAGGAGTAGTGGAGCGGAAGGGGAAGAAAAAAGAGAAAGGAAAGGAGGAAAGAAGAAAGGAGAGAAGAAGGGAGGGTAGGAGAAAGAGAGAGGGAAGAAGTTGTAATGCAAGATGGATGTACGGGATGGCAGGAAAGCAAGCCCAGCTATAAATATTAGATCTTTAGGGAAAGAATGGAAGCATAAATGTTAAAGGATGACATATAATACTAATAATATTTATGACAAATGTATATTTGTGAATCTTTGAGAAACAAAAATAATTTTTTTTTCAATAATAATAAAAAAAAGAACACTGACAAGAGTTTGAGAATCGGTTTGTCTTTTCTCTCCTTGGCGATACGAAGCCATTGGGTTTCTGGTACATCTGGCGCAATTCTAGTGCTCCATACAAGACAGATAGTCCTTGACTTATGATGGATCATTTAGTGACCATTCAAAGTTATGACCATTTTTCACAGTTACGACCTTTGCAGCGTTCCCATGATCGCATGATCAAACTTCAGACACTTGGCAACTGATTCATACATACGACAGTCGCTGTGTCCCAAGGTCACATGATCCCCTTTTGCGACCTTCTGACCAGCAAAATCAATACATAAGCCAGATTCACTTAACAACCAGGTTACTAACTTATCACTTGCAGCAATTCACTTAACAACTGAGGCAAGAAAGGTGATAAAATGGGGCAAAACTCACTTAAAGAAGTGTTTCATTTAACAACAGAAATGTTGAGCTCCATTGTAGCCATAACTCGAGGGCTGCCTATAATAAAGATGCTTTTTCGGCATCTGTACTCTGCCAATACAGCTCTTCCTAACATGCGCTACTCAAAAAAATCTAAGTGGTATTTGGGACAAACTGGGATCCCTAGTCTGGAACGGAGGAAAGGTGGGAACAGAGCAACTGGGAAAGGGGCTTTGTGGACAATGTTCCTCCAGAGCAAAGTCAATGTCACCATTAGTCCCTTGCTCATCATGCCAGTCCTTAACCATCATTTCTACTTTATGCCACAAGGGTTTCGCCCAGTGGTGGGATTCAGCCAGTTTGCAACTATTCGGGAGAACCGGTTGGTAACTTTCTAAGCAGTTCGGAGAACCGGTTGTTGTTTAGTTTCCGTCCACTTTACAGGGCTAATCCTGTAAGGAAGGCAGGAAGGAAACATTCTGGTGTTGTTTCTAGCCTCATCTTTATTGCCCTGCTTACAGAAAGTGCCTCTCTGGTTAACCCTTATTACCATTGTAACAACTAAGGTGAAGTGCCCATCGACCTGAGTGACATTGACTTGGCCACGCCCACATGATCACATGACCACCGAGCCCTGCCTACCTAGTTGGTCATTAGGGCAGAGAACTGGTTGGTAAATTATTTGAATCCCACCACTGGTTTCGCCCATCATGCTAAGCCATAAACCGCAGTGCAACGAACAGTTGGATTTGCACAACATCATCTGAGCAGTTGTTTTTTTTAAAAAAAATTGCCACCTTTAAGTGCTTTATGTGTGACTGCAAAGACGTTTCCTTGCATACACAGGAATACGGCCCCACCTGCGTTTGATGAGAAGGCTGCTTTTGAAAGGAAAAAAGTATTTTTTATTTCCCAGTTAATTTTGGTTCCTAGAGGCTCTATAGATGCATCCATATAATGCTCTTGGCAACAACCCGGAGATGGTTTCCCCATGCCCCCCCTTTTTTTTCCTGGAAGCTTTTTAGATTTCCCAACTTAGCCTACTGTCCTGGGATTTCCTGATGGTGAGCCATCCAAGTACCTAACAAGACGCACTCTCCCTAATTTCTTTAAGTGCAAGAATGGACTTGAAAAAAATATATGTGGGAGGCCACAGAAAGACTCATGGGCATCCAAAAACTCTTTGACACTTCTTCAGAGGGTGGGGGGGTTAAACTGACCATCAAGCTCTGTATAACTTCATGTTCCAACGGATAGTAAGACTGCAGAAAGAATAATTGCAACCAGCGTTGCCTTCCGTAGAAGACCTAGATGTTGTATTGCACAAGTCAGAAGGGGGGGCTGAGAAGAGAGCCACAAGTCACTCGCACCTTGGACCTAAACTGTTTCAATTCCTTCCCTCAGAGTGGTGCTATAGGGCCCCCAACCTTTGGGGCACTAGGGACTGCTTCCAGGGAGCAAGGTTTTTCCGCAGATCGGCAGGGATGTGGTTTTGTGTGCTACTCACGGATGGGACTTTGTTTGTGTGGCCCCGTTGATGGCATGGCATGGACTGAGGGTTGGAGACCCCTGCTATAGGGCATTGCATGCCAAGACAACGAGACACAGGGATAGTTTTTCCCCCTCGTGCCATCACTCTGCTGAAAACCTAATTTTCATATAGACAGAGTCCTGTCTAATGTCTATGTGCTGTATATTTACTCACGTAGTATGGCTGTGTAGTCATACTATTTATCCTTATTACTCTCTTTACTTCCCCCTTTTCTTGGTATTATTATTATTATTATTATTCTCTCTGTCGCTTTGCATGTACACTGAGCGTTTCTGTACCAGAGACAAATTCTTTGTATGTCTAAATCACTTGGCCAAATTAAATAAGTATTTATCATAGCCGCCTTTTCCCCTTTTCTGTGTCCAGCAGGGAAGTCTGGATAATGAGGTGCAATTTTTAAGAGCAACCAGAAATTCCTCCCCATTCAAAGCTCTTAGTCAAAATAACCGTGATACAACCCATCTTTTATTATGTCATCTGGCTCAGCTTCATAAAATGAATGATCTCTGGGAATTTGAGCATGTTTTCCCTAGCAGCCTCTGCCTGCCTTTGCAGCTTGTTGAAAGTTTCAAAGCAACTAAGGAACCTGTGAAATGATACTCAAGAAACAACCGCCAGACGTAGACTTTGCAATAATGCAGAAAACATTGCAAACATTTAGAGGAGGGTTCGTTTAACCTTTTCACGGGGAAAAACAGCCGGCACAACTTGCTTTTAAAAGCTCTATTCACTCCCTTTAGAAAGTGCCTCATGTCAAGAAATCATAATTTTGCTGAGTAGCACATTGGCTTTAAGACACAGAACAATAATGACAGCTTAAAACATAATGCAAAATGAATTTATAAAGCAAAATTGCTCTAATGGGACTTTTTTAAAAGAGAAAAGAAAGAAAAGGTGGGGGGGGCTTGAAACATTCTTCAAGCTAAAAACATAATTTGGAAGGAAAGCCAGAGAGAGTTATTTATTTTCTACCTTCAGAGTTAAAATTAAATTTTAAAAATCTCTTTGTTAATTTAAATTAAGTGGAATTTGTTCAGCTTTAATTTGATTTTTCTTGGAGCAACCATGAAACAAATATTTATTTATTCTGAAAATTACTTCAAATTACTCAAATTGAATTACTTTCAATTTTCCTTTTACAAAATGCATCTGCAAATGAGCAGCAATGAGCAAACAAACTTTCCCAAGTATTTAGCCATAAAGGGACGCGCTACAAGCAGAATTTCTGAGACTCAATCTGAATAGCCCTCTAAACGGTATAAATTATTCCCTAACCCTACCATCCACCTATACAGCAGGCAAGTAGCATTCAACACGCATCCTTCCAGCTCATGAGACAAAGCACGAGTTGTATCTGCTAGCCCTTGTAACATTCATTTTCAGAGGAACATTTTCCCAGGAGGACATCTGGCTTGTGCCGAAGCTTTCTCCCGTTCTCTTGGCCTTCACTATCATTATTAATCCAGTTAACTCTGCACCCAAGTCTCTTCTACAGAGGCAGGCAAATTTAAATTTCATTAAAAGTACAACAGGTTGGTGGATGTACAAGCCTGAGCCGTGACTCCTTCTAAAGACAATCCTGAGGATGTGTGAATGACACAATTTTTTTTAAAAAAAAATTCTGCCTCAGCACAGCAGCCTGTTAAGAGGAACTTCAGTAGCAAGTAGAGTCGGTTGCCAGTAACAGACAAGAAAATAAAGCCACCCAATTAATTCCCCTGAGTTGACAGAAGCGCAAGGAAATCAGGCATATTTTCGTGGACTATTCAGGAAGCGGAGTTACTTCCAGGGACTCAAAGATGCTGACCAATGCTGACTTGGAGATTTTTTGCTCAACTAAGTCATTTTTAAGGTAATTTTGCAGGCTCACGTATGGGTGGGAAAGCTCTGCCTCCTTCAAGGTGGGCTCCATCCAACCCCAGGTGTTGGGGACAAAAACCCTAGTTGGTGGCATGGGGCCCGGTTTATTTGAGTGAGGGTCTCTTGCCCCCTGACATCTATCGGTTCTGTCCCCCCATGCTGTGAGTCCCATCTAGGAAGGAACAAGTGGGATGCCAGCTCTCTTCTCAACAACCTCCAGAGCAAACTTTAAGAGTCAAAGAGCTTGGATTTAGGGTCACGGGAAAATAAGCAGCGGGGGTCTTCCCAGTCATTTAGCAGGACGGCTCTCGGTTCGCTAAGAGCCGGCAAGTTCAAGCCTTTAACGCTCTGGATTTCGGTTAACCTTGGCATCTGAGCAGGCAAAACAATTAAAAACCAAGCTCGGAATTCCCCCCCCCCCCCCGGAATCTGGATAAGCCTCTGCAGATACGAAACGGACGCAGATTTTGCAATGCGCTTTGGAGAGCCGCGAGCCAGCAGGCTGTCATTTGCAAAGACCCCCGTCTCTTCCCCCCGCACCCGGCCCCGCGTTCCCAGCGGGCTCTGCCACCCAACTCCCGGCCCCTCCTTGCTAGTGGCCAGCACGCCCGCATTGTCCCCCGCTCTCCCACCCAGCCCCCCAAAAAACCATTTATCACGCGCGGGGGCCGCCTGGATGACCCGGGAGCCCCGAAACCGCAGGGATTTAGTAGGTGTTTTTTTTGGGGGGGGGCAGAAGTTCATCTTTAACAAGCAGCGTGAAAAGGGGGCCCCGCACAACCTCCCCGCACACAGTCAGAGGCACTTGGGCGGGGAGTAACATCTCCCCAGGTGTATTTGGGGAGTGGGGAACAGTCCTGAAAAGGAGCAGCAATTGGGAAGGTTTTTCTTCTTTGGAGGGGTCAAAAGGGGGGGAAGCTCTTTTTCCCAATGCAGTTTTCTTTGGGGAGTGGGGGGGAAGAGGCTGGAAGGAAAGTCAAGCCAGCAGAGGAATTAAGTCAGGATCTGGGGAGGGGGCGCAGGCAGTTCAGTGGGGAATCCCGGCTGGTGGAGACCCCCCCACATACACACACAGACACCCGTCGGGACTCCAAGGGGGATCCTTTCCCGCTTCTTGCGGGCACCGGGTGATGGCGAAGCTGGCATCCCCTTCTGGGCTTCCCGCGTGCCGCCATTCAGCCAACCTGGGGGTGGGGAGCGTCACCCTCCGGCAAGGACAGGGCAGGGCAGGCGCGGAAGAGAGAGCCTCACCAGGGACTAGGAACTTGACAGCCGAAAAATGAGCCCGGCTGGGAAAGGAAGGGAAAGGCTGCCCCCCCCCCCCACTCTCTCTGTCTCCTCCTTTCTCCCGCCTCGCCTTCCCCAAAGACCCGCAAGACGGGCCAGGTCTGCGCCTTCAGCCCGGCCGCCCGCGCAAGGAAGCGGAACTCTGCACGCGCTCAGAGACTCGGCGCTTACCTGGCTGGGAGCCGGCGAGGGCAGCGGAGAAGATGCGCGGAGCCGGACTGAGCCAGAAGGGGGGACCGGAGCAGCAGGAGCCGCCGCAGGAGCCGCTGGCGAGGCCGGGAGAGGCTGGGGGCGTCCGCCGGCTGGGGCTCGCTGGTCCTTCCCGGCGCCTGGTCGGCTCGGTGGGAAAGTTGCAGCAGCCGCCCGAGCGCCTTAAACCCGCCTCCCAGCAGGACGGGGCGGCCCGGCGGGGCGGGGACTCCGAGCCGGCCCGGCCCAGCACCGCCCCCGCCGCCGGGGGACAGCGCCTCTGAGCGTCTGCAGAGCGCCGCCGCCCGCCCGCCCGCCTGCCTGCCTGCCTGCCTGCCTGCCGGGGAGGAGCGCTTGCAGCCGGCGGCCTCGGCCGTGCCGGAGACTGCAGGTAATAAATGATTAAGTCCTGCGACAAGGACGGGCGGTCGCGCGAGTGGCGAGACCTTCCGCCGCTTTGCGGAGCAGAAGTTTGGCCAGGAGGCGGACGGAGGCGCGACCCCCGGCCCGACCTTTCCCACGCGCGACCCCCACGCCGCCGCTCCCTCCGGCCGCCCCGGGAAGGCAGCCGAAAGCCCGCCTGCCCCTCCGCCTCCCAGCAGTCGTCCGGATTTCCTCGGGACCCGTGGGAGGGAGAGGACGGGGGTCGGGGCTTGGGGGAGGCGGGCAACCGTGCTTCCCTCCCCCCCCCCAAGGAAATGCGCTCGTGGCAGGGGAGAACGGAGCCTCTGGGAAATAAATGCCCCGATCGACGGGCTTCCAGCGACAGGAGCAGTCTACCTGGCGCTTGGAGCAAAGCTGCAGATAAGAGCCATGCGGTCCTGGTTCCTCTTCTGGGGGGGGGGGGTTGCTTTGCTTCTTTGGACTGCGAAGAGAAGCTGTTGCCTCCCGCTTCCCAAGTTAGGGATCCCGTGGCCCCCTTCTTTGCCGACTCCCTGTTTCTCTCCATCCCCCTCACTCCGGACAGGTGCTTTTTACTAAATGTCTGAATTATTGTTCACACTTCTCCACACTCAGCAGTGAAAATGCCCACCAGCTGCGGGGATGGGGCCCATCCTTGACACACACAGATGACTGAGGTTAATCCCGGCTGCCTCTGCTTGCATGCACCCCAAAAAGTCAGCGTTCCCCCTCCCCCCCCTTCCTTTTTACTGATCCCCAAATTCTGCCTGTCTGATGGACACAAGGCTGGAGTGAGAAACCAGCAGGCAAGGCGCGATCATCAGATCCGTGCAGGATTTGCCGTATAGATCTGGCTCTCTAGAAGATGAATGAAGCACCCAGGAAGCCGGTGGAGCAAGAGAGGGTGGCCTGATTTCTGCCACTGATGGCATGATCAATCCAGCCAGGAGAATTGATCACACATGTGGCCATGATTTGCTGATGGCCTCTGCCCTTGTGGTCCCTCTGCCTTGTTCCTGGGTTTAAAGCAGGTTTTGGGCACTGGGTTTGGTGGAAGACTTTTAATTATCTTCCCCTTGGAAAACAAAAACACAAAACTTCTTAACTCATAACATCAATAATAAATAAGTGACTGCTGATTAAATTAGAGCCAGGATGGAAAACCATTGAATATTGATTGAAATTTAGCAATGGCTTATTGAATAAACAAGAGCGAGCCTAATTGCTTTTCTTTATTATTTGCATTAGAATATTAAAAACAAATGCAGATCTAGGAGAAGAGTACTTGTGGTGAGAGTTTTAGCTTTCCCCCCCACCCCGTTTTTTTAAAAGTTACAACCCCTTCCAAAAGTGGTAGAAAGAGAATAAAGCAGCGAAGCTGTTCTTTATTGAATGCTTTTAGAACATTTGGAGCATATTTATTTAAAAATAGGTAACAATTACCTCAATCTAAGCAAATTCCATTCCTGACAATAAGAGCATTGTGGGGGGGAAGCGTTATTTATTTAAAAATATTTGGTTTGCCCTTTATCTAATAATTATACAGCAATATATACAAATGGTAATTTAGGTATAGAAAGGGATAAAATTACTACAATGAGAAAGGGAAGCGGGTGTAAAAAATAGAGGTGGCCCACGCCAAGCTGTTGAAGAGAAGGTTGAAAAACTCAAGAAAAAGGATCTCTTAAAAATGCAACCAAGATCTGGCCTCTTCTTGACAAGTAGCCCCTCTCCTCCTCTTCTTCTTCTTCTCCTTCTTTCCTCCTGGGAAATCAACACTCAGTGCTTTAGCTAAGAGGAGAGGTGACTCTCATGGGCAATGAGGGAGGCTTTGCATATGGCAAAAGCTCAGTCCTTTCTCTGAGCAGGTTTTTGACTTCAAAGTGCTCTCCCGCTCCAGGGGGAAAGATAGGGAACCAATAAAATAGTGCTGGAAGGGACCTTGGAGGTCTTCTAGTCCAGCCCCCTGCTCAAGCAGGAGAACCTATATCAATTTAGATAAGTGACTGTCTAGACTCTTCTTAAAAACCTCCAGTGATGGAGTGCCCACGATTTCTGGAGGCAAGCTGTTCCACTGGTTAATTATCCTCATTGTTAGGAAGTTTCTTCTTAATTCCAGGTTGTTTCTCTGGTTAGTTTCCAACCATTGTGTCTTGTCCTGCCCTCTGGTGAGGGGAGGGGAGGGGAGGGGAAAAGGGAGGGAAGGGGAAGAGAAGAGAAGATACACTCTGAAACTCAGAGTTGAATTGTGAGGACCTTTGTGCTCTTGAAGTTTGGTTGTTCTCTTGCAGACATTTCATTACCAGATGAGGTAACATCACCAGTGCTAGAAGGGAGTGAGATTTGCAGAAAGGAGAAGGGGAGGAAGAGGAGAAATTTGATGTCCTTGATGCTCTCTGAGCTTGGTTGCTTTCTTGCAGACATTTCATGACCCAGCTAGGTAACATCATCAGTGCTCCATCAATGCATCATCAGGGCATGACCAGTTAACCTCTGCAAGCCAACAAATAACCTTAAAGAGCATCAAGGACTCCACAGATATGAGACCTTTATGCTGGATTCACCCCTTGGATTAAACCACGGTAGGTTGAAATTACAGCCCTCTACATGCAAGGGTAAAAGAACCCTGATCTCGTGGTTATATCTTCCTCTCCTTTCCTGCTAGGGGTGAGAAAGATAGTAGAAAGCAACTCCGATCTTCTTTCTTTAAAAAGTCTCTCCAACAACAAGAATTCTTGAGTTGCATCACAATGACACCTCATTCCCAATTCTTCAAGGTGAGATGTGAAGCAGCATGGGAGATATTCCATTATCAGGAGCTGGTGGGATGCCCCCAGAGTTTGCCAAAACCATTTTCTGAGCCTTCTGCCACGTCAGGCTCTTCTTGGGGCGAGGTATTTAATCTATTAGGGGTGGGGGAAGCATCTTGTTAAAGACTCACACCTTTCAAGGGTATCCATAATTTAAGGAATTACGTAGGACAAAAACTTCTGGAATAATAAATGTATTAGCTTTTAGGAGCCTTTGTTTCCTCGGCCAGTGGAAATAGAATAGGATAGGAATAGGAATAGGAATAGAACGGAGATAAAGAATATAGAATAGAATAGAATAGAATAGAATAGAATAGAATAGAATAGAATAGAATAGAATTCTTTATTGGCCAAGTATGATTGGACACACAAAAAATTTGTCTTTGGTGCAGATGCTCTCAGTGTAGGTAAAGAAAAATAAAATAGAATACATTCATCAAGAATCATGAGATACAACACTTAGTGATAGTCATAGGTTACTAATAAGCAATCAAAGCATTCTAGGAAACAAATAAAACAATATAAATTGTAAAGATACAAGCAACATGGTTATAGTCATAAGTGGGAAGAGATAAGAACTAGGAAGGAAGAGAATAATAATAGTAATGCAGTCTTAGTAAATTATTTGACAGTGTTGTGGGATTCACAAGCAAAATTCAGACCATGGCCACCAAGCACCTCTTTAAATACCTTTTTAAAAAGCTATGGCTCCCGCTGCTTGGCTGCATCTATATATGAAACTATTGTGCTACACTAGGGGGTGGGGGCGTGGGGAGGGGGCTTCAGCTGGTGCATGAGGCAGCTATTTGGTTGCTTACGGACAGCCACTCGGAATATTTTGCACTGGCTGTGTGTTGGACAAGGTTATCTCAAGGGCATCTTTCTGAATCTCTGCAACCTGAAAGATCTCATTCAGGAAAGACTTTCACAGCCCATCACTAAGATTTAATAGATGGGAAACATTTCTGCAGATGCTCTAACCTTGAAAGAGTCCCTTCATGGGAAGGGAAGGGGGAAGAAATTAAAGAGTTCCTTTCCTTTTGGTTTCCATATAGGCTTTAAAACAGGGGCCCCCAAATTTGGCAACTTTAAGACTTGTGAACTTTAACTCTCAGAATTCTCCAGCCAGCAGAGCTGGCTGGAGAATTCTGGGAGTTGAAGTCCACAAGTCTTATAAGTTGCCAAGTTTGAAGACCTCTGCTTTAAAAGATCTAAGGACTTCTGGAGAATCTAAAAGCTTGCAATAATACAGGTAGTCCTCCACTTACGACCACAATGAAACCAAAAATGTTGCTGATAAGTGAGACAGTTTAAGCCGGTTTTGCTCCCTGGTCCTTTTAAAAATGGTCCTTTTACGACCTTTCTTGCCACAATTGTTTAGTGAATCCTTGAAGTTGTCAAGTTAGCGACACGGCTGTTGAATGGATCTGGCTTCCCCGTGGATTTTGCTTGTCAAAAGGGGATCACATGACCCCACCCCTCACCCAGGACACTGCAACCGTCATAAGTGTGAGTCACTTGGCAAGCATCTGAACTTTGCTCACGTGACCACAGGGATGCAGCAATGGTCGCAAGTGTGGAAAACGGTCATAAGCCACTCTTTTCAGCGCATTATAACTCTGAACAGTCTCTAAATGAATTGTTGTAAGTCAAGGATATGGATTGGGGCTTAGGTTTTCTATTCTCTTAGGGGTAGCATCTTTGGTTTGGTTTTTTTTTCTTTCCTTCTTTCTTTCCTTTCCTTTTTTCTTTCCTTCTGCTTGGCCTTTGCCAAGCAAAAAATGTGAAGGAGGAGCCAAAGATTGTGGTTATGCGGCAGCTGAATGATAAAGCCGGGATGGTAGACCTAAGATCAAGTAGCCATGGCTGTCTCAAATGACTCAGTCATGTCGGCTAGAGATTGTGTTCCTATAATACATTTAACCTGGTGGCTGGATTAACCCATGCTCTGGTTGGCAGGACGCAGTGAATCCCAAATGAATTAGACGGTCTGGAGTTTGCCCCACCTGCTAAGCACCACACAAGGAAACCAAGTTTAAATACCAGCTGAGCAGTTTGTGCTATTGCAGGGATTAGCTTTTTCTGCAAGATTTCTTGCAAACGCAGCCATTGTTTTAAACCCTGGATCACAAAACCTCCATGCGCCCATTTGGCATTTGCTGTAGCGCAGCATCTAAAATTAAGGCTTCAATAATCTACTGATCAGCAATCAATACCTGCTCCAGAAAATGACCCAAAGAAGGGGAAAAAACATCTCCCCTTTAGCAGGCACATTGTAATACCTCTGGGAAATCAGGATGGTTATTTTTGCTGAGAAGAGGAACAGGGTCTTAGGCTAAGTGCAGCAAAGCTTAACCCTTCCTTCCTGGAACCCTTTGCGATCAAAATCCATTTCTACTCATGGAGGAAAAAATATAAAATCTACTAGCTGGGCTGATTCCTTCCCCACAGTTGATCGAAACAGCAGTTTCCTAAATATGCTAAATTACTCCATCAAAACCCTGACAGGGTTCACGTCTTGGGCTGGATAGGAGCTTGTTATTCGTTTGTTAAATAAACTTCAATTGGCTGGGCTCAGGGAAACACAAACGCAACCCATTGCGGCTTAACATGGTGTCAACAGAGTGATGGTTTGGCCCTGATTCTAAGCACACTTATTATTACTGAGGAAGTTTCATGGAACATTTCCAGGCAAGGAAATCTATCATTGGGCTGTAAGAAATACGTTGTAAGTGCCAAGTGCAGTCTCCTGGCGAATTCTTCAGCTTCAACCCTGGGGAAAACAAGGTGTGTGAGTGTGTGGGTATCATAAAAAGTCAAATGGCAGCCACAACTGCATAATCAAAAAACCCTTTTTGTTGTTAGTTGCGAAGTCATGTCTGACCCATCGTGACCCCATGGACAACATTCCTCCAGGCTTTCCTGTCCTCTACCATCCCCCAGAGTCCATTGAAGCTCAAGCCGACTGCTTCAGTGACTCCATCCAGCCACCTCCTTCTCTGTCGTCCCCTTCTTCTCTTGCCTTCAATTGTTCCCAGCACGAGTCTCCAGTGAGACCTTCCTTCTCATCAGGTGGCCAAAGTATTTGAGTTTCATCTTCAAGATCTGGCCTTCTAAAGAGCAGTCAGGGTTGATCTCCTCTAGGACTGACCGGTTGGATGGCCTTGCAGTCCAAGAGAATCGCAGGAGTCTTCTCCAGCACCAGAGTTCAAAGGCCTCCATTCTTTAGCGCTCAACCTTCCTTATGGTCCAATCTTCACAGCCGTACATTGCAACTTGAAAAACCATAGTCTTGACTATACACACTTTGGTTAGCAGGGTGATGCTCTGCTTTTAAGTATGCTGTCTAGAAGTGCTTAAAAAGAGGCCATGGCTTTGATCGGGCAATTGTGGCCACCAATTTGATTTATGTGCCTGTTCTACATAGGGACATGTACATCCACATCACATCTATTCTAGGTAGTTATGTGCAGATGCGGTTCAGATTCCCAAATTTTCTCTAGACTAAGGTGTGAGCAATTGACGTTCATTGAATTGAATTGTGTCTAGGGGCCAACGAAGAGAAGAACCAGGGGTGACATGATAGTGGTCTTCCAATATTTGAGGGGCTGTCCCAAAGAAGAGGGGGTCAAATTATTCTCCAAAGCACCTGAAGGCAGGACAAAAAGTATCAACCTATAACTAAGGAGAAACTTCCTGACAATGAGAACAGTCAACAAGTGGAATGGTTTTCCTTCAGAAGTTGTAGGTGCTCCATCACTGGAGGATTTCAAGAAGAGATTGGACAGCCATTTGTCCGGAATGGGGTAGGGTCTCCCAGTTTGAGCAGGGAGGTTGGACTAGAAGACCTCCAAGATCCCTTCCAGCTGTGTTATTCTGTATGCTCTATTCTTGTGTCACATAAAGCAACAAACCCTCATTTACAAGCCACAAAGATTCAGCTCACATGATTTGGAAAACTAACAGGACTTCGCATGCAGTGGTTTAACAAACATATGCCCTTTCAGTCAGCCACAAATTTACACCAGTGAGACAACTTTTAACGAGTCATTTCTAAAAACACGACAGATGAATTAGAAACAGAATTTTCTTCTGCCAGCTCATGTGTATGTGTGTGAGAGAGAGGGGGGAGGGAGGGAGGGAGGGAGGGAAGGAGGGAGGGAGAGAGAGAGAGAGAGATTGCCTTCTTCATTGTAAGCAACCTCAGCTCTCTCTGAAAATGGAAAATCAGATCTTTGGAGAAAAATCTGCTGTCGGGGCACTATTCAGAAAATGTGCCTGGACCATCCTTAATAAATTTATCATATCGCTAATATCCAAGTGCAAGCAATTACACAGACACAGACAGACACACAAAATCCAGACACCGTTTGTTTCTTGGAAGAACAAATAATGGTTTGGTGAAAATGGTAGCAAAGAGATGCGTAGATTGCATCTGTCTTCTCCCCTGTTTTTATTTTCTTTCTTCTCCACCGGAATCCTCTTTATGAATCGCTTTATCCTTCTCTATAAGATACTGTCTACACAATCAGCGATGATAAATGAAAAATAATTGTAAACCTGATATTGCTTTTCAATATTGAATTTATCATGCTGTCTTCTTAACACATATTAAATACTTTAAAGAATTTATATATTTGTTAGATTACTCCCTGCTTCTCCCCCATCGCACCCCTTCCCTCCACTAAGCAAAATGTATTAGTTTTCTAGTTTGGGGGAATCTAAGAATAGACAACATCATTAATAATGCTGAATAACAATCTGGTCTCCTTCACAGCTAATCTCTCCTTACTAATCCAAAAAACTCAAATCAAATAACTTATATTAGATTTAGGTGCCGAGTCTCAATGCAAAACATTCATTCTGTACTCTGCTCTCCATTTAGCTGATTTCACTCAATTTTTGCCTGAGCAGGGGGGAAAAAGGGAACTTATCAAAATTGGAAAGCTTTGAGGAATAATTGATCAAGGTGATCGGCCTCCATCCTGGACCTGCCAGGGATGTAAGAGCGATAAAGATTCAGGAGGCGGTTATAGAAACAGTCAGCTGCCAGCTTGGTAAAAAGTCCTTGCCAATCCATCCAGAAAGAGAAACATAGAGTCTTGCCATAACATATATGGGAAGAGATTAGTTCTAATGAGAAACAGTTCAGCTCTTCACATTCTTGCAACCCCCGTGCCATCCCTTTCAATAAATCTTGCTAAAGAAAACCGTGAGCATGACGCATGGAAAGGGCTCACTTTTAGGCAGCTGCCAATAAGCCTGACAGAGGTTGGATTAACTGTCTGAAGACTCCCGCAGCTGCAATCCAACCCCAGACTGAGGAAGGTTGAGTTAATTTGCTGCAGTGATTCCGGATTGTTTCACAAAGAGCAGCACTTCCACTGTTTTCCTAGAAGTGTTAAGGAGTAAATCTAAAATTTGGGGCAGGAGTGAAAGAGCCGCCCGAAACCCACAACTTGGTGGCTCATCAGGTGATGCCCAATGGCTGTATCGTTCCCAGTTTTGTCCGTCATCTTTGCTGAAATTTAAGACAGGATTCTCCAGACTAAAAGAATTCAGGGAAGAGCTTGAAGGAAGAATCTAGAATCCCTAACAAATCAGCAGACTTTTTATTAAGACCCATTTTCATTCTTTACAAACAAAAACAGCAACCCTACAATACTGTACTTTTTAGTTTATAGGACTAATTTTTCCTGCCGTGTTTCCTCAAAAATAAGACAGGGTCTTATTTTCTGTTGACCCCCGAAATAAGCACTTGGCCTTATTTTCAGGGAGATCTTGTTATTTTTGAGGTGCAGGAGATGGCCAACATGGACACCACATGGCTGCTGCTGGGTTGCAATATTTTTGGGAAGGGCTTATTTTAGCACATGCACCCAAAAGCCTGATTGGGCTTATTATCCAGGAAGGTCTTATTTTGGGGGGAAACAGGGTAGGAAGTGCCCAGTGGCATCAATTTGGTTTGTTAATTCCTTCTTAGTGTCTACCAGACTCCCTGCTCCTCTTACTGATTTTTTTTAATTAGAAATTTAAAAATTATGGGTTGTTTTTTTTAAACAGTCACCACGCTCTAACATTACTTTCTTGTCAAGATTGCCTGGGTTCCACATAGGAATTCTTAGAAGATAAAAGCGAAGCCCAAGGAGGCCATTTGGTGCCATAACATGCTGCCAAAATTCCCAATATTTTTACCCAGTTTAAAATGATAGCAAGCCCGCGGAGCACAGAATCACACTTTTCAAGATAATATTAAGCATCTCCTGCATTGGCTCACAGGAAGCATGGCTGGCAGGGAAGATGGAGGACTCAAGATTGTGTGTGTTCCAGTCTCAAAGTCCAGGCAGAAAAAAAATGCAAAGGGCAAGAAACCCATCAAGCGAACGATGATTTTTAAGAAGACATTGGACAACCATTTGTCTGAAATGATAGGGTTCCCTGCTTGAACAGGGGGTTGGACTAGAGGACCTCCAAGGTCCCTTCCGACCCCATTGTTATGATGATGAGGCACTGCTTGACTCATTAAAATAACTTTCAATGGGAACAAAGGGGAAAAAAGAAGAAAGTTTCCTATGGTTTGAAATTCAAGGTCATTCTAGAGTTCATTTTTTTTCTCCCAAGCGTTCTTTTCTTCTATGATTTCTAGTGATGATGAATATGTTCCAGATCCGAAGGCAGTCACCCTCTCCAAGCCAGTTGTGCGAGATCTACTTTTATACCCAGCTCTCTGGACCCAGCAGAATGTCCAAAGATTAGACTTGCACTGAGTAAAATCTTAAATGGGAAAGGGCACCTTTCTAATGTAATAAAAGCTGCATAAACTCTTGGAAGTGGCTCTTTTGTGCTTCTAAACACGGAGAGCAGATTCCTGGCTAGAAGGCAAGAAAGTGGCTTAAAAAGTGGCAGCAGCACAGAAAAACAAGTCTCCATTTTACACTACAGTTCATAATGACGTCTCCTTTTGGCACAAGCTTTGGCTTTTCTGCCTCGTTTTCTTTTTCCTTCCCTTCAGGGCACCCTCCCAGGGGAGATTAAACTGTCTGTGTGGGATGGGGGTGGGTGAGTGACCTGCCTCCATGCCCCCTCCTTGCTCATGATCTGCTTGTCCGCAGACAGAAGGCAGGAAGGAGAGGGTGCCAGGTGAACCATCTGTCTTCATTATGGCCTAGAAGAGATGCCAAGATGGTTTCCTGCTCCCCCTCCCCAGTGAAAGAATATGTGAGTGGGGGTGGGGGGAGAACCCACTTTGATCCAAAGACATCATGACTCTGGATTTTGCCACCAGATAAGTATATGTTTTTAATCAGGCTGAAGCTGTAAACCTCAGCTGGACATTTTTCTATCTCCAAAACCTCACCACATTCAGCCTTTTTCAAAACCTGTCCCTTAGAAAAATAATAGATATCAAAAAGAAACATATTTGATTCCTCGGTCTTCTTCCTTTGAGCTGCTGAATCAGTGCCCATGGGATTTAAACTCTCGCAGGACCCAAAGGAAATGAGATGGAGAATGAAATGGTCTCCAAATATCTTTTTTTTGTCTAGACCAGGGATGTCAAACTCAACGCCCACGAGCCAGATCCGGCCCACAGGGTGCTTAAATGTGGCCCATGGGGCCACACTGGAAACACTGAAAGACTGGTCCGTGGTGCCTCTGCCACAGTGCTTCACTGGCAAAGGGTTGCAGGAGGCCGTCGCAGCCGAAAACGGACATCGGGAGCTCATTTTCGCTGGCAGACACTTGGGCCACCACAGGCACCCCTGACACGAATGACATCATGTTGGCCACGTCTACCCCAGCCCCTGAGGTCAAACACAACCCTGATGTGGCCCTTCATGAAATCGAATTGGACACCCCTGTTCTAGACCAAAGTTCCAGATTTCTTGTTGCTGTGTAAATGAAAATAGCTACCGTGTTTCTCCAAAAATAAGATAGGGGCTTATTTTCTTTTGACTCCTGAAATAAGCATTTGGCCTTATTTTCGGGGAGGTCTTATTATTTTTAAGGTGCAGGAGGCGGCAAGCGTGGTCACCTCAGGGCTGCTGCTGTGTTGCAATACTTTCATGGAGGGCTTATTTTAGTGCATAAGCTCAAAAGCCCAATTAGGCTTCGTATCCAGGGAGGTCTTATTTTGGGGGGAAACAGGTGAATCACTACAGCAGTCCTCAACCTATGGTCACAACTGGGGTCCAGAATTTCCATTGCTAAGCAAGGTGGTTATTAAGTGATGCACACCTAATTTTACCCCCTTTTTGCCACAGTTAAGCATGTCGCTAAGTGAATCACATGGTTGTTAAGTGAATCCAGCTTCCTTCCCTGACTTTGCTTGTCCAAAGCCAGCTGGAAAGATCACAAATGGAGCATTTGCAACCAACGTAAATAACTGCTGGTTGCCAAGTGCCCAGATTTTGACCACGTGGCTGCAGGATGCTGGGATGGCTGTAAGTGCAAAGACTCCTCCTAAGTCACATTTTTCAGTGCACTTTGAAAGAGCTGAAACTACTCTATACAGGTAGTCCTCGACTTGCAACAGTTCATTTAGTGACCGTTCAGAGCAGTGGTGGGTTCCGGATTCCGTTCCAACTGGTGGAACGGCCCTGGCGTCAGCCACATGAATGCGCATGGCGCACAAGCACACATGCGTCGTACTTGCTTGTAACGCTTCCACAAGCCTCCATCGACGCTCCAGCTGCTCGCCGGAGCATCGTGCAGGTGCCGTATATGCCATGTGTGTGCGCGGAAGTGCCAAAGGCTTAAAGGATAGGCAAGGAGCTCAGGCGGGCAGGTGGGCCCTCTGGAGCACTGTACCGGAATGGTACCTGGTGCTCCGGGCAGGCTCCGGTATCCCCGTATCGGGGCGTACCGCCTGCAACTCACCACTGGTTCAGAGTTACAACGGCACTGAAAAAAGTTATTTTTCACGCTTATGACCATTGCATAGCATCCCTATGGTCACATGAACAAAATTCAGACGCTTGGCAACTGTCTCATATTTATGACAGTTCCAGCGTCTTGGGGGGCGGTGTCACATGTTCCCGTTTTGCTACCTTCTGACAAACAAAGACAATGGGCAAACCAGATTCACTTCACAACTGCTTTACTAACTTAACAACTGCAGTGTTTCACTTAAACTCTGGCAAGAAAGGTAATATGGGGCAAAATTCACTTAACAACTGTCTCATTTAAGAACATAAATTTTGGGCACCATTGCAATTTAAACCAAGGACTACTTGTATGCTGGAGGGAGGAAATGGCACCTGGAACAGCTGTTTGAAGAATCTGAAAACGGGTCTAAGGGTCCAAAGAATGAAATGCTCATCAGGAATGTAAAACCACTCATCGGAGCCACAGAAAACCAGGAGCTGAGGTCTCCTAACCCTTTTAGTCGACCAGGCAACATGCAAGGAGCTCAAGTTGCTGTTGCGTTTGCACAGTTGCTGTGAAGATAAAAAGAGATAATTGTACATTACAAAAACTGTCCTAGGTATTTGTTAGAAAATTACCAACAAAGCTAGATTTAGTCAAGTAAGCAGATTTGATAGCAAGAAATGACAGTTCAGGTTCCAGAAGACAAATCGTGGCACGACTAGTTTGCATTATTGGGGGGGGGATCTACTTTGGCCCACAGATGCTTGGTGCTCCAAAACAACAGCTATACCTCTCTTGCACACTTTCTGTTTTGCATTTGCAGTGCTGGCCATCAAACTCTAATAAAAGCTAATTCACAAAAATGAAGATAATGAGAAAACCCTGCAAGTAAATGGTGCTTAATGTTGTTATGGACTTTTGCAGGCATGAATAATTTTATCGAGGTCAAAATCAGCAATGCACTCAAAATAAGTTTAACATTCAAGTTGACCAGTCTAGGTACCTGCTATTGTTTTTGCATATCATTTGGCATTTTTCATTTTTTTTTCCTCCCTGTTATCTGATACCCAGGAGACAATCAGCAAAAAAGGAGGCTGGATGAACAAAACGGAATAAAAGAATCTGGAAAAAGAAAAAGGCATACTTAAATTCTAACATTAATAAAAGTGAGGTGATTAGAAGCATATTAAAAATAGTGCAAGGTCTCCTGTATATTTTCTTTATCATTTATTTCAACAGGACTGGCGCAAGAGAAGATAAAAAGGGTCTGGAAAAACTGTGCCCCTCATAAGAGTTCTCTCTATCTCCATCCATCTCCATTCTTAATTGAATAACTCATTACTTAATAAAGTCAACCGATGATTTATTTGAATTCATTAATTCTGAATAAATGCTCTTCTTTGGTGTTGCTTTTGTCATTGACAAAGATCAGGTCCTGAAAATAATGTAAGATGGTTTTATTTAAGCAGGCCATGTTAACAGGCCCCGTGGTTAAATTGTGGTAAAAGATGAATGCCCTTGCTTCTGTTTTTGAACATGTGCTGTTGGGGGTTGGGAAGATGGAAGGTACCGAATGATGGCATCGTAATAATAAGGAACAATCTTTCTGGGAGAATTGAGAATGTGGGAACCCCTCCATTGCAGAGTAACTGCCTTTCCCCCAGGGGTATTCTTGGCACTGCACCAAAATATGCTAAGGCGGCCATCAATATCTCCCTCTGACTTTCATTGCAGGATATATTAAGTTACTGCAAAACTCTATATAAAAATAGTTTGCTTGAGGAAAGAAATACGACTCAAAAGAGAACCTGGTCCTGCATAAAACAGCCAACGGGCAACAGATCAGGACAAGGGGACGGTGGGAAATTTGGCTGCTGTCCTGTCAAAGACACTCAGCTCAATGGATGACCTCTGGCAAGCCGTTTGACCTTCCTGTTCTTTGGCTGCCAAAATCTCAGTCCTGGTAGAGCTTGTTTTGCATTTGCACCAGCAAAAACCTTTCCTTCGAGAACGCAAGCAGAGCGACATGGCTCAGAAAAGAATCTGCGCGCCGTCTCCTCTGTGCCTCCTCATCCTTGTAGCGTTTCATTTTTACCTGCTTGCTTAGAGGTTTGTCAGCACAAACTGCATTTTTTCCCCTGCCTTTCGGAAGAAAAACCAAACAACAGATGTGGGGGGGGGGCGTGTTTACAGTGCAAAAAAATAAAATAAAACAATTAACAAAGTCAAAAATTATTCACCAGCAAAATTTAAGTTCTGCACGTGCAATATTAGGCATCGTAACATATGTCTATTTTGCATATTATTTTATTCATCTGAAATCCAGCCTGCCAAATATCTCTATGGGCTGCAGAAAAATGAAGCGGTGACAATGGAAAGTTTGCAGGATGGGAAAAACTGTCCAGGGTACTGAAATAAAAAATACTGGCAAATACTTTTATTCTTCCGACCACTTTTTATGTGTAGTTCACACAGTCCATGCACCGAAGCTGTCTTACCTTTATGGTTACTGATTTTATCAGTCAAGAATCTTTAATAGTTGGAATTGTTTATAAAAATAGCTGTGTATCTCCATGTCCATTGCCTGAATTTTAGACCAATCTATAGCTTAAACATTATTCTCTGCCAACACAGGCAAGTTTATTCAACCATTATTACAAAACATTTTCTTTGGGGGTTTCCCCCCTTTTTTCTTTTCAAGTGGTTATGGAAACATTTTTCTTTCTCTCTATGGTGCTATAAAAAGAGCCGTATATGCCAATTATCATTCTGAAAAAGATACTCCCTATATTTTGTTTGCAATTCTGGTTTTCTGACGTTGTCCTTACAGGTAAATTACAGTTTGTAACAATGCTAGTGTAAGACTTCAGAATAAGATAAGCTTAAACACTTATTTTACCAATATCCAAGGAACAAGGGACCTGGATTGTCCGAATAGTTCAGATCTGTCCTTATCTGGATAGGAACCCCAGTTGGAATGTCCCAATATTTATGGGGTGGTTAGAGTTCTTTGATTACAAGGCCCAGGGTGTCTCTTGACTCAGTTTGGCTGCTTAGAATTACATTGCAAAGGCCTGCTAAAAAAAATGGAATTGATTTAATTCCTTTTAGCCATCTATCGGGAGAAATTAAATCAGGTGGCATCATTGAACTATTTCGATTGATCATTTGCTGCACAGATAAGATGGGAGGAAGTTTAGGAGGGTACCTTAAAGCTGTGTAGAAGGGAAAAAAATCATGGTCCACCAGCATTTTTCTCATCTGTATGCGCATTAAAATGATCTAATAGTGATGAATATTTTCAGATTCCTTTGAAAGCAATCAGATTTCCATGACAGCATATACAGGTAGTCCTTGATTTATGACCACAATTGAGCCCAAAATTTATTTTACTAGATGAGACAGTTGTTACATGAGTTTTGCCCCATTTTATGATCTTAACAACACCATAGTTGTTAAGTGAATCACTGCAGTTGTTAAGTTAGTATCATGGTTGTTAATTGAATCTGGCTTCCCCATTGACTTTGTTTGTCAAAAGGTCACAAAAGGGGATCACATGACCGCAATCATCATAAATATAAATCAGAGTGTATGAATTTTGATCACATGACTACAACAATTGTAAGTGAAAAACTATCATAACTCACTTCTTTCAATGCTGTTGTAACTTTGAACAGTCACTAAATGAATTGTTGTAAGTTGAGGGCTAGCTATACACAGAAATCTTCTATCAGCTTCGATCCATTCATGTTTTTGCCAATGCCAATTTTCAGAAAAACTACTAATGAGTATAAAAGCTATTTGGATATAACAGGTAAGTTGCTGGTGGTGACCCGTTTCCAATTTTCTCTTTTTTATACTCTCAGGATGATTTGGGCTTCTCTCACCCTCTAACCTGCCAGACTGAGTTGTGGCTAAAAGGATAATCTAAGATACAGCATACAGGAGAAGAATTCTGCTGAAAGAGTTTACTTTACAATAGTGCAATGGGATAAATAATGCAACACATGGTTTTAATAAAAGAGTTCCCCGTGTTGTACTGGCTTCCAATTCTGCTATGTTAACTGTGAAGCACTTTTCTGAAATTATTAAAAAAAATGAACAGCTGGATCCCATTATGTGTGTTACTCAGTTCAACAATTGATAAGAATTCAGGAGGCAGTTTTGTAAACAGCCACCTGCTCCTTTGTTATCAGTGAAAAGAATTGCCATCTTGTTGGTTCACAACAAAGCTATTAGAGAGGAACTAAGAAAAACACCACCAATAAGGCGCGGGGGAATAAATTAGTTCGACACTTGGAATAAGTCAGTTCTAGAATTCTGGTAATCCTTTTTCATCTTGATAGATGGCGTTAAAGAAGACCCTGTGAGAATCTTGCTTGGAAGAATTACTCTGGGTTGAGGTAGTTGCCAAAGAGCTTGACAATACACTTAATTGTAATATAATACGTTTTACAGTATTTAATTTGGTGGAGCACACTGTCTGGTAAGGCGTGCATAGGCTATAATTTAAATGTTGATATAGACAAGTGCACTGATTTAAAAAGATGTATGCGGAGCTCTAGGCTAGATTGGAAAGTTAAAAAACATTAGCACTAGATGATGTTACCCCAACAACCAAGCTCAGAGAGCACCAAAGTCCTCATAGTTCCCCTCCTTCTCCTCTTCCTCTCTGCACATCCAAATCCCCCTAGCACTGATGATGTCAACTAGTTGGATAATGAAATGTCTGCAAGAAAACAACCAAGTTCAGCGCACCAAGGACCCCTCATTTCAACCCTGAGCTACAAAAATACGCCCTTATTAGTTAAAACACACAACAAATTTATCTCAGAATGACAAATGTGATGTTGCCAAATACTTGCAGTCACCAAACTTTTCCTTTTATACAGGTGTAAAATGGCACGATGTATAAAAGTAGAGTTTAGCAATTTAATCTTAATAATGTTGGAATTGTTTAACCAATATGTAACGGTAAAAACTAAGCAAAAATAAAAGTAGAGTGAGGATGATCTCTCTCTAAGAATCTAATAGGTTACATCATTGCTTGTGACAATGTATACAGAGCGGCATTTCTTATGCATTTTTTTTAGAAGATGAACTTACAGGTTTATTAAGCATAATTTGAAGGAAGCAGCCGGGACATTGGAACAATCACAAAAAGGCAATGAAGCTCTCTGCTTCCTCCAGCAGCAGGGCTGATCTAGGGAAAGAGTGACTCTCAGTGCCAGTTATGGAAATTACACCCTGAAAACTATTTGCAAATGCACTTAAATGATTTAACGAATTAAAAAAATCTTTATAGATGATCTATGGCTCTCTATTGCCATCTCAAATCTGTGAATTAACTGGGTGGGATTTACCTCTATGCAAAGATTCATAGGATTGCAATAGACCAGCTGTGAGTCATGATTTTGGAAACAGAAGCATTTAAAATACAGAATAAACCGTTTTTGTCTTATTTTTTCGTGGCTTATTTCTTGAGTTCAGCTACTGTATATCTTTTAATTTGCCATATGGAGGGAAAGGCATTTTTCTTCCTTGACTGGCATGGGGGAGGGAAGGAGATGGGAGCTTCTACAGTGTAAATGAACATAACCTGAAAATGAAAGGAGTTACCAGATTAAAATGTCATTAAAATGTCAAAAGATGATACATTACAACTGCACGTATATGGAAAAATCAGAGTTGTGTGTATCACAGTAAATTTTCCTTCTTTACTTAATAATTGATCATAGTGATTCTGACATGCCAACAAAAATGAAGATACTAATGCATTCAGAATGACAGCTTTGGGTCTATTCCTGTGTTTTTAGCAACCTGCGATTATGTTCGTTCTTAACAGCATTGTTTACTTGAGTAGTAAGTTCTTTTATGCTGAAATAAAACAGTACCGTCTCTCTGGGAGAAATACAGGTGGTCTTCAACTTACGACCACAATTGAGCCCAAAATTTCTGTTGCTAAATGAGATAGTTAAGTGAATTTTGCCTCATTTTATGACCTCCCTTGCCACCATTAAATAAATCACTGCAGTTGTTAAGTTACTGATACAGGTTGTTAAGTGAATCTGGCTCCCTCATTGGCTTTGCTTGTGAGATGGTCGCAAAAAGTGATTACGTGACCCGGGACACTGCGACCGTCATAAATGTGGACCTCTTGCCAAGCATTTGAATTTTGATTACACGACCATGGGGATGCAGCAACGGATGTAAGTGTGAAAACTGGTCACAAGTAACTTTTTTTCAGTTGTAACTTTGAACGGTCACTAAATGAACTGTTGTAAGTCAAGGACTACCTGTAACAGGAAAGTATCACAGCACATATGAGTTGGTGGGGGGAGCTTACAGATCTGGACCATTCCTTGGTTACTTTGGGAATCCAGTAACTCTTTCTGAACAGAAGACTATCTACCCCAGTGATGGCGAACCTTTTCGGCACCAAGTGCCCAAATTGGAACACGCATGTGTGCATGCGTTTGCATGCACCGGAGCACCAGTAATCTGAAGACCAGGTGTCTGGCGCCCATTCAGCTGGTCTTCGGGTTTCTGGTGCTCCTGGGTGCATGTTCACTGACCAGCTGGTCTTCATGCGCACCAGAAACCAAGAGAACAACTTGCAATGATGTGCGTGCCCGCAGAGGGCTCTGTGTGCCACCTCTGGCACACATGCCATAGGTTCGCCATCACAGATCTAGCCCCTATTTGGAAGCTTCCTCCCAGAGTCGTGTCCGTCCGTCCATCCCCCTCACCCTCTTAGGTGGATTGTCCCACTGCTCAACAGTTCTGGCCACTAAGAGGTTTCTCTCAGAAGCTGCCTGGATCATTCTGTTTCTAAGAGGAAGGCTCTACAGCAGTGATGGGATTCAAAATATTTTTACTACCGGTCCTGTGGGTGTGGTTTTGGGGGTGTGGCAGGGGAAGGATACTGCAAAATCCCCATTTCCTCCCAATCAGCTGGGACTCGGGAAGCAGAGAATAGATGGGGGTGGGGCCAGTTAGAGGTGTTATTTACTGGTTCTCCGAACTACTCAAAATTTCCGCTACCGGTTCTCCAGAACTGCTCAGAATCAGCACTAAAAACTGACCTACATCACACTTGATGATCATAGCTGAATTTCCAAGGCCAGTAAGGTTTATTGTCACTTTCTTTCTGGGAACACACTGGCACACATTAAAAAATGAACTTTTGAAAAAAATCAGAATTCAGGCGCTTGACAACCAGCATGAAGTTACGATGGTTGCAGCCTCCCAGAGTCAGAGGATCGCCAATTGTGACCTTCCCAGCCAGCTTCTGACCAGCAAAGTCAATGTAGGAAGCTGGATTCACTTAAAGGCCACATGATTTGTTTAACAACAGCAGTGATTTGCTTAACAGCCATGGCAAAAAACATTGTAAAATCAGGCGCAACTCTCTTACAATGGACTTGCTTAGCAATAGAAATTCTAATTCCAGTAGGGGTCTTATGGTGAGGACTACCTGTGTTATCTTACTTTTCAGACACACTCCCCCCCAAAAAACCTCTTTTAACACCCTTATTCCTCCCAACTCCAACCTTACATACTTATCTGTTTGGATTCCTGCTGAGTCTATTTTCGATATGCATCTTTTCGCTTTTCGGTGAATTTCACAGACTTCTTAAAAGCTTTCGTTTTCCCCTATTATGGGGATCATTTATGCCTATATCTATTTTCCCATGTCCTCCCATCCCTCTTTGACTTCTCACTTAGGATTTCAAGTTTCAATAGGCTGCATACTTTTTGCCCAGGCTGACTGAAGCTCGCCTCTGAAGTCCATGGCTAATTCCACTCAGCTTTTCTCCCCCTTTAGTCTGAATATCGACACTACCTGCCCACTTCTTCCCAGGGCACCTGATACCATCAGGCTACTGATCAGCTCCTCTCTTCGGTCCGAATTAAGTCCAGGGTAGTGGATTCTCATTTCTTATTCCCCTTCTGAAAAACACTATGGTCAGCGAGTGAAACATCTGTAGGGCCACTCAATCTGAGAGGAGTTTATTTTCCAGCTAAAATCAAGGTATTTCATGTTTCAAGTTTCAAGTTTAATTTTATTTATAGGCCGCCCAATCCCGGAGGACTCCGGGCGGCTTACAGCAAGGAAAGAAGAACAATAGAAGAAAATAAAAATAAAAAATAGACAAGTTAAAAACAACACAGATACATTCGTTTCCATCGGGGCTGGACCTCAGCAATGAGGTCAACAGCCCCAGGCCTGCCGGAATAGCCAGGTCTTAACAGCTTTTCTGAAGGGGTCTCGTATTACCACTATAGCTTGTTTTCTTGAGAACTTGTGAGATGATTTACAAAGAGTTTGGTCACATCTCTGCCATCTCTATAATATAACTCATAATTGTATAACCATAATCCATAGCAGTATTATTTTTGCTTCCAATTTCTTTTGGGGCTGGAAACTCTGCTGCTAAGCAATATGGTCGCTATACAAAACATCACATGACTACAGCAGATTTACATCACTTCTCATTTGGTGGTTAAGTGAGTCACTCCTCCTGACTGGCAAGAAAGAAGTGCAACCTTGACTTGCAATTTTACTGTCAGCTTCTCCATTGACTCTCCTTATCAGCAGCCAGTTGTAAAGCAAGCAAATGTCAATCAGCACAGGGACACTGCAACAGTCATTAATGCAAAGGCCAGTGGTACTCTTACTTTTTCAATGCCGTCAAGAGTTTTAGATGCTTGCTAAACAGGGCAGCTGTTAAGTAAAGCCTTTCTATTGGAGAGATGAGATTATCACTGCTTAATGGTCTTGCTGCCACATACAGGTAGTCCTTGACTTATGACCACAATTGAGCACATTTTCATGCTAAGCAAGGCCATTGTCAAGTGAATTTTACCCCATTTTATGATCTTTGTTGCCAGCCGTTAAGTGAATCACTGCAGTTGTTAAGTTAGTAACACGGTTAAGTGAATCTGGCTTTTCCATTGACTTTGCTAGTCAAAAAGTCACAAAAGGTGATTACATGACTCTGAGACACTACAACAACAAAAAATACATGCCAATTGTCAAGCATCTGAATTTTGATAATGTGAATATAGGGATGCTACAACGGTTCCACCACAAAAGCGCGTAGGACAAAATCGCGCTCGACAAAAGCGCGCTGTGACGTCATCACAGCGCGACGAAAAAGATCGAAAAAATGTGAAAATAAAGCTAAAACCTTCCCCTAACCCCCCCAAACCTAACCCTTACCTTTATGTGAATCGGCTTGCTTTAATTTAATTTTTATTAATTTTTATTTGAATTTTTCGATCTTTTTCGTCGCGCTGTGATGACGTCAAAGGCGCGATTTTGTCGATCGCGCTTTTGGCGTCCGCGCTTTTGACGGGTCACGGCTACAACAGTTGTGTGAAAAATAGCCATGTCACTTTTTTCAATGCTATTACTTTGAACGGTCACTAAACAAAATGGTTGTAAGCACCACCTCTATTATTATTTTTTGTCTTGCATAGCCTTATTCTGGCTAAAGTCTCATACTGTTGAGGAAAGGGCTGGTCTAAGAATCTCAGATTTTATACAATTTTCTTAATTATCTATTCACTTTCAGGATCTTGCTTTCCTGCAAAAAAAAAAAAAGCCCTCTTACTTTCACACCCAGCCTCTTCACTTCCTACTCGACTTTATATTTAAACCAGTGTTTCTCAACCTTGGCAACTTTAAAACATGTTGGCTGGGGAATTCTGGGAGCTGATGTTCACATGTTTAAAGTAATCTCCCTTAAAGTAATTGTCCCCTTCTAGCTATAATGCACATCCACAAATGGGAGTTAATTGCAATTAGTAGTTTTGATGTGGCTCAGTAGTCTTTCCACTTCATCTGGATGCCCTCATCAGAAAGACAGTTCATATCCTACAAAAGATATAGTTGCTCCTACCCGTCTCAATATCTCACTAGCACTCTTCCTTTTTTCTCATTGAACTTTTTGTTAATTCTTTTGTAGTTGAGAATCATTTACACATTTATACCTACTGTTCTGTATGTGTCAGAATGGTAGGATTACACAATTAGAAACTCAAATTATGCTCACAGTATGTTCACCACTTTGAGTTATTTATATAAAGAAAAAAAACAAGAATTATAATAATTATATATTTATTGTGGTTTTAATATTTTTGGTTTGGATTATTTTGTTGTGTTGTTTTAGATTAAACCAGAGACTATTTACACATATAAAATGTAAGGTTTTTTTGTTCTTAGTTTGCATTTTTATTTTTAAATTTTTTAAAGATTAAAATCTGTTTTGTAACAAAAATGATACTAAATTTTAAAATTGTACTGTTTTATATTTTTAATTATGTATGCTACTCAGACTCTCATATAGTAAGATAGGCAGCTATATAAATTTCCCAAATAAATAAGCAATTCAAATTTATATAGCCGCCCTCCACTGATATATGACTCTGGGCAGCTTACAAAGAATGAAAAAGAAAATATAAACCATAAAGAATAAGACAACCGTTTAAAAACATGGAAAATGCATATAAAAGCACATTTTAAAAAGCTTCATAAAATACATAAAACTCACAGCTATTGTGCATTATTTATTTCATAGGACTTGCACTCTTTTGACAAAGGAAAGGAAGAACAAGACCAAAAGGAGACAACAACATAAAAGAATTGGAAGGGACCTTGGAGGTCTTCTAGTCCAACCTCCTGCTCAAGCAGGAGACTATATCATTCTGGACAATCTTTTCTTAAAAATCTCTAGTGATGGACCACCCGCAACAACTTCTGAAGGCAAGTCATTTTACTGATTAATTATTCTGTTAGGAAATGTGTCCTTGTTTCTAGCTTGGTTCTCTGTCTCCTTGATTAATTTGCATCATTTCTTCTTGTCTTGCCCTCAAGAGGTTTGGAGAAGTGGTGGTCCCCTTCTTCTTTGTGCTGGACTAAGAGTGCAGAGACCTGGGTTCAAGTCCCCACTCAGCCATGAATTATCCCTGGGGGATTCAAGGTCAACCTACTGATGGGGTGGTGGGGAAAAGTGCTGCACTAAGTTGGATGCAGCATTCAAAGTGTGATCTCACCTTGCAGTATAAGGCAGTTTTAACACTTCCCATGTTCTTAAAACTATCCTTTTATTGATGCAGACGGCATTTGTATTTTTTTCTTGCCTAAGTGTAAACCCTTACTTTTCTCCCACTGAATTGCCTTTTGTTGGATAGCTGTCGTGTTTTCAGTCTGTTAAGATCCTTCTGAACCTTCAGCCCATTTTCTGGAGTATTGGCTATTTCCACCAACTTGGCGTCATCTGCGAATTTGATGGTTTCCCCTTCTATCCTCTACTGCAGGCTACTTCTGCTGACTGACTGCAGTTTGGCAGTTCAAGTCTAACCAGGCTCAGGGTTGACTCAGCCTTCTGTCCTCTGGACGTCGGTAAAATGAGGACCCAGATTGTTGGGGGCAATAGGATCCTTAGGTTCTGTAAAGCGGTATATAAGTCTGGGTGCTATTGCTATCTTCCTTCGTTCCCAGTGGTTAGAATACAGCATTGCAGGCTAACTCTGTCCACAGCCAGCAGTTCCACAGCCAGCAGTTCGAGTCTCACCAGGCTCAAGGTTGACTCAGCCTTCCATGCTTCCGATGTCAATAAAAGGACCACCCAGATTGTTGAGGAGTGGGGGAGTTGTTAACATCTGTAAACTGCTCAGAGTTTTGTAAAGCAGTATATAATTGCTATTGCTCCTGGAAGAGTACTGGACCCGACAGAACCTTGGGATACCCCACTAGATACTTCCCTCTAGGTCCACACAGCTCCATTGAGTGTACTTTGTCAAGTTGAGCTGTTAAGGACTGACATTGAGTGATGGGTAGGTTTTCCAAGTGACATTTGGGAGGCTCCCTGTGAAGGGGATGCCTGAGAATGGGGAGAGGCAGGGACTCCCTGGTGGCCTCTGGGGAAGGCATTGAACTGGCACGACGGAGACCGAAGCCTCCTTCAGAAGCTCCCTCAGCGCAGCTGGGGCCTCATGTTCGCCCAGTCTACCTCGCAGGATTGTTGCTATGGAGAATTAACAGGAAAAAGAAGCCCCATCGAGATCTTGAAGGAACGGCGGGGCAGTAAAAGGAGGAGAGCTTGCGAGGCTGAAGTGACGAAAGATCCAGCCTCCAGCTCCGCTCGGCCTGCCTCACAGGGGTGTCGTGATGGCAGGCGGAAGCAGGAGGACGGAGCAGGGCTTATTTCGCGGCTCCGAAATAATGAGGAGCCCTCACAACTCGCGCTACTCGCCCAGAGCGCGACGCTCGCTGAGAGGTCGATGACGATAACAACGTCCACCTTTTACCTCAGACATTGGCGGGAAACGGCAGCGGAAGTGGCGACGCCCTTTTCGCGCGGTCCCGCCCCTCCGCGCGCGTCCTTTCTGTTAGACCCAGCCCCTCCTCGGCGACGGCCAATCAGAGGGACAGGAAGGAGAGCTGCCCGGCAACGGGAGGCGGGCCGGCGAGGGAGCCCCCCCCTTCTCGCGGAGATGTTGCGGACCGAGAAAGTGCTGCTGCTGCGGAGCCTGCAAGGCCGCTCCGTGCGGGTCGTGCGTGAGCACTACCTGCGCCTCGACGTGCCCTGTGGCAGCGCCCTCTGCCGGGCGGGCTGTCCCCGCGGTGCGTTGAGAGCGGGGGCGGAGCTTCGAGGGGGCGGGGCGGCGGCTTTGGGAATTGGATGGTCGTGGGAACGCCGTTCTCGGCCTTCCCGTGGGGCTTGTGAATGTGGGGGCGGAGCCAGGACGGGGCAGAGCCAAGGGGAGGTTTTCTGTCTGATTTCAAAATATTAGTTTCATGGGGACAGTTTTGTGTGAATGTGTGAACACGTGTTGAGTTGAAAAGAGGCTTGTTGGTGGAACAAAATCACTGCTGTTGCTGAGAGCTCTTATTTCAGACCCGCTGAAGGAACTCAATGTCCATTGGAGGGAGGGCTGTAAACCTAATATTGTCGTTTAAAGCTTGTATGTTAAGAAGTCAAAGAAGAAGGCATATTAGGAAGTTTTGGTTTAAAGAGAGAAAAGAAAAAAGATGGGCTTTTTTCTTTTTCTTTTTAAACGTTTTAGTACTTTGAAGGAAAAATGGTGGGGAAAAAGGCTTTTCCTCACCCACCCTTTTCCTCCCCAGTAAAGTCAAAGAATTTGAAATAAAAAACTGAATTTTGGAAATAAAACTGGTGACAGTTCACAAAGACTACTAGGTGCAAATGGAAAGATGAATTATTTCCATAGCAAGGAACATGGTTAGAATTGATTATTTCATTCAAAGAGGTAAATTTGTTTTCATTTTAATTTCACTTCTGGAATTTGTGCTTGTGAAGGGGGAAAAAAACTTCATTACTTCTCATTGAATGCTAAGGGATGTGGGGGGAGGAAAGTCAAAATGCATAAATGCATTTAAAAAGTAGGCTGTTAAAGCAACTTCCTTAGAAGAGAAAGAGTTGCATTCCAGCCCTTTTCTTACCTTTCCCTCCCCAGAAGCTTCTGGTGAAAGGCTTTGAGGGTCATCCCTAAGTGATAAATTCAGCCCAGACAAGCAAATGGAAAGAATTTATTCCACGTTTTTATGGTAGCTTGCAAGAAGAAGGCTTCATGCCGAGCAGAACGGAGCTGGAAGGAGGATCAGATTGCTTTTTGCACAGTTACAGGGGCAGGAAAGGCCTTGCAAGCTATGTAGGTTGAATCTAGGAAAAGTATATAGGATTCAGGCATAAGCCAGCTTTAAACTGTAGGAAGGAAAATCCATCTGGTTCATTTCCAAGGTGGGAGAAAGATGCTGAAATTAACATGGGGGCTGATTGGAAAGAAAGTTTATTGATGGAGAGAACCACACACAAAGACAGCTGTGCAGTTTTGGGTCAGCTGAACAACCAGCTGAGAGGAAGGGTTCTTATATGGTTTTGTGCTTTTGAAGTTTGGGATTTGTACAATATGGGCTTTGTGTTTCTAAAAAGGGTATTGAGCAATTCCCATGATGGCTGATGGATTTTGTCCTGTGCTGGATTTGGGTGAGGGGCTGCTTGTTATAATCCTATTACTCATATTTTGTTAGCTGTCAAACCTTACTGCAAGGGGTTTGGAATGGACTTCTGTTGGCAGTATTTGTTTTGCTTATGAATGGAGCCATCTAGATAGTTGGTTTTCAATAAGCTTGTTATTCTCAAGTGCTGGCATCTGCTGTGGGCTATTAAAAAGACTGGAGGCTGCTTTCTGCCTCTAAGAGCATGTTTCTCCATTTCTCCTGCAGGGAAATATAATATTCTGCCTCTTTTAATATTTCCCAAAATATTTTATTCTTCAGTGGGGGGGGGGTCTTTCCACAAAGTAGTCCTTGACTTGCAACCGCCACTGAGCCCCAAATTTTTGTGGCTAAGGGGGACATTTGTTAAGTTAGTTTTGACCCATTATATGACCTTTCTCACCACATTTGTTAAGTGAATCACTGCAGTTAAGATAGTCCAGGGGTCGGCAAATTTAAACACTCAAAGAGCCATATGGACCCGTTTCCCACAGAAACACCGGGAGCCACAAAGGTCCTAACCGGAAGCCCCCTGTTCAATTCTGGAGCTGACCGGAAGTTCGGTTCCCCCACCATAGAGTCTGCTCCTAGCGCGGCATACTTTTTCCTCTACCTGTCATAACCGAAAGCCCTATCAGTTTTGGAGACAACTGGAACCCCCCCCCCCGCCATAGTGTCTTCTCCTGGCGCACTGTGCTTCTCTCCCCTTCCCTCCCCTCCCCCACCGGAAGCTCCTCTCAAAATTGTGGTGCTGACTGGTGACAGAGCCGCAGCAGAGGAAGGAAAGAGCCACATGCAGCTCCAGAACCCCAGTTTGCTGAGTTAGTCACACGCTTGTTAAGTGGCTTCCCCATGTACTTTGCTCGTCAGAAGGTGGCAAAAGATCACACGACCTGGGGACACTGCAACTGTCATAGATACGAGACAGTTTGGGCATCCAGGTTTTGATCACAGGACGGTGGAGATGCTGCAATGATGTGAAAATTGAAAGCTGTTAGAAAATGTTTCCTTACCCGAATTGACCTTTACTAATGTCCTTTACTCACCTGTTGGCCTTTACTAATAAAATAGATACGTGTTCTTAATAAAATTATTTCCAGATCATTTTGGCAATGCAGTCTCTTTCTCATACAAAAGATGGAGGGGTGGGGGGCAGATGACATAAGGATGTCTCCCCAGGACTAAATGTGATACGTCAAAAGCAGAGAGGTTTTTTTCCTTCATGATTGCTTAAGGATGAAATAGGATATTTTAAAAGGATATCATTCGATTGTTCTCATCAGGTATTTAATTCAATTTCTCAATGTGCATACCCTGTTGTAACTCTGGATGCAATGTTTGTAACTCTTGAACTAAACTGCTTCAATGCTGTGAACAGCATGTCTGCTTTTGATTTTTCATCAAAGAGCATGGGAAGTCCCCTTATTGATACAGGCATTCCCAAAAGATGAAGTTTGGTTTGAGGATAGCACCTTGTCTCTGACTCTTTAAAGCAGCTGCATCATTTTGTAGGATTGACTCCCACAGCGCACGCTGGAAAATGGGCTTTGGTTTCCACCGCACACATGCGCACCAGACAGCTAGTCTTCCAGTTACTGGCATACATGCACGCGCGACTACCAGCTGCCCTTCCTGCAATGCATGCAGATTTCCAGTTTCTGGCCCCACTGCATGCAGGAAGGCAAGCTGATGGACGAGCACGCATGCACACCAGAAACCCAGAAGACAACATGGCTTCACATATAAGTTTGCCATCATTGTAAATTAAAATGGTGGGATACATGAAATTTATCCCATTTTAAATTGTAAATCTCTCAGGACTCCCCTGCCTGTCATCTTCACACCTGAGAACATCATTATATACATTATATACATTGCTAATAATTTTTTTCCTGCTTCAGATGGGAAATTGCTGTCCGATGATGTCACTCACTATGTTGTGCCTGACTGGAAAGTGCTTCAAGATTACCTGGAGATTCTGGAATTCCCTGAGCTGAAGGGGCTGGTTTTCATGCAGACCGCATGTCAAGCAATGCAGCAGCAAAGAGGCCGCAGGTATCTGGTCTGCTCCGGGAGGGTTGGCACTTCACAGGCCAATGCAGTCCTAGATTGCATCAACAGAGGCGGTTTCAAGATCATGTGTAAGGCCCGGCCCCTCCTCCTCCTCCTCCTCCTCCTCATTCGAGAAAGTAAAGACTCTTGAAACTTAGCATTTCAAAAGGGACCTTTTATTGAACAGGAGTGATAGCAGGGCGAAATCAAAGCAGGCTCTGAGGGCTCTCAGGCCATGCAGTTAGAATAAAATGAATTAGAAACCCCTCCCAACAGCCCAGTCAATCCGCAGGTGTGAAGATGTCATTGTACCAGCCGCTTTGAGAAAGTGATAAGGGGACTTTCGCAGGGTCAACCTCTGCCGGCTTTACAGTGATACAACCAGTGGTGGGTTCTTACCAGTTTGGACAGGTTCAACCGAACCAATAGTAGCTTGGTGGCCTGGATTGCGGGAATCGGCAGTGACCCAGGCCTGCCATGCACCCGAACCGGTTCTCCCAGCGGCATAGGTGCCACCATCTTCTTGCATCCACAGAGCAATTTTAGTTGTATTGCGCATGCACAGCCTTTAGCAAACCAGTAGGAGTCTCTATCAGAATCCACCTCTGGATACAACCCACAGGACCTTTCCATGCTCCAAAATGTGAGAAAATGCCGGCGTGCCTAGGCGCCAGGCTAACGGCTATAAATCAGTGGTTACAGGATGCAGGATACATAGGAGAGAGAGCGATAAAGTATAAAATTATACGAAGTATAATAAAGATGTATAATGAATTAGGATCCCCCTCTTCATGGATCTGGCATCATGTGACATGATAGTACTCTTTATTTATGTTATTTATTGATTTATCAAACTTCTTAACCGCCCATCTCCAACACAAAGGGTCTGCTGCACCAGTGGAGGCCACACTTGGAAGGCAGGGTGTCCTCACAACCACAACTGAGCCCAAAATTTATGTTGTTAAATGGGACATTTGTTCAGTGAGCTTTGCCCCATTTTACAACTTTTCTTGCCGCGTTTGTTAAGTGAATCACAGAAGCTAATAACACGGTTGTTAAGTGAATCTGGCTTCCCCTTCGACTTTGCTTGTCGGAAAGTCGCAAAGGTGGATCAGGTGACCCCAGGACATTGCAACCGTCATAAATGGGAGTCAGTTGCTAAGCATTTGAATTTTGATCACGTGACCATGGGGAGGCTGTAACAGCTGTAATAAGTGTGGAAAATGATCATGCATCTTTTTCATGCTGTTGTAACTTTGAATGGTCACTAAATGAACTGTTGTAAGTTGAGGGCTACCGGTCCTGTGTTCAATTCTGGTCACTATGATACACAAAAAAATGTTGAGACTCTAGAACCATGATGGCAAACCTATGGCACGCAGAGCCATTTGTCAGGGCATGCGAGGCCTTCTTTTGACTTAGGCCTTCTTTTGAGGCCATTTTTTGCCTTCCGGAGGCTTCCCTGAAGCCTCTAAAAGACGAAAAAACGGCCCTACGGGCAAACCGGAAGTTCAGAAAAATACTTCCGGTTTGCTCGTAGGGCCGTTTTTCACCTTCCGGAGCCTTCAGAGAAATCTCCTGAAGGCTCCGAAGGTCAAAAATCGGCCCTACAGGGAACCTGGAAGTTTGGGAATGGTGACTTCTGGTTTGTCCGTAGGGCTGCTTTTCAACCTCTGGAGCCTTCAGGGACCTTCAGGAGGCTTCCCTGAAGGCTCCGGAGGGCAAAAAATGGCCCTAAGAGCAAATTGGAAGTCACCATTCCCAAACTTCCAGGTTCCCCATAGGTCCAATTTTGTCCTCTGGAGGCTTTAGGGAAGTTCCTGAGATCTCTGGAGGGCAGCGCGGGGGGGAGGCTGTTTTCGCCCTCCCCAGGCTCCTAGAAAGCCTCTGGAGCCTGGGGAAGACGAAAAAAACATGGCAAAAGCTGGGGGGGGGGGGTGCCGATCGTGCGCATAGTCCCTTCCAACCCTATTATTCTATGTTCTGGATTGTTTCCACTCTGCTTTTCCACCAAGAGCCAAGCAGGGTGAAGGTGTTGGAATAGTGGCTAGAGAAATCCAGGTTCAGCTTTGTCATCAGCCACAAAAATTGGTTGGGTGACTTGGGGCCAGGTGCTGTTTCTCAGCCTAACCTACCTGACCAGGTGGTTGTGGTGATGGGGGGGGAATGGGAGAAGCAGGATATATGTGTGTAGTCTTGAGCTTCTGAAGAAAGGTAAGATATAAATTGTTTGTTTGTTTGTTTGTTTTATTTATTTATAGGCCGCCCTTTTCCCTGAGGGGACTCAGGGCGGCTTACAATCAAAAAGGAAGGGGAGTGTAGGACAATACGAAAAAAGAAATGTGCACAAAGTAAATTAGACAATAAAACTCAACATTCACTCAGCATTCGGGAGGGGCGAAATAAGATTATCCCCAGGCCTGACGGGTTAGCCAGTTCTTGAGGGCTGTGCGGAAGGCCTGGACGGTGGTGAGGGTACGAATCTCCACGGGGAGATTGTTCCATAGTGTCGGAGCCGCAACAGAGAAGGCTCTCCTCCGAGTAGTCGCCAGTCGGCACTGACTGGCGGATGGAATACGGAGGAGGCCAACTCTATGCGATCTGATGGGACGCAGGGAGGTAATTGGCAGAAGGCGGTCTCTCAAATAGCCAGATCCACTACCATGGAGCGCTTTATAGGTGGTGAGTAGGACCTTGAAGTGCACCCGGAGACCAACAGGTAGCCAGTGCAGCTCACGGAGGATCGGTGTTATGTGGGCGAACCGTGGTGCGCCCACGATCACTCGCGCGGCCGCATTCTGGACTAGCTGTAGTCTTCGGATGCTCTTCAAGGGCAGCCCCATGTAGAGCACATTACAGTATTCCAGCCTAGAGATCACAAGGGCTCGAGTGACTGTTGTGAGGGCCTCCCGATTCAGGTAGGGCCGCAACTGGCGCACCAGGCGAACCTGGGCAAATGCCCCCCTGGTCACAGCTGAGAGATGGTGGTCAAAAGTATAAATCCAATAATAAATCCATTGTCTTCTGACATTCCAGTTTTCACCTAGAATTGATGGATGTTTGTGTTTTCACACCTAGATCCGTAAGCTAAAATGCTTCCATTTATTTGCAATCTGTGATACATGCATGCATCAATCCATCCACAACATACTGTTAATAAAATTTTAAAAATGAAGATTTGCAGGCCCTTCCATATTTAATCTGCCTTGCAAATTAATAGACATGCTTAAAATCACATATTCTTTAGTTTGCAGATTTATTTCAGATTTACAGTGGCATTGGAAAAGCCAAGATACACAGAATCAAACTCTAAAAAGTGTACTGGAGTTTCTTTTTTTAAAAAAAAATCGATTGCAAAGGTTAATAATCTGCCTTGGCGATTATATGAATACATCCGTGCTCTAAATACCCTTGAGACCTGAAAGGTTAATCAGGGATGTTTTTTTTATAGCTGACATTAATTATAGCATCATTATCTATGAATATATTTCAGAGGTAATAGAGGATTTTAATCCAAAGTCATAATACAGCAAGTTAATAAAAATGTTTAAAATCTTTCTGCCACTGGTATGTTTTTTGTTTTACTGGTGGACCCTCCATGAATTGTGAAAATGATTCCATGTTATGCCTGTAAAATACTTACTAATCTATTTCATTCCTGACACACCATATGCCATTTGCCTCCCTGTGCAACTTCCCCATAGTCTGGCAGATGGGGTTAAATATTCCTCACTAAACATGGAAGACATGGGTGGCATGTTTCAGTGGCTTAAATGAATTATTTTTGACTGACACCTTATTCACAAAAATACTTATGCATAGTTTGAATTTTTAAGGTTTGGAATGCAATGCTTTTTTATTCAGATATTAGCCGATAATCTGGCATTTCCTGGGTATTTATTTATAGGGGGGGAAACATAATATTATAATGTTGGATTTTCCCCCATGCCAGAGGGAACCCCCTTGTGGAGTACTGTGAAGCCTTTACAATGGCAAATGCACTGTGCTGGACAGTAGAAGCCATTTTACGGCAGGCTGCATCTTAAAAGAATAAATACCCAGAGGCGTGTTAGGAGTGTCTTACCCCCACAATATTTTTCTCCAGAGAGAAAAATAGAAAACAGTGAAGGTATCTTATCTTTATCTTTATCTGTCTTTGTCTCAGTCTTTATCTTATCCTATTATTTTATCATTGTTCTATAATTCAGAATTGTGAAGTTTCTAACTGGTACCCAACAGGTGAATATGTTCACGTAGGTTAGGGCAGCTCTCCAGACACCCTCCAAATACGCAGAGCAACCCCAGGATTCTCAAAAGGACCCTCTGCCTGGGGGAAATTTTGCCATCCGCCTTTTGATGGGAAGCCCCAATAAAGGAAGGCTGGCCCAGAAACCTCTCTGGTGCTTTGTTGGCAAGGAAATCTGGCTGCTCCTTCATTTACTGAGGATATGGTTGGATTTAAATTGATTTCATTTCCTTTATACAACTGCCCATTTACAACTACAGGTAGTCTTCAACTTACCATATTTTTCGGATTATAAAACACACCAGAGTATAAGATGCACCATGATTTTGAAGAGGTAAATTTTTCAAAAAAGTTTTTGCACTCTGCACGCCTCATTTTTTTGCATAAAAAAGGGCATACATAGCCTTTAGGAGGCTTGTAGAGTGCTCCTGGGGGCTGGGGGGGGCGGGGAGACAAGCAAAAATGGCCCATTTTTCACTCGTTTTTGCCCTCCCCGGCCCCAGGAGCACTTTGGAGGCCTTCCAAACCCTCTGCACCTCCATTTTTGCAAAGGGGGCAGGGTTTCAGGATGCCAAAAAGCTTTATTCAGTGTATAAGACACACCCAGATTTTCACCCTCTTTTTTGGGGGGAAAGGTGCGTCTTATACTCCGAAAAATACGGTATAACTATCATTACACCCCAAATTTCCGTTGCTAAGTGAGACATTTGTTAAGTGAGGTTTGGCCCATGTTACGACCTTCCTTGCCACATTTGTTAAGTGAATCCCTGCAGTTAAGTTAGTAACATGGTCGTTAAGTGAATCGGGCTTCCCCATTGACTTTCTTTGTCAGAAGGTGGCAAAAAGGGATCGCCTGCCCCAGGGACAGTGTGACCATCATAGATACGCCTGGATTTTGGCCATGGGGTTGCTGCAAGGGTCCTAAATGTGGAAAGCAGTCAATAAGTCAGTTAACAGTAACAGTAACAGAATTGGAAAGGACCTTGGAGGTCATCTAGTCCAACCCCCTGCGGATGCAGGAGACTTATACTAGGGATTCGAACTGCCAACCTTTCTGATCGACAGATTCAGCCACTGAGCCAGTCACTTTTTTCAGTGAATTTGTAACTTCAAGCGGTCACTAAATGAACCGTCGTAAGTCGAGGACTACCTGTAAATGACTCTGAGTGGCTCATTGCATTAAGCAGACTTGGTCAAACCCTTCTAAAAAGTGCCCAGGTGCAGCCCCGGCTGGCAGGAACAGCCCTTCCATTGACCTGACAGACTGGCAGGCAGAAGGAGGAGCTGGCATTCTTGTTGGCAGGCAGAGCAGGGCAGGGGAAGAGATGCCCAGGCAGGGACAGGTGGGGTGGCTGGTGAAAACGCTGTAGGACACCTGGCCAGCCACCTGCTCCTCACTGAAGTGGTTGATGCCCTCCGATAAATCACTGCCATCAGATGAAAGGCAAAAATGAAACAGAGCCCAGAAGGAAACCCATTCAGGGCCCTCTGTCACATTACACAATTCCTTTGATGTAGCTGTTCAATAATTTCAAAATGCTACGTTGCTTCTAAAATAAAAAATCCTCCGTGCCAGTGCGGTTCTTCACGTAGTTTAACATAACATATTATCTGAAGCTCTGTATGTATATACTGTATATCCAGATTTCCTGGCAGCAGATGAAGTCTGCAAATGATTTGAGCAGGAAAGTCTAAATATGAGGGATGGCTCTTTCATGTCTTAAATAATGAAGTTGTTCTCCCTCTCTCTCAAACCGCCTCTTGTCTTCTGCTTCTTCTACAGGCACTACAATAAACTGCGGAATTTAGTGAGGGATGCCCGTCGCGATTGCATTATATTTTTTAATGAATTCCAGCTGCTTTCTTATTTGCCACGAGAGCGGGGAGAATCGCTGGAGAAATGGCAGACCAGGTAGGTGTTCCACGTAACGCAGCCCTGGTGCACCTTCATGGTCATCAGACCAGGCGTGGCCTGGGGGATGATCGTTGTCTCGGGAGCCCTTGACTTACGGCCAGGGGTGGGCTTCAAAAAGTTTAGCAAGGGTTCTCTGGTTGCTGGGTGGGCATGGCCATGGTGGGGGTGGCCTAGTTGGCCTCCTGGACCAAGGCAAAGTGGTGGTGTTGTTTTTGCCTTCCCCAGGCTCCGGAGGCTTTCCTTGAGCCCCTGGGAGGGAGAAAACTGCCTCCTCCGGACTCTGGAGGCTTTCTGGGAGGCCCGTTTTTCACCCTCCCCGAGCCTCCAAGCTTACCTCGCATCCAGAACGGTCCGCATGAAGACTCCTGGGAAGGTGGGCAAGGCCAGCCACGGGTGGGATTTGGAGGTTCTCCAAACCAGCCATAACGTTAGCTATGGGTTCTCCCGAGTCCTGGGCATTTCGTAGCAGCCCATCCCTGCTTACGGCCCAGAGTTTATGTTGCTAGGTGAGACATTTGTTAAGTGAGTTTTGTCCCATATTTCCATTTTTCTTGCCACGTTTGCTAAGTGAGTCACTGCAGTTGTTAAATTAGTTAACCCGGTTGTTAAGTGAATCTGGCTTCCCCATTGAGTTTGCTCATCAGAAGGTCGCAAAAGGGGATCACGTGATCCCTGGACACGGAAACGGTCATAAATGTGAGTCAGTGGTCAAGCATCACGATGCAAATCACGTGACCATGGGGATGCTGCAAAGGTCATAAGTGTGAAAAACGGTCATTGTTCCCTTTTTTCAATGCCTTTGTAACTTTGAACGGTCACTAAATGAACTGTTGTAAGTCGAGGATTACCTGTATCGGGGCAAACGTATGCAAACAAAGCAGCACAATTGAGACTGCCTGGATCTGTTTGGGGTGATACTGAAATAAAATGTGCATCGTTTTGCATCCATGTGTTTTTGCTCTATTTTTCACCTATAGTCTTATTCCCTCTTTTATACTCCAATAAAATATATTCTGATAAGGCCTAATGAATCAAGTATTACTCTAAAGTCATGTGGAGGGAACTCTCTTTGGTGTTCAGCAGTGTTGATCAGGGAACCTTTGAAGGACTGTGTAGAACAGGGATGTCAAACTCAACTTCATTGAGGGGCGCATCAGGGCTGTGTTTGACCTCAAGGGGTGGGGAGGGCAGGCTGGACATGGCCAGCTCAACGTCACTCTTGTTGGCCCCTGTGGTGGCCCAAGCGCTCTGCCAGTGAAAACAGGCTCCCAAGGAGGAGACCGCTGCAGTCGAAAACGGAGTTCAGGCATGCGGCCCTCCCCAGCTCCATTTTCACTGGCCCAGGGTTGCAGGAGGCCGCAGCAGCCAAAAACAGAGCTCGGGAACCCGTTTTCACTGGTGGGCCAGTCCTTTTGTTGTTTCAAGGGTGGACTAGATCTAAGTACCCCGCGGGCTGGATCTGGTACCTGGGCCTTGAGTTTGACACCTCCGGCATAGACGTAGAGGGTTGTGGCATGTTTTCAAACGGCAGACATTAAGTGGTACAAACTGCGGGATCAGAGTGAAATGAGAAGATGAAACTTGACATCCAAAGATAAATGTGAATGCTGATTCTCCTAGGAGTATTTACAACGCCTCCGTGTGGTACTATAATCACTTCTCGGGCCAGATGCCCATCGTCATGGTAACAGAGGATGAAGAGGCTGTGCAACTGTTTGGCAGTGAAACGGAAGGCGTCTTTGTGATCTCATTCAAGGTAAGGCTTTTGTGCTGTTCTTTTGTGTACAGGTAGTCCTCGACTTACAACCGGTCGCTTAAACTACTTTGGGGCCACTTAGGACCTGGATTCTGATGGTTGCCCCTGCCAACAACTGATTGAACCTGGGGTGCAGACATATTTAAGACCATTTGAAGCATCCTTTGTTCACATGATCATGTTTTTATTCATTTACTAGCTGATAACCTGGCGTTCTCTGGTTATTTATTTATAGGGGGGAAATGTCCGTATCAAACGTAATTTCTAATGTTGGATTTTCCCCCTTACCAGAGGGAGCCCCTTTGTGGAGTACTGTTAAGCCATTACCATGGCAACTCCACTCGCTGTACAGTAGAAGCCATTTTAAGGCACAACAGGCTGTATTTTAACAGAACACCCCCCCAAGGGGCATTAGGGGTATCTTACCCCCACAATATTTTTTATCCAGAGAGAAAGTTGCACCAAGTTTAGTTGAAATTGCTCAAGGCATTCCAGAGTTATACTGGAACACATACACACACACACACACACACACACACACACACACAGAGCCATTTATATATATATATATATATAGAGAGAGAGAGAAGATGATGATTTATTTAATTTATTTAGAAAATATATATTACAGCCTACTCACACATGGCGACTCAAGATGGCTTACAAGAATATAAAAACACAATATAAAAGAAAAACCATAAAAAAGAAAATAATAAAATAATAATGCCTGCCCCCCCCCCCAACTTCCCCTACCCCAGCGACAACACACATTCATACGCCAGTTTTGCTTAAAACTGGCACTTCCACGTTTTGACAACAATTGGTTCACTAACAATAGCGGTGTTCGCTTAACAACTGTTGCAAAAAAAAGGTTGTTAAAAGTCACGTGACCAACCCATTTACAGGCATCACAGCCATGAGGGGCAGACTCCCTTATGGTCGTAAGTTGAGGACTACCTGTAATAGACTTTCAGGTTCTTTCTTTTCGAATCCATGAAGAAGGATCTGGATTTGTCCTTTTAGAACCGGAGGGAGGATTTTTTTTTTTCATAAAGTACCTATTGGCCCAGTTTGGAGTCGCTCCTGATATTGGGAGGATCCACAACCCCATTTGAGGGCAAAGAGGCATTTGCTGCCTTTCAGAAATGAATGTTGTGCTCTTCAACACCTTACCTTTGTCAGGGTGCCAAATAGCATCCAAAATTGAATCAGAGTTCAAAGCAAAGTATTGCTCAAAGTTCCAATTTATGTTGGCACATCTGGGAAAACCCGAATCTGAATGCTTCCTGGTTTTCCCCACCCAGTTGAAAGTTCAAGATCTTCCCCCCACACCCACAAGTCCATCATATGGTCCAACCTTCCACTGTCATGCTGGCAGCTTCACCCATCCAGTTCCAATCAGGTGCAGAGGTGCAAAGACAAAGGATGACCTTGGCTTTCTAGAAATTTTTTTGTTATGGCTACATAGCATCTCTCCTTGCAATCCTCCCTCCCATTTTCCCACAATAGAAAATGTATAGTAGAATAATAGAAAGTGTGGCAGGCCAAAGATCCAAAAGAAAAGATGGCTGCAGGCCTGACAACCTTCCTATCGGCTGCATGTCCCCTACCTTGTTTAAGGTACCTGGAGCCCATCAATTCCAGACTGGCTGATAATTGAGATGCCCTCTTTGCAGAGATGCCCTCATGCCCTTAGAAGTGGAAGTTGACTGTTTTGCTGGGTTTTAAGGTTCGTGCACCAAAGAGACACGGCTTTCTTTTGACAGAGCGTGTTCTATGAGTGGTTCATGGATTCCCCCCCTCTCCCCCAAAGACCTTCTCTGGACCCGAGTTCGGAGGAGGGTGAATTTGAGTCAACAGAGTAAAGCACAGAGCTGAGTGTTGGGTCAGGAGTGCTGGCCTGACGGAGCAGCCTCAGCTGGGTCGTTGGAAAAGCGACAGGCTGAAGCTGACCAGCTGCAGCCAGTTGGTCAGGAGGCTCCAGGCTAAGAGTCGGAACAGCTGTTGCCTTTTAGCAATGAGGAGGAGGTAGACCAGAGAGGAGGCAGGCACAACACCTGTCAGCTAGGCCAGTGGTCTCCAACCTTGGCAACTTTAAGACCTGTGGACTTCAACTCCCAGAGTTGAAGTCCACAGGTCTTAAAGTTGCCAAGTTTGGAGACCACTGAGCTAGGCTACTCGTGTGGAGACATCCTTGCCTCTCATGAAGGATTGCACGGCATCCCCTGCTTAACCCCATACTGAGGGCTTGAGTGTTGTTGGAGCCGCGTGCCCAGTTCCGTGCCTTGTGTGTTCCTGCTGTGTATCCTGACTCATTTGACCTATGAACTGCTTTCCTGGACTTCATGTGTGCCCATTGGACTCGGTTACCCAGCGACTCTCGTACTGTGCTCAAAATCCGGACCTGCGCAACGGGGGTGTTCTCTGAGGACCTGTTTGCGGGGCTTGAATAAATACCTGCGGAACTCTTGCTGTATGTGTGGTGGTGGTGAGGAGTTGGGCAGCACACCATGTGGACATGTGCCCAGCTCCTTTGAAGTGTCGTCCTGTGCGCTGCGCATCTCAACTCCCTGCAGAAAAGTAATGGACGTCTTGCTCCCCTCACTTCAGGCACTGGAAGTGCTATTAACTGGTCTTCCCCAGGCCTTATAATGGTATGTGGGAATGGCCTTGGAGGCGGGAGGAAGAGCTGCAGGCAAGAGAGTGGTTGGATAAGACGCAGCAGAGGCTGGATAAGCATCATGGGCGTGGCAAACAGCTCAGAAAGGACCCTCCCTAGTTTCTGGGATGTAAAGGGGAGGGGAGGAGAGCTATACATTGAGACTGATAAGATTCTGTTAATGTAATCTCAGCGTAAAGTAGAACTACTTCTTGGGGGTATGTTTGTTGACTGGCCTCTCTTGCACAGCTGACATCAATCTTGCAATTCATGAAGTAAATTGGTGGGTAACTTCTTTTTTGTTGTCTGTGCACACAGAATTATTTGGACAACTTCTGGCCCGATTTAAAATCCGCTCAAGAGCTTTTGGATTCCATCCTCCAGTCGCGACGTGAACGGGAAAGCGAAAGCCATGAAAACAGCGGGAAGGAATATCCCGAGCATCTCCCTATAGAGACCCTGGAAGCTGGGATCAAATCAGGACACTACATCCAGGTGAGGCTTCCAATGCACACACAGAAAGCGGAAATGTCAGAGGGGAAATTATCAGTATTTCTGACCTCAAAGTAGCTCAACAACAACAGAGCCTTTTCAGTGGGAGTGTAAGGCCCAGCTCCTCCTCCTCATTCGAGAAAGTAAAGACTCTTGAAACTTAGCATTTCAAAAGGGACCTTTTATTGAACAGGAGTGATAGCAGGGCGAAATCAAAGCAGGCTCTGAGGGCCCTCAGGCCATGCAGTTAGAATAAAAGGAATTAGAAACCCCTCCCAACAGCCCAGTGTGGATTCAGCCAATCCGCAGGTCTGAAGATGTTATTGTACCGGCTGCTCTGAGAAAGCACCAGGCTAAAGGTTATAAACCAATGGTTACAGGATCCGTAGGAGAGAGAGCAATAAAGTATAAAAGTATACAAAGTTTACATTTTAGTTTACACTAAAGATGCCCAATGCCCTCTTCCCCTGAAGAATGGCAGATTCACGGATCTGACAATGAGCTTACTTTAAACTTCCAAGCATCTTTCTTTAAAATTTGCAGACCAGATCAGGCAATCTGGCCAAGTGGGCCGATTTTGCTAGAGTCGGCTGTAAATTCCAAAAGAGGCAGACCTGTACAGAATAATAAGCCATGAGCTATGATAATATTTCTATGCAGGGTTTTTTTTTCTTGGAAATAATGGTGAAAATGTTAGAGGGTCGGAGATATGTCAAAACGGGTATGGGAAATTCCTGAAAATAGGAGCCCTTCCTATGTATTTCATCTCTCTTGCTCTTTTCCCTCAATAATATAAAAGGGTTATTGTCTCTATAGGTAAAATAAAAGGGCCCAGAATCTTGGCAGCAGTGTCTCTGCTGGCCTTTGTAGAATTACGGAATTGGTAGGAAAAAAGCCCCAAATCCACAAAATGAAAATCCGGAGCATTTAGCAGCAATTTATTTTAGATAAATTGAAAATGGCCTGACAAGTAGTAATAAAAATTAGCTGTTTATGACTCTGAAAATGACATAGCGAAGCAACTGTAATAAACGGAGCACAGCTGGCCAGATAAAATACATAACATGGCTTGGTTGATGGCGTTTGCCCCAAGCTTCAAAGAACTGGGGAAAGCTAATAGAAGAGAGGCCAGTTTGATGGGTATAATATCTGCAGCATGAGGCAGTGAGTCCCAAGGGTGTTTTTTTTTTTTTCAAGAGGCAACTGGACTTTCTGGTTTTTCTTTGAAGACGTTTCGCTTCTCAGTTCAAGAAGCTTCTTGGATGAGAAGCAAAATGTCTTCAAAGAAAAACCAGAAAGTCCAGTTGCTTCCTGAAAAAGCACCTTTGGGGCAGCCGTAACCTGGATGACTGAGAATCTGTACAGAATTTTAGAGTTTAGAGTTTTATTTCATTTGTATGCCACCCTTTTCCCTAAGGGGACTCAGGGCGGCTCACAACTCAAGAAGGGAAGGGGGAGATACAGACAATTTAACAACAACACAAAACAATACATAGTTAAAAGCACAACAATCATACCATTCGAGATAGGGGCAGCGAATCTTTAGCCCCAGGCCTGTCGGAACAGCCAGGTTTTAAGGGCTATGTGGAAGGCTTGGAGGGTGCTGAGGGTACGAATCTCCACGGGGAGTTCGTTCCAGAGGGTCAGAGCAGCCACAGAGAAGGCTCTCCTCCGGGTAGTCGCCAGTCGACACTGGCCGGCGGATGGAATTCGGAGGAGGCCTAGTCTGTGGGATCTAATTGGTCTAGTGGAGGTAATTGGCAGTAGGCGGTCTCTCAAGTACCCAGGTCCAATACCATGAAGGGCTTTATAAGTGACGACTAGCGCCTTGAAGCGTATCCGGAGACCAATAGGCAGCCAGTGCAGCTCGCGGAGGATAGGTGTTACGTGGGTGAACCGAGGTGCACCCACAATCGCTCGCGCGGCTGCATTCTGGACAAGCTGAAGTCGCCGAATACTCTTCAAGGGCTGCCCCATGTAGAGCGCATTGCAGTAGTCATACAATTTGGGATGAAGACCCTTGGAATGATGTGGGAGTAGGAATGGATTTCCAGCAGGAAAAATTGCAGACTACAGAACCAGGAGCCCCAATCAGGTGACCCTGGGGACACAGAAAAACCATCCAGTCAGAGCTGAAGAAGCTTCTGGGATGAGAAGCGAAACGTCTTCAAAAGAAAAAAACCAGAAAGTCCAGTTGCCTCCTGGAAAAGCACCTTTGGGGCCACCATGGCCTGGATGGCGGAGAATCTCCATAGACAGAGCCCGTGTGGTTCGCTGCTTAAGGGGTTGAATTAAGAGCCGCAGAGGCTCAGGTTCACATCTTTTCTCGCCATGAAAACTCAGTGACTTTTAGTGTCAGCCGGTATCTCATCCAGGCTGCCTCTCCAGGTTGAAGTTGTAGGGAAAATTAAAGGTACAGGTTTCCTTGACTTACAACAGTTCATTTAGTGACCATTTGAAGTTACAACAGGATTGGGGAAAAGTGACTTCTGACCATTTTTCATGTGATCAAAATTCAGACATTTTGCAACTGGCATGTCTTAGGACACGTGATTCCCTTTTGCAACCTTCTCACAAGCAAAGTCAGTGGGGAAGCCAGATCACTTAACCACCATCTTACTAACTTAACAACTTCAGGGATTCACTTAAAAACTGTGGAAAGAAAGGTCGTAAAATGGTGCAAAGCTCACTTAACAAATGCTTCCCTTAACGACAAAAACAATGGGCTCAATTGCAGTCATAAATCGAAGACTACTTGTATTGCATTCACCTAGATCGGAATTTCCCAACCTTGGAAACTTTTCAAACCTGTAGATTTCAATTCCCAGAATCCCCCAGCCAGCTTCCCATAAGCAAGTTTAATGGGGAAAGCTGGGTTTGCTTAACAACTTATGTGATTCACTTAGCAACTGCAGTGATACACTTAACAACCATGTCAAAAAGGTCATAAAATCAGATGCAACTCATCCAGCAACTGCCTTGCTTAGCAGTTGAAATCCTGGTCCCAGGGGACTACCTCTATTAAAAATACTTGAGTAAGGAATCATCCCCTCCTTGTGTTCCTCATCCTTTCTCATCAGGACCAACTTTGCTTTGTTGCATGTGACTTTATTTTTAAAATACTTATTTATCTCGTGCACGAATACAAATGGACATTTTATGATACCTAAACCATTCGGCTGGTAAAAATTCTCAGTATTCCTCCAGGCAGCACTTAAAAGAATGTCAGCCAACAAATCAAACAAAGAATATCCAGGACAAACAAAAATAAATATGGACTGCCATTCATTTCCATGCTGTGGGTGGCTCTCTTTAGTATTTGAATCCTGAAGCAATCTTTATACTAGGTATTTCCAAAGCCCTTCACGGTTCAATTCTTTGCTTATCTTAAACCACGACTAATGATTTTCACTCACTTCCTAATACTCTGATACCACAGAGATGCTCTTATCAATATAATTGAGAAAAACCTCCCTTTACAGTATATAATCAGGGAACTGAAATAAACCAAGGCTTTGCCATGTATGATTCTGAAACTGCTCCACAATTTAAAAAATATTTTTTTAAAAAACACTGATGCAATCAATCCTAAGTTACATTTACAGACGGATAGAATCAAGATCATGCGAAGTGTTAGTACTGCTTTATAAGGCCTTGGTAAGGCCACACTTGGAATACTGCATCCAGTTTTGGTCGCCACGATGTAGAAAAGATGTGGAGACTCTGGAAAGAGTGCAGAGAAGAGCAACAAAGATGATTAGGGGACTGGAAGCTAAAACATATGAAGAACGGTTGCAGTAAAGTTTAATGAAAAGAAGGACTAGAGGAGACATGATAGCAGTGTTTCAATATCTCAGGGGCTGCTACAAAGAAGAGGGAGTCAAACTATTCTCTAAGGCACCTGAGGATAGAACAAGAAGCAATGGGTGGAAACTAATCAAGGAGAGAAGCAACCTGGAATTAAGTAGAAATTTCATGACAGTGACAATTATTCAGTGTAACTGTTTCCCTCCAGAGGTTGTGGGTGCTCCATCACTGGAGGCTTTCAGGAAGAGATGGGATAGTCATTTTAATGGGATGGTATATGGCCATGATGGCGAACCTATGGCACATGTGCCCGAAGTACGCACGGCATCACCTGTTCCTCTTCCGCGATGGTCAGCTGGCTTTTGTGCATGCGGCAATGAGCCAGCTGATTGACGCATGCGCAGCAGTAATCGGAAGACTTGCTGGCCGGCGCCCATGCATGCACCCCAAACCAGAAGTTCATTTTTGGGAGCAAGCATGCCCCCTGGACAGCTCCTCTTCCTGGTTGCGGCCCAGATGAGAGCAGCACACTCAAAGTGCTTCCTTTGCGGCGCTCGGTGCTGCGTGTGCTTGCTCAACATCCCTTTTGGGCAGCCAGTGCTGAAAAGGTTCACCATCACTGGCATATGGTCTCTTGCCATGAACGGGGCTGGACTAGAAAGCCTCCGAGGTTCCTTCCAACACTGCTCTTCTGTTATTTTATTGTTCGTTTTTGTAGGGGGTCTTGAATGTGAATAAGCACAGAGCCCAAGTAGAGGCATTCATGCGGCTTCAAGGCGCTAGCAACAAGGAGAAAGGTGAGGACAAATTCAGCACACTCCCTTTGCCTTCCTGTGCAATGTACCCTTGGGGCAATTTAAATTAATTTAAAATTCAATTTCATTAAAAATTCAATTCAATATTATTCTTTTCATTTATACCTCAATCCCTGACCTAACTAGGCTACCTGAAAGAAAGGCTGGCTGAATGGGTGGAATCTGCTTTTGAGAATGCTGTTTCCACATTTCTCTAACCTTTGCCCCTGTGGTGGGTTCAGCTGAACCTCAGGGCCATTTGAGGGATGGGTTCCCTAAAGCTATTGAGGATACTTGGAACAGGAATGGATTGGATTGGGATAACAATTAGCAAAATTAATATCCTGCAATGTTGGGCAGGTTTTTTTTAAAAAAAACTGACAAGCCATATCTTAACAGTTATGTTAAAATGAGGCTTTTTTGCATATTTGATTTTTTAAAATAATATTGTTCCACTTTAATTAATTATTCGTTATTGAATGGATCATCTCTCTTATCCATGAATATCTTTAATTAACAAACTGAATCAGATTGAAAATCTCCTCTCTCTTTTTTTCTCTCCTCTCTAACGCTGGAGATCCTAGTTCTCTTGATCCATATTTTCCTTCCTTGGCACCCAGATCTCAAGACAGATGTTCTCATTTACGGCACAAAAGCTCGGAATAGGGCAATCCATGGGGATGTGGTGGCCGTGGAATTATTGCCTCAGAAGGAGTGGAAAAGACGGACAGCTGCCCTTGGAGAGAATGAGGGCGAAGAGAAAACCCCTGGGGAGGTTTATGGTGAACCCATGCCCACCGGTACGTGTCCAAGAAGAAACCAGTCTCGTATTTGGATCAGCTCCCAGCCCAAGTTATTTATTTATTTATTTATTTTATTTATAAAATTTATATGCCGCCCAATCCCGAAGGACTCTGGGCGGCTTACAAAAAAGAGGAAAAAAAGGAAAGACACATAACGAACACATAACGGGGAAAAAAACGGTTTAAAATAGCAGCACCTCATACATTCATTCTAATCGGGGCTGGACATCAACAGTGAAGTCAACAGCCCCAGGCCTGCCAGAACAGCCAGGTTTTTACAGCTTTTCTGAAGGCCATGAGAGTGGGTATGATCCGGATCTCTGGGGGTAGCTGATTCCAAAGAGTCGGAGCAGCCACAGAGAAGGCTCTCCTCCGGGGGCCTGCCAGCCGACACTGGCTGACGGCATCTGAAGGAGGCCCAATCTGTGGGATTTTACTGGCCGCTGGGAGGTATGTGGCAGTAGGCGGTCTCGAAGGTACGCTGGCCCTAAGTCATGTAGGGCTTTAAAGGTAATAACCAACACCTTGAATTGCGTCCGGAGACCAATTGGTAGCCAGTGCAGCTTGCGGAGGACAGGTGTAACATGGGTGTACCTTGGTGGACTAACTGCAGTCTCCGAACATTTTTCAAGGGTAGCCCCATGTAGAGCGCGTTGCAATAATCCAGCCTTGAGGTGACAAGGGCGTGAGTAGCCGTTTGAAGTGCCTCCCGATCCAAATAGGGCCGCAATTGGTGCACCAGACGAACCTGGGCAAAGCCCCGCCCCTGGTCACAGCCGATAGTTGATGTTCCAGTTTCAGCTGCGAATCCAGGAGGACCCCCAAATTGCGGACCCTCTCTGAGGGGCATACATTTTCACACACACCCCCCAGGTTTAAGGATGGACTGTCTAAGCTGTCCTTCGGGGGCAGCATCCAAAGCCACTCAGTCTTATCGGGATTGAGCACAAGTTTGTTCACCCCCATCCAGATCCTAACAGCCTCCAGGCATCAGTACATCACATCCGCCGCTACACTGAGCTGGCACGGGGCAGAAAGATACAGTTGAGTATCGTCTGCGTATTGATGGTACTTTACCCCGTGCTGTCGCATGATCTCACCCAGCGGCTTCATGTAGATGTTAAATAGGAGGGTGGACAAGACCGAACCCTGTGGCACACCACATTTGAGGGGCCTAGGGGTCGACCTTTGCCCCCCGACCAACACCGACTGCGACCTGTCAGAGAGGTAAGAGGAGAACCACCGTAAAACGGTGCCTCTCACTCCCACCTCCCCAAGGCGTCGCAGAAGGATACCATGGTCGATGTTATCGAAGGCCGCTGAGAGGTCAAGAAGCACCAGGATAGAGGAATGTCCTCTATCCCCGGCCCGTCAGAGATCATCAGTCAGGGCGACCAAAGCGGTTTCTGTGCTGTACCCAGGCCTGAAACCGGACTGAAAGGTTTTATTATCAAGTGTAAGGCAGGTCTTCGGGGAGAGGATATTGGGGTGGGTAAGACTGGGCTGAGTTCTGATATGGTGCTTAATTGTGTAAGTGTGCATTCTGAAATTCTGAAAGAGCAACCAGGATGATGAGGGGTCTGGAGGCTAAAACCAAGGTAGAGCCAAGGTGGCGCAGTGGTTAAATGCAGCACTGCAGGCTACTGCTAGATCAGCAGGTCAGCGGTTCAAATCTCACCGGCTCAGGGTTGACTCAGCCTTCCATCCTTCCGAGGTGGGTAAAATGAGGACCCAGATTGTTGGGGGCAATATGCTGACTCTCTGTAAACCGCTTAGAGAGGCCTGAAAGGCCTATGAAGCGGTATATAAGTCTACTGCTATTGCTATTGCTATTGCTATTGCTAAAACATACTATGAACGGTTGCAGGAACTGGGCATGGCTAGTCTAGGGAAGAGAAGGACCAGGGGAGACATGATAGCAATCTTCCAATATTTGAGGGGCTGCCCCAGAGAGGAGGGGCTCATGCTATTTTCCAAAGCACCCGAAGGCCAGACAAGGAATAATGGATGGAAACTGAACAAGGAGAGATTCAACCTGGAAATGAGGAGGAATTTTCTGACAGTGAGAACAATCAACCAATGGAACAGAAGTTGCTTTTAGTAGTTGTGGGAGCTTCATTACTTGAGACTTTCAAGAAGAGACTGGACTGCCCTCTGTCAGAAATGGTATAGGGTCTCCTGCTTGGGAGGGGGATTAGACTAGATGACCTACAGGGTCCTTTCCAACTCTGTTAATCTGAACATTGGCCTCGGTTGCCCTTCCAGGCAAAGTGGTGGGCATCCTGCAGAAGAACTGGCGCGAGTATGTGGTCACTTTCCCATCCAGGGAAGAGAATCAGTTGCACAGCAAAAATGCCCAGAAGGTTCTTGTGACCCCCTGGGATTACAGGATCCCCAAAATCCGAATAAGCACTCAGCAGGCCGAGGCATTGCAGGTGAGCGGTTGTTTGGCCTTCAACATTCCCTCAGAATCCGTGTTTTTTTTTGTGTGTGTATGAAGATATTTTCTGTTCTTCTGACACCTCTGATGTGGTTTTGCGTCAGGATTTCCGGGTTGTCGTGCGTATAGATTCTTGGGAATCCACCTCGCTGTACCCCAACGGACATTTTGTGCGGGTTGTAGGCCGGATAGGCGACCTTGAAGGAGAAATACAAACAATTCTGGTGGAGAATACCGTTTCGGTTAGTCCTTTCTCTGAGGCCCAGGTAAGCTTTTGTTGTTCTTGTTCTTTTTTGGTTGAATTAAATTAGATTAGATTAGAGTAAGGGTAAATGTTTCCCTCGCACATATGTGCTAGTCGTTCCCGATTCTAGAGGGCAGTGCTCATCTCTGTTTCAAAGCCGAAGAGCCAGTGCTGTTCGAAGACACGACATGGTGATTTTAAATTAAAAAGTTAAATTAAATGTAGATATTAAATTAAAATTTAAAATTAAATTAAATTTTAAAATTAAATTAAATTTTAAAATTAAATTAAATTTAGAAATTAAATTTAAAAATTAAATTATAATAAAAAAATAAATTTAGAAATTTAATTTAATTTAGAAATTAAATTAAATTTAAAAATTAAATTATAATAAAAAATAAATTTAGAAATTTAATTTAATTTAAAAATTAAATTATAATAAAAAATAAATTTAGAAATTAAATTAAAAAATATTAAATTTAAAAATGAATTTAAATTAAATGTTACGGGCGGTACACAAGTAGTCCTTTACTTTCAACCGTTCGCTTAGTGACCATTTAAAGTTACAACAGAACTGAAAGAAAGAGACAGTTTTCCACATTTAGCGGTTCCTTGAAGCACTTGGAGGTTTACCTGTGTTAAAGTCGTTTTATGATTGTGTTACTAATTTAACAACAGCAGTGATTCACTTAACAAACGTGACAAGTAAAATGTGGCAAAACTCACTTAACAAATTTCTCACTTAGCAACATAAGTTCTGGGCTCAATTATGGTCATATGTTGAGGACTACCTGCACTGATGAACTGTTACCTCTCTAGAGCAATGTTTCTCTACCTTGGCAGCTTAAAGATGTGTGGGCAGTTCTGGGAGCTGAAGTCCACACCTCTTCAGGTTGCCACGGTTGAGAAATACTTCTAGAAAGTAATACCCAGATCAGTGATTGGCAACCTTTTCTTCCCCATGGTCCCCCCCTAAAAGAGGGTGAAAATTTGGGTGCGTCTTATACACAGAATGTAGCCACACCAACTGTCCCCCACCCTTTGGCCTCTGCCTCCCAGCAATTTGCCTCCTTGCAGCAAACAAGGAAATTGGGGCTTGCAGAGAGGCTGCAATAGGCTATAGCAATCCCTGCAGCCTGAAACAGCTGATGATGGGGAGGCCCTGTTGAAATTGAAAGTGCAACTTGCTGTTTGCTCCAGGAGGCAAATTGCTGGGAGGCAGAGGCAGATTTTTTTTCTTGTGCTAATCAGGCTTTTTACTATTTGCCGCAAGGAGGTAAGTCAATAACTATAAATGCCTATAGAATGTTCAAATTATTAGACATATTTTTAAAGACTGCTTCATTATTGTTCTAGACAGTTTAACAAAATGAAGAAGCTTTTTAAAATAAATGCTTGATCTGAAGAGGCCCAGTGCTATTGTATCTTCTTTTAAATAGCAGAGAATAAAGTATACTTCCAGAAAGCCACATCAATTTTAACAGCATCTGTACAAGTATAGTCTGAAATGGAACACTACAAACAGTGTATATTGTCTCTAATGTTTGCTGCAAGGAAGCAAATTGCTGGGAGGCAGAAGCAGATTTTCCCCCCTTGTTTTCCTCCCCAAAAGCTAGGTGCGTCTTATACTTTGGAGCGTCTTATAGTCCAAAAATATGGTAAATCATAACATTTCTTCAAGGCTTCGCAGACCCTCTGTGACATTGTGTCCCTCCAGGGGTCCATGGACCACAGGTCGAGAATCCCTGAGCTCCATTATACCAGTACTCAGTTTATAATGCAGCATTCTCTTTGTCTCACTCTTGGTTCCTGTAGATGTGTGAGATGCCTACTCTCATCCAAGAGAAGCCATGGCAAGTAAGCGCAGAAGAGCAGCAGAAACGCCTCGATCTGAGAGAGACCCATTTGGTCTTCAGCATTGACCCAAAAGGCTGCGAAGATGTGGATGATGCCCTCTCCATCAGGCTCCTTCCCAATGGCAACCTGGAACTGGGCGTCCACATTGCCGACGTAACTCATTTTGTGGCAGCCAATTCTTACACCGATATGGAGGCCAAAGCAAGGTAGGGCTTTTTCTGTTTAACAGCAAGGGAAATCTGCCAAGTGTCAGGGTTCCAAACAGAATCCAAAATTAAGTCAGAGTCCAAGGCAAAATATTGCTCAAAGTTCCAATTTATGAAGAGAGCCATGTTGGCATATCTGGGAAAACCCAAATCTGAAAGCTTCCAGGTTTTCCCCAACTACTTGAAAGTTCAGGATCTTCCCCCCCACACCCACAAGACCATCACATGGTCCAATCTCCCACTGCCACACTGGCATTTCCACCCATCTAGTTCCTGTCAGGTGCAGAGGTGCGGAGACAAAGAATGACCTTGAGCTTCTAGAAAGCTGGTGTTCCTAATAAAGAGGATGTTTCATTAACTACAAAGGGTTTATCATGTTTGGGAACTGGGCAGTGGTGAAATTCAATTTTTTTTACTACCGGTTCTGTGGGCGTGGCTTTGTGGGCGTGGCAGCGGGAGGATACTGCAAAATCCCCATTCCCTCCCCACTCTGGGGCCAGCCAGAGGTGGCATTTGCCGGTTCTCCAAACTACTCAAAATTTCCACTACCAGTTCTCCAGAACCTGTCAGAACCTGCTGGATTTCACTCCTGGAACCAGGTCAGAACAAGTTCATTTAATGGCCATTGAAATGTGTGTGCCTTTGAGTCACTGTGGTCTCCTGAACAGGTCCTTACAGGTTCTTTTGGGCAAGATTTTGAGAATGGTTTGCCATTGGCGGCTTCCTAGGGCTGAAAGAGAGTGACTGGCCCAAAGTCACCCAGCTGGCTTTCGGGCACCAGAAAAGGCTACAACTCAGGCTACAACTCAGTATCTGGCCCAAGGCCTTAGCCACAACACCAGAATGACTCTCAACAAAGATTAACATGTTATCATTAATCCAAATGCTACATGAAACCTACACCTCTTGTCTAGTTAAAGTTATTTTATATTCCGTAATTAAAAGCCTGAACACATCCGAATATGTTACCAAGTGAGCTGCCTGGAGCTGTCCAGGAGTCAAGACTGACTGGAAGGCTTAAAAAGACCATGATGCTACAAAGTGTATCTAATCTTTTTTAAAGCTTCAAAATGTCCAATGAGAAAATGATAGTAAACTATATTTGGGTTTGCGGAAACACTATCCCAAGAAAATATAAACTGAGATTTGAAAGAGACACCTATAACAATAGGAAAAAAAGGGAGGGAGGAAGAGGAGGGAAGGAAGGAAGAGGTAAGGAGAGGAGGGTGGAAGGGAGAGAAAGAGAAGGCAAGAGGGTAGGAAGAGGATGGGGAAGAGGAAGAATAGGAGTAGGGGAGAGGTAAGGGAAGAAGAAGGAAGGGGAAGGAGAGGGGGAAGAAAGGAAGTAGAGAAGGGAGGGAGGGAGAAAAAAAAGAGAAAATAAGGTGATGTTAAAACAGGCGGAAGGGATGGTAAATAAAACAACCCAAATTTATATTATCAACTTTTAAATGGAATAACATATGAGTGATAAATGTAAAGAAGAATTATGTGAATATATACCTATAATTATATGTAAGAGAATAAAAAATAAAAAAAACTTCAAAAAAATGTTCGGTGAGAGAAAAACCACTCAGTACTTTTGCTTTGCTCCCAATTTCTTAGGGCTACTACTTATTACTTAGCTGACCGTCGTTATGACATGTTGCCTGCCATCTTGAGTGCCAATTTATGCTCTCTTCTTGGGAACGTGGACAGGTGAGTTTTAAGCCTTATCAGCTCCTTGTGTTGGAGAAGTTAAGCTACTCCACCCCTCCACCACCTTAGTACACCTTTTCACCAACACTAACTCTGGTAGGAGCTATGATTCTAAATATAAAGACTTGCCGTCTTTTAACAAAGAAAATACAGGCTGCCTTTTCTTGCTGAGTGTATGACTGGGCTCATCCGCTGCAGTAAAAGATGGTTTTCCAGTAGGGTATGAAAAAACTGTACTTGGTTATAAGGTTATTATAAGGTTACAGAAGTAGAATCTTGCAAATAGAAAGTAAGATGTCCCCAATGCCCTCCCTCCTTCTGCGGGCTGAGACACGTATATGCCATATAAAAATTAGAATTAGAAATAGAAATAAGAGGGGGGGGAGAGGGAGAGGGCAGTGGTTCAGTGGCTAAGACACTCAGCTTGTTGATCAGAAAGTTCAGCAGTTCAGTGGTTCGAATCCCTAGTGGCGCGTAATAGGGTGATCTCCCACTACTTGTCCCAGCTTCTGCCAACCTGGCAGTTCGAAAGCACGTTCAAAATTCCGTCCTTCCACCAAAGTAGAGTCTGGAAATGTTAAGTGATTGCTTTAAATGACATAGAATACTTGTAAACTTTTTTTCTGTGTTATTATTATTGTATAAAACATGTCAACCCTGAAGCTGACCTGACCAAGGCCATTTTGAGGCTTCAGCGTTGCCACAATGGAGCTGAGGGATAGGGAGGGAGGAATAGAGATAACTGGGGTTTTGTAGCCAAAACAAAATACCGTATTTTTTCGGTAGATAGAGGGAGAGAAATACAGTAGGTAATTAGGGGGAGAGAGAGAGTAGGTAGGTAGATAGAGGGAGAGAGAGAGAGTAGGTAGTAAGTAGGTAGGTGGGTGGGTGGGTGGGTGGGTGGGTAGGTAGGTAGGTAGATTTATCCACGTGCTGGAGAAGGAAATCACTGACAATCTGCAGTACCTAACACTTTGTTTCTGCTGGCACAGCACTTGATCAATCTAATTCTCATCAATCAGTTAAAGAGCTTTCCAAAAGGGAGAAAAAAAAGATTTTTCATTCTGCAAACCTCCCCAAAACAGGAGGAAAACGGCCCTGGTTTTTTTTCCAAAACAAAAAGGCATGAATAGCCTTGGGGGGGCTTGCAGAGTGATCCTGGGGGTGGGGGGGTGGGGGCAAAAACAAGCAAAAAAGGCCCATTTTCCGCAAAAATGGGCCTGTTTTTTGTCAACAAAATTGCATGCATAGCCTTATGGAGGCTTATAGAGTTCTGCTGGGGGCTGGGGGGGGAACGGCCCATTTTTTGCTCATTTTTGCCCTCCCCAGTCCCCAGGAGCTCTCTGAACACCTCCATAAGGCTATGCATGGCCATTTTGGTGAACAGGGCGGGGCTTCAGGAGGCAGAAAATGCTGTATTCAATGTATAAGACGCACCCAGATTTTCAGCCTCTTTTTTGAGGAAAAAAGGTGTATCTTACACTCCCAAAAATATGGTACTTTCTCCTGGGAACTAAGGACATTCTCACACCAGAGAGAGAGGAGGAGTGATGTTATTAGGCAACTGGATGGCACCTTGATTGGACCATATAACTGTTTGGGGAACGGGAAAAACTTTTACTTTTAATTAAGTGAAAGAATTGGGGTTATTCTTGTAAAAGAGAAGAACCAGAGCAACTCCATTTTTACACTTAATACACTTTACATAACACAAGATGAAAACCACAGGAACATTCAGAGTCAGTTTTCACCAGCCTGTGTCAATATGATATATCCAGTAAAACTGTTATTTGAGGAATTTATCTGCCTCGGAGTTCTGTGTGCTATGGGTGTATTTCTTGGAACCCTGACACATTGCTTGTAGGTGCCTTCATTGGGGATGGTTTGAATATTTGTTTTCAGGTATGCGGTGAGTGTTATTTGGGAGCTGGACAAGGCCTCTTATGAAATAAAGAGAGTCCGGTACAAGAGAACCATCATTCGCTCTTCTTACAAACTCTTTTACGAGGCCGCCCAGGCTTTGCTAGAGGGAGACCTGACAGCTGCCGCGGAAATCCCGGAGCTCAAAGCCATGGAGGAAAACACACGGCGACAGAAGTTAGAGGAACTGACGTGGGCCATCGGGAAGTTAACTGATGTTGCCCGCCATCTCCGAGCCAAACGCAGCAGCTACGGAGCCCTGGAGCTGGAAGGGGTGGAAATTAGGGTTCAGCTGGACGACAAGAAGAACATTGATGACCTTATCCCCCGCCAGCCGCTGGAAGTCCACGAGACGATCGCCGAGTGCATGATCCTGGCAAACCACTGGGTGGCCAGGAGGATTTGGGAGGTGTTCCCCTACCAGGCGTTGCTTCGTCAGCATCCGCCGCCCCGGCAGGAGTTTTTTTCTGAGGTCCGAGAATGTGCTGCTGCAAAAGGCTTTTCGATTGACACACGGTAAGTGGATGTATTATTTATTTAGTGCATGGCAGGGCTGTCAAACTCCCAGCCCATGGGCTGAATGCATCATGCACTGGCCATGATCTTAATTGTATCCCTCTGTTAATGCAACTTAGCATTGCATTGGCTTGTTTGGATGCCACAGCACATCTTGACTTTATTATACCAGGGGTGAAATCCAGCAGGTTCTGACAGGTTCTGAAATTTTGAGTAGTTTGGAGAACTGGCAAATGCCCCTCTTGCTGGCCCCAGAGTGAAGTAGTAATGGGGATTTTGCAGCATCGTTCCCCTGGAGTGTGGAGGGAATGGGGATTTTGCAGTATCCTTCCCCTGGAGTGGGGAGGGAATGGGGATTTTGCAGTATCCTTCCCCTGGAGTGGGGAGGGAATGGGGATTTTGCAGTATCCTTCCCCTGGAGTGGGAAGGGAATGGGGATTTTGCAGTATCCTTCCCCTGGAGTGGGGAGGGAATGGGGATTTTGCAGTATCCTTCCCCTGGAGTGGGGAGGGAATGGGGATTTTGCAGTATCCTTTCCCTGGAGTGGGGAGGGAATGGGGATTTTGCAGTATCCTTCCCCTGGAGTGGGGAGGGAATGGGGATTTTGCAGTATCCTTCCCCTGGAGTGGGAAGGGAATGGGGATTTTGCAATATCCTTTCCCTGTCATGCTCACCAGGCCACACCCACCAAGCCATACCACGGCCACCAAGCCACACCCACAGAACCGGTAGTAAAAAAAATGAATTTCACCACTGTATTATACACTATATTGCCAAAAGTATTCGCTCTCCTGCCTTTCCTCTCATATGAACTTACTGTAAGTGACTTCCCATTCCTAATCCATAGTGTTCAATATGACATCGGTCCATCCTTTGCAGCTATAACAGCTTCACCTCTTCTGGGAAGGCTGTCCACAAGGTTCAGGAGTGTGTTTATGGGGATTTTTGACCATTCTTCCAGAAGCGCATTTGTGAGGTCACACACTGATGTTGGACGAGTTTACGTGACCTACCACTTCATGGCTGAGTTGCTGTCGTTCCCAAACACTTCCGCGTTCTTATAATACAGCTGACAGTTGACTGTGGAATATTTAGGAGCGAGGACATTTCACAACTGGATTTGTTGCACAGGTGGCATCCTATCACAGTTCCACGCTGGAATTCACTGAGCTCCTGAGAGCGACTCATCCTTTCACAAATGTTTGTAAAAACAGTCTGCATGCCTAGGTGCTTGATTTTATACACCTATGGCCACAGAAGGGATTGGAACACCTGATTCTGATTATTTGGATGGGTGAGTGAGTACTTTTGGCAATATAGTGTACTTATCAGCTTGAAAACTACAGGGCAGGGGTCGGCAACGATGGCCCCTTTACAACCTATGGACTTTTAACTCCAGCTGGCTCAGGAATTCTGGGAGTTGAAGTCCACAGGTTGTAAAGGGATCCTCGTTGCCCACTCCTGTTATGTGGCATTGAGCGATTAAGAGAAGTAATGGTAGTTCTTTCGCTGACAGGTCTAACAAGGCATTAGCTGACTCTCTGGACAGAGCGGTTGACCCTTCTGACCCCCTGGTAAACCAGCTGTTGAGGTCTATGGTCACTCAAGCCATGTCAAACGCGGTCTATTTTTCAACTGGATCCTGTCCCGAGGAAGACTTCTTCCATTACGGTATTTGCTGCCCCGTGGGCGACGGGTCTTGTTTCTTACTTCTGCACCTGGCCTTGCGGGCTTTGGCTTATTCGTGTGCTTTCCACCTTAGGCCTTGCTCTAGATAAATACACCCACTTCACATCGCCCATTAGGAGGTACGCAGATATAATTGTCCACAGACTCTTGTTAGCGGCCACCTCAGCAGAAGAGGGAGTGGATGCGAAAGGCTACTTGCTTGGCAATAAAGAACTTGAAGAGCTATGCAGACATATCAACCACAGGAACCGGGTAAGGCTACGGACCAGTTTCCTTTTATCCATGCCTCATCCAGGTGTCAATTTTTTTTTTATGATCATAGTGCTTTAAAACCCAACACACACACTCAAGCCTAATTTAGTTACAAATATTTACTTCCCTCCCTCCTCCCCCGCAACCCCCCCCAACCTCCCCCCCCCCGACTTCCCAGAACCAATACAAGGTATAAGTCTTTAACAAAAACTGTCTAAAATATATTTGAAAAGAAAGTAGAAAGTTAATAACATCTTTAAATTGATCTTAGCTCCTCCTGGCTAGGCTAACTCTAAACAATTTATATCATTCCTGATCTTAATCATAAGCTATCTGGAATTTCTTAGTCACATATTTATTTTGAATATAATCAATCTATTTTTTCCAGTCTCGTTTATATCTCTTGTTTGAATAGTCCTTAAGATATGCAGAATGTCCATTCTTGGATAGTAGGCAAATCTTCCTTCTTCCAGTATTGCGCCACCAACAATCTAGCTGCAGTTATTAAGTGCAAAATCAAATTAATCTCTACAAATGTACAAGCAGTAATTATACCTAACAAAATTAACTGAGGGGAAAACTTTATCCTTTTTTTAAGAACATTTTGCATAATCCACCATATTTTTATCCAAAATGCCTTAACCTTTTTGCAAGTCTACCATATATGAAAATATGTAGCGTCCACAGAATCACATCTCCAGCATTTAGGTTGTAAATTCGGATACATAGAAGCCATTTTTTTAGGATCTAAATGCCATCTATAAAACATCTTATAAAAGTTTTCTCTCAAAAAGAGGTGTCAGGTTTTTGAATTCAGCTCAGAATCTGATAATTCCAATAAAACTCTGAACACGAGGCTACCGATAATCAGTTTTTATTTTCTGCAGAAAGCAAAAAAGACTTGAGGTCATTTTTGTCTCCCACCTTAATAGAGCAGAGCAGAGAGAGAAAACAGGTTTCGCGCCTCACCGTCGTGGGAAAAAAATCTTTTTGTAGTCTTACACAGCTTGCATAGATCGTCAGAGTGTTAGAAACATTATTTCACGTTATGCAAACCTCATGAATTTTGGTTGTAGCTCCACCCTGGTGGACTAAATAGGACAATGGTTCTTGAACCCCAAAGGAAAGCCAGGGTCTGGTTTCAACGTGGATGATCACGCAGAAGGCCACCTTAGTCAATAGTTCTTCAAGTGTGGTTCCTGGGGATGGAGAACAAGCTATCCTCCCACATGTGCCAAGTGCTGAATGACAGCAAGATCCAGAATACGGCACTGCTTCCAAACTCACAATAAAAGAGAATATTTGTTGCTCAGGGTTGGAATGAGTGGTCCTTTGATGCTCTCTGAGCTTGCTTATTTTCTTGTAGGCATTTCATCACCCAAACAGTACTGATGATGTTACCTAGTTTGGGTAATGAAACATCTGCAAGAAAACAGCCGAAGATCAGAGACCACCAGGGACCCTCCCCCCCTTCCAAACAGCATTGTGATGGTAGCTGTATCCTCTTGAGAAGATGCTGACGATGCCATGGAAGCTGCCACAATCAAGGGTGCAGGTGATTTTAGGACTTTTTTGGCTGTGCAGCCATTCAGTTGGGCTGCACAGATGCAAAATCCACAGGTATTATGCATTGGTGTTGCCTACTACTGAATTCCTGGACACGTTCTGGCAGATTTCTTAGCTAGTATTTTTGGAAGAGGGACGTGGTGGCTCAGGGGCTAAGGCGTTAAGCTTGTTGATCAGAAAGGTCAGCAGTTCGGCGGTTCGAATCCCTAGTGCTGCATAACGGAGTGAGCTCCTTTTACTTGTCCCAGCTTCTGCCAGTCTAGGAGTTCGAAAGAACGTAAAAAAATGCAAGTAGAAAAATAGGAACCACCTTTGGGGGGAAGGTAACAGCGTTCCGTGTGTCTTCGGTGTTGTCATGCCAGCCACATGACCATGGAGACGTCTTCGGGCAGCGCTGGCTCTTTGGCTTTGAAACGGAGATGAGCACTGCCCCCTAGAGTCGGGAAAGACTAGCACATGTGTGAGGGGAACCTTTTACCTTTATTTTTGAAAGAGATTTACCCTCTTGGAGTCAGAGAGCAGTGGCCCAAAGTCACTAGCTGGCTTCGTGCCCAAGAGAAAACTAGAACTCATGGTCTCCCAGTTTCTAGCCTGCTGCTTTAACCAGAACACCAAAGTGGCTCTCTAATCCTGGTTTTTCTTTAAAATAGCCACAGTGGATTTTCTGTTGCAAGGGTGCTGGTTAGCTTGTTACAACAGAACAGACCAGCAGTTCAGATCCTGCTGGCAAAGGGACAAGGGCCAAAGAAATGGCAGGCAACATTAGAGGTCCTGGATTTGACAATATCTGAGACCCTAAAACATTTTGAGAGCAACGTCTGTGGCTAATTGCAATTGCTTTCTTTGGAAAGGCGGCCCAGCACGTTCAGAAGGAGTCCACGGGGCTCTTCCAGTGCATGTTCTTCAACGACAAGAGTCCTGCGCGGGAGGAGCAGCGCTCAGCGGACGGAGTGATCTATTCCATCCGAACCAACGGGGTGCTCGTCTTTGTGCCAAGGTGAGGAGGCATTTGGGAGAAGGTGAGGAGAGGCAAGGCACTGGAAGCAAGGGCGGATTTTCAAGATAGAAGTTGTTCTGAATTTGCTCCAGTGAAAAAGGGGTGGAAACGTTTTGTCAAGGGAGAGTCAACAGACGAGAAACAGCTACACTTAGAAACTTGGGGAAAGGCTCCATGGAGGTCCCACAATCAGCTAGCAAAGTTTTTTTGCAGGCAGTGGCTGGTAAGAGTTTTCTGAGAAGGATCTCTGCCAAACAGATGCCGTGGTTTAGACCTCAATTCATGTAACGGCATGTGAGAATGACTTTGGGAGACGGGAGGAGGAAGAAACGCAGCCTAGACAACAACATGCAAAAGGTATCTCAGCCCACGAAAGGAAAAGAGGCCTGGGAAGTGTCTCAGAAGGGAACCCCCTGGTTCTCTGGAAAGTAAAAGTAAGGAGAGAAGGGCTTCCAGACTTCAAGATTCTGAGGTGATAGATGATAGACAGATAGATAGAAAGATAGATAAGATTAGATATAGATAGATAGATAGATAGATAGATAGATAGATAGACAGACAGACAGACAGACAGACAGACAGACAGACAGACAGACAGATAGATAGATAGATAAGATTAGATAGATAGATAGACAGACAGACAAAAACATGCGTGTACATGTGTGTGTTCCGGCATAACTCTGGAACGCCTCAAGCAATTTCAACCAAACTTGGTACACAGATGACTTACCCTTTGGAGAAAAATATTTGGGGGTTGGGGGGGGGGGGTAAGACACCCCTAACACCCCTCGAGGTATGTGTTCTGTTACAATACAGCCTGTTGTGCCTTAAAATGGCTTCTACTGTTGCCATGGTAACGGCTTCACAGTACTCCACAAGGGGGCTCCCACTGGTGAGGGGGGGGAAATCCAACATTAGAAATTACATGTGGTCATTTTTTTGCTCTGTAAATAAATACCCGAGCAACGCCGGCTAGTCTTACAATAAAGGTACTTTTAGTACTCATGTCTTCAAAGATTCTCAATCATCCAAGTCATGTTTGTCCCCAAAAGTTCTTTTCCAAAAGGCAACCAGACTTGGGTGTTTGTTTTCCCTTGAAAATGTTTCAGTTCTCATCCAAGAAATGAAGACTGAAGACTGTTTCTTGAATGAGAAGTGGAAGTTTTTCAAGGAAAAAGCCCAGCCCAGTTGCCTTTTTGGAAAAGCACCTTTAGTACTCATGGTTTATTCTTCTTGTCTGGACTTTCCCCAAAGGGCTGACATCGCATCTGCCTCTAGAGTAGGTGATCCGCAGTAGTTCCTTTGAGCATGCTCTGAGTCTCTGATTCAGGGTGCATTTTCCTCCCCCAAATAAGGTATCTAGGACAGGATCTTCATGATGCCAATCCAGAGGGTTCTTTTCTCCAGCAGCTACTGGCTTCCTTTAACTTGGGAGTGTCAAACTTGATTTCATTGAGGGCCACATCAGGGTTGTTTTTGATCTCGGGGGGGCTGGGGTGGGCATGGCCAGCTTGACATCACTCATGTCGGGGGCACCTATGGTGGCCCAAGTGCTCTGCCAGCGAAAACAGGCTCCCGAGCTCCATTTTCGTCTGTGATGGGCTCCTGCAGACCTCTGTTGGCGAAAATGGAGCTCAGGAGGGCCGCATACCTAAGCTCCGTTTTCACTGGCAGAGGGTTGCAGAAGGCCGTGGCAGCCAAAAATGGAGCTTGCGAGCCTGGTTTCACTGGCAGAGGCACTGCGGGGCGGTCCTTCGCTGTTTCCAGGTCAGTCCCGCGGGCCAGATCTAAACATTCTGCAGGCCTTGAGTTTGACACCCCTGCTTTAACTTACGGCCAATGACTTGTATTTGATGCATCAGCTTCCTGGCCGTTAAATATAAAGTGATGAAGGATCTTGCTGAAGTATCAAGCACACCCTTTCTCTTACAGGTATGGCATTAAAGGAGCTGCCTACCTGAGGAGCAAGGAAGGGTTGGTCCTCTCCTGTCCAACCGATGGGAACTATGAATGGCAACCTGGTTCTTTGCAGCGCTTCCCCAGCAAAATTATCGCCACTCCCACTGTCGGAAAGCCTGTGACTTTGAATCTCTTTGATCATGTGACCGTAAGTGATGCATCTTTACGACAGGGTCCCCAACCAGCAACAGTCCGCGGCCCATCAGGAACCGGGCTGTGCAAGTGAGGCCCCATTTGCACATGTGCAGGATCCAGGCAGTGCATGAAACCACACCCCTCCCTGGTCTGTGGGAAAATCTCCCTCCACAGAAACTGCTCCCGGGTGCTCAAAAGCTTGGGGGCCACTGCTTTACTACACACACCATTAAGAGTGGCAGCTGCCACCTTATGCTATTGTGCTCACTATTTGATGACAGACTGCCAGGCACAGTAGGGGGTAGGGGAAAATGTAATGGGAAAATGTAATGGGAAAATGAAAGTGCGTGCTGTATCTCCTCGAGATGCTGCTTCAAGGTCCTCCAGCATACCAGCAGCATATCAAACTCTGTCTGTATTGTCCATTAAGAAAACATCTTGCTTGAACCTCATTGGTTGCCTGGGAGTGGGTAATGGGAGGTAGATAAGAGATGGGAGGAAGTTGAACTAAGGGATTTTGGTGTGCAGTTTTCGATTCTGGCTTTGCATGATTGCAATAAGCTTGATTTCTAATAAAACTATACCTTTCTCAGCAAAATGGGAGTCAAGGATCGTTTCTATTTAGGAGTTTAAGCTGTGGCAGGTCTGATAGAGAGATTTACTCCGAGTTGTTTTTACCCAGGTGAAAATCTCCGTGCAGACGTCTCGCTGCCATGCAGACAGGATCCAACTTCAGATCACAAGCTGCAAACCATACAAGACTTCGGAAACGGAGGCATCTCAGGGGCCCCAAATGTCTAGAACAGACTTGGTCAGGGAAGTCACGAAGACGGCAGAGGAAACGCAACTTGCACAGAATCTGGCCAAAGCAAACCAGGCAAAGGAAGGATTTGACGAAGAGTATAGGCAAACCCAGTGCAGGAGGAGTTTGTATCACCTGCTAGAAGAAATCAAGGATTTGTCTCTCTTGGATGTATCTGCAGACCATGGAGCGTGAGGCCTCCTTTCGCACAGCTTCTGTGCCAACACCCCTCTTCTTGTTTCCTTGTTTTTTTTTAAAGTTGTACATTTATTATTACAATGTTATGTAAAAAATTGGAGATTCTATTTTGCATTCTTAAATCCATTTACAGCCATTATTGGTCATGGAAGATATGCTCTGTCTTTTATAAATTAAATACAGAGAAATATATATAGCTCTTAAGCACCTCAGGGAGTTAAGTGATGATGTAGCAGCTTAGTTCTTTAAAATACTCCTGCTTGGTAATTTTGACTGTGTAGAAACCTACATTAAGTGAGCTGTTTCAAATTATTTTAATGGGTAGTGTAGCATTTCTCAACTTCAGCAATTTTTAAGATCATGGATGGCAACTCCCAGAATTCCCTAGCCGGCATGCTGACTCAGGAATTCTGGGAATCAAGAATCTACACATTTTAAAAGTTGCTGGGTTTGAGAAACAATGAGCTACTATTTAGTTATTTTTAGTTGTTTTGACATGCAGACGCAGTATTTAAATCAGGGGTTTCCAACTTTGGCAACTTTAAGACTTGTGGACTTCAACTCCCAGAATTCCTCAGCCAGCTTTTCTGGGAGTTGAAGTCCACAAGTCTTAAAATTGCCAAGGTTGGAGACCCCTGATTTAAATGACAGGAAATAGTCAGATGTAACTTTAAGAAGAAATTTAGTTCAGTCTTTTTTTTAAATAAATTTGTTTATAGGCAGTGTTTGCTTAGCGTTTGAAGTTTTTGAAGTCTACAGGAAGTAAAACCAAGTAATTTTTGATGTTCAAATATGCTATTTTCTTATGCTGAAAGTTGAATTTTCAAGGTTTCTTTGTAGGAATCCTAATTTCTCTATAAAAGCACAAAAACACCTGGATTTGCACAATATACTTACAAATGGTTAACCTAATCCTCTGGATCTGTAATGGACCATGTACTAAACTCATCGGTTCTCTAAATACACTAAAGTGCTGGTGACTGGTTTGTACCTCAATCTTAGTTGCCATTTATAGTACCATGTCCTTCTTATTGAGGGTGGAACCCCCACGCTTATTGGTCACACCTGCCTTTTCCCCTGTAGCACAAGCACTCCTCAAGTGAGTTCACACCAGCTTGGCATAATATGTGAAGCAAGCTTTTATTTCTTAGCAAACATCTGTGAATTGCCAGGCTTAAGATTTAATTCATACAAATTTGTGGAAGCAATACAAATGTCTTCTCCTTCCCCAACTACGATCAAAGCTGGCAGGCATCACTTTCAGTGGAAGGGCCAAAGATTTCATGGCCTTGTCTGAACTTAGCAGCCAGGGGGGGAGGGAGGGGGGGGGAATGGAAAATTAGTGTCTGTGAAACTTGGCTGGTTATAGATGTGGGCATCCACATTGTACAGTTCTTTGTAGTGGTTTTGGAAAATAAAAATGGTTATTCTTTAACCTGTTTTTGTACAATGTGTGCTCACACTCTCTAGACTTGGAAGCCAAATACATGTAGGGTTGTTTCTTACCTGATTGGAGACTTCCAGGGAATTTCTAGTTTGTAACTTGTTTGCAAAACATCCTGAAGTTCTAGAGGACGGTGTTGATAAGAACTTTTGAGTTGCCACCCAAAAAAAGCATAGATGTGTTCATCAGGACTCAAGTCTGAGCCACGGGTGTATTTTCTTTCCCCACATCAGGTATGTAAGATATTTTAAATCCAGTCTCTAGATATAAGCTGGAGCCAGTTTGGGTCTGATATTAAGGTGTCAGAAGGGAAACTTGGGCATAATAGCTGGGTAATCCCTTTTTCTCAGACCCATGAAGGAGACAGTGACAAACCATTAAGTATTAGTTGTGATCTGCATGAAATGGAATACTGCGGCCAACTTTGGTCCCCATACTACAAAAAAGATGTTGGGACTGGAAAAAGTTCAGAGAAGAGCAAATAAGATGATCAAAGGCCTCGAGACGAAAACATATGAAAAATGGCTGCAGGACTTGGGTTTGGCTAGTCTAAAGAAAAGAAGAATTAGGGGCATATTGTGTAATGGTAGCAATATTCCAGTATTTGAGGGGTTGCCACAAAGAAGGGGGGGTCAAATTATTTTCCAAGTATCAGAGGATAGGACAAGAAACGAAGGATGGAAACTAGTCAAGGAGAGAAGTAACCTGGAATTAAGGAGATACTTCCTAACAGTGAGGACAATTAACCAGTGGAACAGCTTGACTTCAGAAGTCACTGGATATTTTTTTAAAGAAAAGACTAAACCAGGGGTGTCAAACTCACGTCATCACGGTGGGGTTATGTGACATGGCCAGCACATAACACATCCAGCCCTAGGCTGGGAGTTTGACAGCCCTGGAATAGGCAGTCACTTATCTGAAATGGTATAGGTCCTCCTGCTTGAGAAGGGGGCTGGACTGGAAGACCTCCAAAGTCTCTTCCAGCTCTATTTTATTTTTCATTCATCCCTTGCTTCTTTTAGTAAACAAAGATTTTAGTTCACTATTTCTGCATATCCTTCAGTCCATGCCTTTAAATCCAAAAGGTCTGGAGAGCCAATTTCTGGAAGGCAATCATAGCTTTTAACCAGCAATTACAGCATTAGAATATATTTTTTTCAGGTTGAAACTTATATATTAGTTCTGGTTTCCAAGATTTATTATTTTCATTTCTAGTATAAAATATGGGCAATTACAAATATTTCACAATGGGAAAGTTATAAAAGATTTAAATTGTAGAAATATAGCATCATTTGACTTTTATGTATAGTTTTCATTAACGTTTGCTGTACAAATGTTGCTTTAAAGCTTAAAATGTTCTTCCGCTGAAATGAAAACACTTCTTTAAAACGTTGGCATAACAGAAAACACTAAAAATTATAGTAGCTGCCAAATTAACCAGCCCTGACATCTAAAATTGCAGTAAAAACAAAACTATGCTGAAATTCCCATTCCACACAACTAAAAAGTCACTTGCTCTGTACTACTTCGCGTGTCCTCGGTAGCTTGAAAAGGAACACCAGCTTGGTCTATGCAGACCTCGTCCTCCTCCTGAGCTGTAAGGGTGCCGTATTCTTCATTTGTAGACAACTCTAAAGGAAACAAAAAAAGTTGGCTTTAAAATCATGATTTGTGCATCAGCTCTTTTCCTCTAACATACGTAATTACCATGGCAGAGTTTTCCAGCTGGTCAATTGCTTCATGAGTTTTATGAAGTGAAAAAATTCTCTTTAGTAGAAAATGGGAAATAATTATTACTCAGGGATCAACTTGCAGAAAATACTTGATTTAAAAAAAAGCAATGCACATACTGATAGGCACATACTGATCATTATAGATTTCCATGGAAGACTATAACCAAATCCTATCAGGCTCTGCCAGAGTTCTCAAAACAGAACCTTGCACTGTTTAAATAACACAGAATATAAGAAACCTTGAGGTGTTTCTCTGTTCCCAGCTTCATCTGTTGGGTGGCTAGAAGTCCCAGTGCCCAGGAAGGACTTGGAGAAAAAAGTTTGGGGCCAAAACTACACGGGATGAAAGCCCAAATAAAATGTCAAGATGACCCATTTGGTGTAGTGAGAAAGGTAATGGATTAAAAACCAGGAGATCTAGTCCCACCTTAGGTGCAAGGCCATTTGGGTGGCTCTAGGCCAGGCACTCTCCCTCAACCCTAGGAAGGAGGCAATGGCAAACCACTTCCGAAAAGCCTTGCCAAGAAAACTGATCTCTGAAAATTGGACACAATTTAACAGAAGAAAAACTTTCAATATAGTTAATTACTTATGTATGTAGTAAATTTCCTCTTCTGCCATATTGAAAACAATTCTTGGAGCGGTGCACCCAACAGCTGGGATGGCTGTATTGGGTGAACACTGGTTTACAGCCCAGGCAGTTTGGGACAGCCCTCCTGCATTTTTGCCAGGAGTTGAGAAATACCGTTGTAAACTGATTTTCTCAGAAAAAAAGGGGGCTGCCTTAATAAACCACAGCAAGGTTGGCTCTGGAATTCTGGGAGTTGAAGTCCACAGGCTGTTAAGGGGCCACAGCTGTGCACCCCCCCCATTTAAATCCATACTACAATTGACCAACGTGAATCTATGGTCTCCCAACAATGCGGATTAAGATGCCTACATTTTTTTCACTACTGTCGTTACTCTCAATTGTCACCATTAAACAGAGATTGGGTGCCCTTTTTCAAAAATCAAATTAAATGAGAAGCGTCAACTTTCAACCACAGCCTGAAGTGATGAATTCTAGCAACACAAACATGAAAATTCCCTCCAGCCATTGTGTTCAAAGTTCTACTTATTTAAATTATTTTATAATAATATTAAAATTACTATTTACTCTTTGGCTTTCAGGAAAGCAGCTTTTGGGGGATGGAAAGAGGAGCCTCTCTAGGTTTAAAATTGTGACTTTTGAGCAGGAACCTGAGCATTCTGGTGTCCCCAAAATGCCTCGGTCTTTCACAGTGGATACTTAGAGCTCACCATCACTCTGAGATTGACTGAGCTGGTTTTTGGCTTGTCTTCTTTCAAGGGCTCTTCGTCTGTTCCTTTCAATTCTCTGCTGTTGCTCCTCGGTCAGGGCAGAACTTAAAGATGGAGAACCAGATTCTTTGGGGGTATTCTGCGTTTCGGGAAGGAAAGCTGGTTCCTCGGTGGCTGGGCTTAGTCTGTTGGTCTCATCTTCACCTGTTTTAGATGGAAGAGGATCACTATTCATCAGTTATCAGCAAGGCCAGTATTTCTCAATCGTAACAACTTGAAGCTGTGTGGACTTCAACTCCCACAATTCCCCAGCCAACTGGGAGTTGAAATCCACACAGCATAAAGTTGTTATGATTGAGAAACATTGATCTAGACCAGGGGTCTCCAACCTTGGCAACTTTAAGACTTGTGGACTTCAACTCCCAAAGCTGGCTGAGGAACTCTGGGAGTGGAAGTCCATAAGTCTTAAAGTTGCCAAGGTTGGAGACCCCTGATCCAGGCAACCATGACAGTTAAGCTGGACTGCTTCAAAAAAAGTCCTCCAGGGATCACTTCACCCTTAAGCCACATCTCATTGCTAGAAACGCCCAAATCAATATGCCCTCTTTTTAGGATATGTTCATTTTTTAATTTATTGTTCGATCTGCATGGTTGCCCACTTCTCTAAGCAACTTTGGAGTGGCCATACAATAAAGAAACCTAGTTGTAAAACTATTTACATACCGTATTTTTCAGAGTATAAGAAGCACTCCCCCCACACATACACACACACAAAAAGTGGGTGGAAATGTCTGCATCTTATACAGCAAATGTTGCCAAAGCCCCGCCCACCTACTTGTTCCCACCCTTCAGCCTCTGCCTCCCAGCAATTTGCCTCCTTGCAGCAAACAGCAAACAGCTTGGTCAGCTTCAGCACAGCAGGATTTAGCACGGGCAGCTGATTGGCGGTTGGATCTGCCTCCTTGAAAACCTCCACATGCCCCTTTTTCAGTCTCCACGCATCCCATTTTTAACCTGTTCCAGGCGCCGATGGGCGACAACAATCCCCGCAGCCTGGAACAGCTGATTGGGAGGAATTCCGGGAGGCAGATCCAACCACCAATCAGCTGCTTGTGCTAAATCAGGCTGTGCTGAAGCTGACCACGCTGTTTGCTGCAAATTGCTGGGAGGCAGAGGCAGATTTTGTCCCCTCCCCAAAAGCTTGATGCGTCTTATACTTCGGAGCATCTTATAGTCCGAAAAATATGGTAATCTTTGGAATTCGTACGAAAGCAAGCACTGACATTGTTTTTCTTTCCTTGCAACCCGATCCTTTCATAAATAAATGTATGGAACCATCGCACAGAAATCTGATAACTAGACAGACACTGTCGGCAGGAACCATTGCATTAATGTGTGTGGCTGCCTGGGGATGTATTGTATTGCTTACAAATACAACCGATAATTTATCGCAGCCACATGTTTTGAAGAAAGAGAGTAAAACAACTCCTTATAACAGTCTGAACAGTTTTCCCTGGCTTTCAATTGTTTGGAAATCAGTAACTGAATTTCTTCCCAATTCCAGTTTGTCTCTTAACATATACTCTCAAAGTCATTCTTAACCCATTCGAATAAATTTAATGAAATTCACCACTGTCCTAACGATTTCCAATATTTCTACCTATTACAGACATGAGCATTTTACGACCCTGACTCAAGTTAATTGCCCACTCCTGACCTAGCCACATTCACTTAACAACCGTGTTAATAATTTAAAAACTGCAGTGATTTACTCAACAAGTGACTCAAACAAGAAGGCAAGAAAGGTCATAAAATGGGACAAAACTTACTTAACAAATGATTCATTTAGCAACAGGAATTTGGGGTTCAATTATGTTTGTAAGTCGAGGACTACCTGTAGTCCTTATGAAGAAAGAAGTAGAGGATTCTTAACCAAAATATGATAGCTGGGATTCTTGGGAAAAGTGACTCCAATTTATATGGAAAGCGTCTGGTTAGGCTATACTGGAATTGGGATGGTTTTGCTCTTACTCATCAAAACATTCATTAACAAACACACACAGGTATTTTATTTTCTAGGCTTACTCAATAGAAACTATAGGCAATCCTCAACTTACAACCATTTGCTTGTTCAAAGTTACAATGGCACTGAAAAAGTGACTTCTGACCGATCCCCGCACTTACAACGGTTGCAGCATGCCCAATAGTCACGTGATCAAATTTTGGACACTTGGCAACTGGCGTGTATTTATAGCAACTGCAGGGTCTCAGTCATGTGATGGGCCATTCGGGACCATCCCAACTGGCTTCCGGCAAGCAAAATCAACAGGAGAAGCTGGATTTGCTTAATGCCCATGATTCACTTAACCACCATGGCAAAAAAAAAAAAAAAGTCATAAAATCAGGTGCATCTCATTTAACTCCTGAATTGCTTAGCCGCAGAAATCCGTGTTCATAAGTTGAGGTCTACCTATCCTCTTCTTTTAATGACCCCATAATCCCTTGCTGGGTGGAGTCTGGGCAACTGAATAGAGCTGTGTGTTTTAATGGCCAGATGCCCTTCCTGTCCCAAAGTGGAGTTTTGTTCAGCAGATATATTCTTGTAGTGCCCAAGGAGAGAAATATCTGCCTCTACCTAGGATTGAACTTGCAGCCTCCTGATGGTGAGGGGAGAGCTTCGCCTGAGAGGTCTAACTATGCTACATGATTAACATGAGTTCCTCAGTATAAATTCTCGTTAATTTTAACTGAGGATTAATAATTTCGAATAACTAAAGACTAAAAATCCTAGACCATTATTATTTATTATTTTATTGTTTTTTCTCAGGGGCATTTACGTTTGATCAATTCAAACGAAAAGAATCGAGTGCAAATGTTTTAAAGCCATACATGCCTTCATGATTTCTGAAGTCTTCGTTCGAAAGAGGGAGATCAAGTCGAATTCTCTTTAAGGACGCCTAGAGGGGCAAAGGTAATGCTGTTTATCCCAGGTCAAGAGGTGTAAGCTTTCCCTTGTTTTATCCCCACCCCCCAACTAATCCCGTTAACACTCACCTGAACAGGTTTTTTATTTCCCAAGCTCTCTATTGTCTCCACAACGTTTTCAAACTGAAGTTGGGGGAAGAGGCGGTGGGCCCAATGTTCCATGTGCCTTATAAGCGTCTTCAGGTCGGCTGCCTAAACAAAGGAGAATACTTTTGACCAGCGTAGCAACAGGAGACTGGAGGGGCCCCTCCCTTTTAAGTCTTCCCAAAGGCCACGAAGAGCATTAAGCTAGGATGGCATTCAGTCTGGAGGCTGTTGGTCTGAGCTGGCAACTGATGGGAAGGGTTGTTTTCTTTTGATTTTTCTTCTTACTGTCTCTTTGAGGGCCCTGGGATCATTAGATGAGCTGTGTCCTTCCGAGGTGGGTAAAACAAGGACCCAAATTGTTGGAGGCAAGAGGCCAACTCTGTAAACGGCTTAGAGTGGGCTGTGAAGCACTGCGAAGTGGTATATAAATCTAAGGGCTATTCTTGTTGGCAAAAATGGTCCCTCTTCATTTTAATATTTAGTCAAGTAGTCTAAATGCTGTTGCTATACAAGACACGTTTTTTAAATAAATAAATGAGACCTGTCTGTCACTAGGGTTTATTTTGTTGTTTAATTCAAAGGATTTGGTGGAACCTTCTTTATATGTATCGCGTAAAGCAGGGCTCCCAACCGTTGGGCAGTGGCCACTGCTGAGCCGTGAGCCATTCGGAACTGGGCCACCAAAGCGGCAGGGGAGCTCACACACAGGCACTCCCATTCCCAGGCCTGGACAAACCGGTTGCTACAGTATGTGATGTTTATACTACACCTACATTCACTGTCCTTGTGAGCTTTTTTTTCCTCCTTAGCAGAAATTTGAGCAATAGCAATAGCAGTTAGACTTATATACCGCTTCATAGGGCTTTCAGCCCTCTCTAAGCGGTTTACAGAGTCAGCATATTGCCCCCAACAACAATCTGGGTCCTCATTTTACCCACCTCAGAAGGATGGAAGGCTGAGTCAACCCTGAGCCGGTGAGATTTGAACAGCCGAACTGCAGAACTGCAGTCAGCTGAAGTAGCCTGCAGTGCTGCATTTAACCACTGCGCCACCTCGGCTAGCATCTCACCTTGAGATGCTAGAAACACCTTGGCTTTCCATCTGAATTGGACTGGCTCTTTTACATCAATGGCAATAATTATTTCTGCATTAGGCATTTGAAGTAGAATAGAATGAATGAGTTGGAAGGAATCTTGGAGGTCTTCTAGTCCAGCCCTCTGCTCAAACAGGAGAACCTATACCATCTCAGACAAGCTGCTCTCCAGTCTTTTTTTTAAAAAAACTTCCAGTGATGGAGCACCCACAATTTCTAGAGGTAAGCTGTTCCATTGGTGAACTGTCCTCTCTGTTAGGAAGTTTCTCCTTAATTCCAGATTGCTTCTCTCTGTGGTTAGTTTCCAACCATTGTTTCTTGTCCTGCCTTCTGGTGCTTTGGAAAATAAGTTGACCCCCTCTTTCTTTGGGCCAGCCCCTCAAGTATATGAAGAAAATGCAGCATTTTAGCCTCTCCTGGCCTCTCCCTGTTAGCACCACACCCATTTCTGACCGTATAATAGCCTTATAAACAGGTTAAATGCCGCAAGAGCATTCAGAAAAGAACTTTTAGAACCCCACATCTTAATATTAGAATGCACTTCTCCTTTTTTTTGTTTCTGTTTTTAAGATGTTGTATTCAGATTGTTGTGTCTTGAGACTGCATTCAGGTAGTCCTCAACTTACAACAGTTCATTTAGTGATGACTTGAAGGTATAACAGCACTGTAAAGTGACTTATGACCAGTTTTCACACTTATGACCATTGCAGCATCTCCATGATCATCTGATTTACATTCGGATGTTTGACAACTGACTCATGTTTATGACAGCTGCAGTGTCCCGGAGAATCATGCAATCCCTTTTTCCGACTTTCTGACAAGGAAAGTCCAGGAAGAAGCCAGATTCACTCAACAGCTGAATTACTAAGTTAACAACTGCTGGATTCACTTAACAACTGTGGCAAGAAAGGTCGTAAAATGGGGTAAAACTCACTTAACTAATGTCTCACTTAGCAACAGAAATTTGGGGCTCAATTGTGACCATAAGTCAAGGACTACCTGTACTATGTCTGTCATTTCATTATTATCCAGAATATCTTTATTTGAATAATTATTTTGTCTGCAGAGATGGAGCCTCAACAGTTGCAGAAGTATAAAATCAAACAAAAAATACTTAAAATAATCAATTCTATATATGCACAACTACTTTAAATAAAGCTAAACAGGCTGGCATGGAAGCTCTGAAAATTTCAGCCAGTATATCAAAGACATTACAACTTTGACATATTTTAGACTATATATGGGTACAACAACTACAAAAATCCACAATTTTTTTCCTCAGCTATTTCTTACCTCGTGACCTTTACCTTTGAACGTTACATTGTCGAACAAATTGCACAAAGCTGGAAGTCCGCGCTCTGAAATCAATCTGCAAACATTAGAAGGGTCTCCAGTTACTTGGGAAATATCATAAATAGGTACTCCATCATCCAAGATCTTGAAAGAGAAAGTCAACCCTTTATGAGTCTTAGTCCTTGTCCAGCCAACAGGCTTTGTTGCAGAATTTACTTTCCAAGTCCTTTAATCACCTTCCCACAACCCCCCTCTGGAGGCCCAGCAGGGTTCATAAAGGAACAGTACATTTTGCAGCACATAATTCCCAAATCAACACATTTTACACAAAAATTGAAATCAGTCTTGCCACAGTTGTTAAGTGAATCTCTGCAGTTCTTAAGTTAGTAACACGGTTGTTAAGTGGATCTGGCTTCCTCATTGACTTTGATTATCAGAAGACTTACAAAAGGAGATTATATGACCCCAGGAGTCTGCAACCGTCATAAATATGAGTCATTTGCCAAGTGTCTGAATTTTGATCACGTGACTAAAGGGATGCTACAATAGTCGTATGAAAAATGGTCATGTCACTTTTTTCAGTGCTGTTGTAACTTTGAACGGCCACTAAATGAATGGTTGTAAGTCAAGGACTATCTGTAGAAACCAGGTGTTAAGATCACAGGCACTTAAGAAAAATCCATGAAGCAAGTCAGGGCAATCCCATAGCTAAATGTCAAGGAGTGAGCCCACGTGTCTCTAGCGGAAATTACAGGCAGCTGAGGGGCTTCCCAATACTCAGCGACAAAAGATGTTTCTCATAACTTTGGGAGGACAACGAACAGGTCAACCGAGAAAAAAAATAGCTTATCATCTCTGTTCCAGGAGTTTGGCCTGAAAACCATTTTCAAAACAGCAAAATTGAGGCTTGTGTAACATATATACATACATATACATATATACATACATACATACATACATACATATATATATTGTATGTATGTACGTATTTTTACATGCATACATATAAAAATAGGATATGCACCATACAGGGAGTAAAAAATGACTACATACCTTTGAGCATCTAATCTGGGTATTGTTCTTTTAACAGCTTTTCTTGTGGTCACAGAAGAATCCTTGCTTTGTGTCAACTGATTTCCCTCTGGATCTGGTGAATGAAATAAAATCTAATTCTAAAAATAGGAACACAAATTGTACCTATAGGATTTTCGTCATGAATTATTCATATTAGGAAATACATCTAGCTAAAATATGTGTACAACCAAGAAGAGAATGCCAAAGGTAACAGGATAGCCAATATTAAAAGAGACAGTATTACTAGCAAGGGCCAATCTATTGCAAGTGGGCAGAAATGGTGTTGAAGATAAGGCATGACTTTTATCTACCCAGGCTCAAAATGTGCAAATATGGTTCCTATAGGCACAACAGATAGTGACTACTACTTGAGTAAATATTAAAATGAAGAGAGACTATTCTTGCCAACAAGAATAGCACTTAGCAATAGCACTTACTTATATACCACTTCACAGAGCTTTACATCCCTCTCTAAGTGGTTTACAGAGTCAGCCTGTAGGCCCTAACAATCTGGTTCCTAATTTTACCAACCTCGGAAAGATGAGTCAATTTTGAGCTGGTCAGGATCGAACTGCTGGCAGTCAACAGAAGTAGCCTGCAGTCCTGCATTCTAACCACTGTGCCTCTACAGCTCTTATATGAACATGCCCTTATCAAGTCCATATAGGAGAAGGTTGGAAAAGCTTAACCTTAGGAGCAGCTAAATGAAGAAAAAGGCCTTTGCAATATGGTGGGGAAAAAATCATGAGAATTCCTTGGACCCCTCAGAACCAAATAATTCTAGATGAAGTACAATTAGACTGCTAAATGAAAGAAAAGTTCATGTCAGACCTATCCAAGTCTGATCCCTTAGGGAAGTAAAACTCTCCACTCTATTTGAAGTGAAAAGGCACTTTTACTAAGGTTGCAGGAGAGTCAAGCAGAATCTAAAATTCCTGAGCGTCAATACAGAACTAAAGCTGAGGTGTTTGGGCTGGTAAAATTCCACCCTTGGGACAAACGGCCTTGAAGATGTCAGCGTGCCCACACAACAGAGATTCCAAACGGCTCTGTTCTTCCTCAACTATCAAATCCCCGCCTCTCAATTTCCCATCATAAAGGTATTACAGCAAATTGCTCATTTGTTCCCCCCTCCCTTCCCCGATTAATGGCAAAATGCCAAGCCAGAGCTGCTGGTTCTGTTTAAATGTTTTGGCCACATAATGATAACTGAAGGGTCATTGGGAAAGCCTGTGGGGAAAAATCAAAGGCAAAAAAAAACAAAACCCCTGTCTGTTGTGAGCCGCCCGGAGTCCTCCGGGAGTGGGCGGCATACAAGACAAATAAAATGAAAATGAATGAAATTAACAATGAAACATTTTTTTAAAAGAATTCAAATTAAAATTAACAATAATCAATGCTTTGATTTGTTTTGTTCAGGCCAGGCTGGCTTGCTGGAAAAGCCAACTTTTTAGGGTGCGTCGGAATGACCGGAGGTCGGGGATTATACGAAGCTCCGGGGGCAGCTCATTCGAGAGGGAAGGCGCTCCCACAGAGAAGGCTCTCCCCCTGGGGGGGTCACCAGTCGACACTGTCTGGCTGACGGCACCCTGAGGCCAACTCTGTGGGATCGCACTGGATGATGGGAGGCTACCGGTGGCAGTAGGTGGTCTCGCAGGTACCCTGGGCCTAAGCCATGGAGTGCTTTAAAGGTCATAATTAGTACCTTGAATCGCACCTGGAAGACAACCGGCAACCAGTGCAGGCCGCCTAAAAGGGGTGTAACATGGGAGTACCTGGGTGCCCCCATGACAACCCACGCAGCCACATTCTGGACCAGTTGAAGCTTCCGGATGCTCTTCAAGGACAGCCCCATGTAGAGAGCGTTACAGTAGTCCAGGCGAGAAAGGACAAGGTCATGGGTGTCTGTGCACAGAGCATCCCGATCCAGAAAGGGGCGCAACTGACGTACCAGACGAACCTGGTAAAAAGGCCCCCTGGTCACGGCCGTCAGGTGTTCTTCTAAACTAAGCCGCGTATCCAGGAGGACGCCCAGATTGCAGGCCCTCTCTGAGGGGGCTAAAATTTCTCCCCCTATCATCAATTAAATTATGTATTGTTTTTGTGTCGTTTTAATTTTCTGTTTGTATCCCCCTTCCCTGGTTGAGTTGTGAGCCGCCCTGAGTCCCCTTCGGGGGAAAAGGGCGGCATATAAATAAAATCAACATTCAACATCAAAGATGGAACAAGATGCATAAATCGGGATGACGGAAACCACAGCCACTCCGTCTTGGAGGGATTGAGCTTGAGCCTGTTCCTCACCATCCAGATCCACACAGCCTCCAGGCATCGGGACATCATGTCGAGGGCATCGTTTGGGTGGTTTGGGGTAGAGATGAAAAGTTGGGTATCATCAGCATATTGATGATACCGTACCCCAAAACCATGGATGATCTCACCCAGTGGTTTCATATATATGTTGAACAGGAGGCGTGAGAGAACCGACCCCTGGGACACCCCACAAGTGACGCACCTCAGGGTCGATCCCTGCCCTCCAGTCAACACAAACTGCGACCGATCCAACAGGTAGGAGAACCACCGTAAAACGGTGCCCCCCACTCCCAACCCCTCGAGTCATCGCAGTAGGATAACATGGTCGATGGTATCGAAAGCCACTGAGAGGTCTAATAGGACCAGGACAGAGGAACAGCCCCTATCCCGGGCCCGCCAGAGATCATCGACCAACACGACCAATGCCGTCTCCGTGCTGTATCCGGGCCTGAAACCCGACTGAAACGGATCCAGGTAGACAGCTTCATCCAGGGACTGGGGAAGCTGATGTGCTACCGCATTCTCAACAACCTTCGCTACAAAGCGAAGGTTGGAGACTGGACGATAGTTGGCTAAAGAAGCTGGGTCCAGGGAAGGATTCTTAAGGAGGGGCTTCACCACCGCCTCCTTCAAGGCGGTGGGAAAGAACCCCTCTCTCAAAGAAGCGTTGGTAATCGCCTGGAGCCAGCCTTGAGTCACCTCCCGGGAAGCCGAGACTAACCAAGAGGGACACGGGTCCAGCACACAAGTGACAGCACTGAGTCTCCCCATAATCCTGCCCATGCCCTCGGGGGTCACAGGATCAAACTCATCCCAGATGGTCTCCACAAGATTCATCCCCGTCAACTCGCCCGAATCTTCCCAGTCAGAGTCCAGGCCCGTCCGAATCTGAGCGATTTTATCCTGCAGATACTGAACAAATTCTTGAGCCGTACCCTGCAAGGGGTCTTTCCCAGCTCCTTGGCTAAGTAAGGAGCGGGTCACCCTAAACAGGGCGGCTGGACAGTTATCTGCGGATGCGATAAGAGCGGAATAATATTGCCGTTTTGCCGCTTTTATCGCCACTAAGTAGGACCTAATATGAATCCTTACTAGTGTTCGATCAGATTCGGACTGGCTGGCCCTGTAAGACTCTCTAGGCGTCTTTTCCGGCGTTTCATCTCCCGGAGCTCCTTGGTAAACCAGGGAGCTACCTGGGATCGACACCAGGTCAGAGGCCACAAAGGCACAACACGATCCAAAGCCCCAGTGGCCGCCCTATCCCAGGCTTCCACAAGGGCTTCGGTCGAGTTGTGAGCAAGGGATTCAGGAAAAGTCCGAAGCTCCATCAGGAACCTTTCAGGGTCCATCAGGAGCCTGGGGCGGAACCATCTATTTGGTTCCGCCTCCCTGCGGTGAGGGGTAGCAGTATGGAAGTCAAGCCTGATGAGGAAACGATCCGACCATGACAAGGGTTGGATAGAAATATCCTCTAAATCTAGATCATTCATCCACTGCCCAGAACAAAAATCAGGTCGAGCGTGTGTCTCCCATTATGGGTGGGGTCTTGAATTAACTGAGTTAGGTCCATAGCCGTCATGGAAGCCATGAACTTCCGAGCTGATTCAGATGTCTCGCCAATGGAAGGCAGATTGAAATCCCCCAGGATCATGAGCCTGGGGAAATCAACCGCCAATCCAGGTAACACATTCAGCAGCTCCAGCAGGGCCGATGAAACATAGCAGGGAGAAAGGTATGTAACAAAAAGGCCCACCTGAACTTCAAGGCCCCATTTCACAAAAAGGGACTCACACCCGCCTATCTGAGGCACAGTGACCTCCTGAGGTCTGAGACTCTCTCTAATAACCACTGATATTTTCTTGTTCTGTTTTTTTTTTTTAGAAAATGTATATGGCTGCCCACTCTGTTTCAGTGACTCTAGACAACCCTTTTAAATTATTTTTAATTACATGTGACTTTTTGAACCAGATAGAAAATATGTACACTAGTTCAAGAGCTTTTGCCACAGCTCTGCCATGTGCAGCATATTTATATATGTATATGTATATGTGTATGTGTATATGTATGTGTGTGTGTGTGTATGTATGTATGTATGTATGTATGTGTGTGTGTGTATATATATATATATATATATATATATATATATATATATATATATATATATATATATATACACACACACATACATACACACACACACACACACATATATATGCATGCATACATACATACATACATACATACATACATACATACATACATACATACCAGTAACGTGCGGTGAGGTTTATGGCTGGTGAGGCAGCAATTTTTTTAGACTTGTGGAGTTTAACTCCCAGAATTCCACAGCCAGGCATGCTCAGTTCCGATTTAAAGCGACAGCATTTGTTTTTCTCCTTTGCTAAATAAGTTTCCTTCTTTCTTTGTCTTCTCCTTTCCCCGCCTTCCTCCCTCTCAAACACACACACACACACACACACACACACAAAGTTGGATTGTAGTGTTTAACTTCATGTAGCTGATTTACAGTGCAAAGGAGGAGTTATTTTTGCCCTGTCCAATCAGTTTTTCTCTTGCATTTTCTTTGATAAAACAGACAGAAAGATGGTCTTTGGGTTCCCTCTTTGAATGAGAGAATCCGTTTTAGTCAGAACGTTCAAATGTAATAAAATGATCTTCCTGTCTTGATCTGTTTCATTGGAAAAGATGCCCGCTTGAGGAAAGAGCCTTTCACGTCTCTAAAAGCCAGCCCGGGGTAGGATTTTTTTTTCTTCCCTCCCCTGTCTCACCTGACTGCACGTCACTGATATATACAATACAATAGCAGAGTTGGAAGGGACCTTGGAGGTCTTCTAGTCCAACCCCTTGCCTGGGCAGGAAACTCTATACCGTTTCAGACAAATGGCTAGCCAATATCTTCTTAAAGATTTCCAGTGTTGGGACATTCACAACTTCTGGAGGCAAGCTGTTCCACTGATTAATTGTTCTAACTGTCAGGAAATTTCTCCTCAATTCTAAGTTGCTTCTCTCCTTGATTAGTTTCCACCCATTGCATGCATATAATTATATATAAAATGAAATCCTCCTAAAATAACTGGTATTACTAGCATTGACCACTTATCTGCATGTATATTTTGGAGAAACTCCCAACGAATATTGTAAGGCTTATGCACAAATAAACACATAATATTTCAATTGTCAAGAGAATGGTTACCTCCATTGAGTAAGGCATCTTCAGCTGCCCCCCCTGGAGAGTCTGGGGGGAGGAGGGGCTGAAAGGTCTCATCGTGGGTGTTTTCATAATCAGGAAGATCGAACAAATTGTTTTCAACAGGATCTATCATGTTGCCTCAAGAACGCTTAAAACCTGAAGATATCAATAAAAAGAGGAAGAGGAAATATAAAGCTGAAGAGCAGAATTCTGAAATCTTTGCAGAACTAAATGACATCTCAAAATTCAGCGATATCCAATTCCTACAACTGTTCTGTGCTTTAGCCTTCAGTCCCCTAATCATCTTTATTGCATTTTTCTGCACTTGGTAGTCTCAACATCTTTTTTTATATTGTGGCGACCAAAACGGGATGCAGTATTCCAAGGGTGGTCTTAGCAAGGCCTTATTGCTAAATGTTATTAACCCTTCACGTGATCTTGATTATATGTCTGTGTTTATACAAACAAGAATTGTATTAACTTTTCTGGCAGCGACTGCACACAGCTGGCTCATGTTTAAGCAATTGTCCACTAGGACTCCAAGATCTTTCTCTCTCTTAGTGCTGTTTAGCCAGGTACTTACCTGTTCTATTTTTCTTCTTGTGCCATATCTATCATCAGACATTGGCGATCATGTTGGCAATCCTATTTTTGTCAACAGCTGCATGAAAAAGTGCTGCTGAGTTTTGTCCAACCAGTCCCTTAGGTTTTGAAGCCTGATGTTCTTCTTCTGCCTGGACCTTCTTTGCCTTCAATCTTTAATGGCTTTGATGATTTCACCCCTGGGGCTGGGGTGAATCATCACAGACCACCTTTGGGCCGGGGCCTCCCTCTCAGCCCATCCCACCTCGTGGGTTTGTTGCCAGAGGGAATAGAATAGAAATAGAATAACAGAGTTGGAAGGGACCTTGGAGGTCTTCTAGTCCAACCCCCTGCTCAGGCAGGAAACCCTACACCACTTCAGACAAATAGTTATCCAACATCTTCTTTAAAACTTCCATTGTTGGACCATTCACAACTTCTGGAAGGAGGTCGTTCCACTGGTTAATTGTTCTAACTGTCAGGAAATTTCTCCTTAGTTCTTTTTTAAAAAACTTTTCCCCCCATAACCACTCATATCAGTAATCTTACAGTGTGTCATCCAGGTACCATCTTTGTGTCATCATATTTAACAGTTACATCATTTTTAATCTATTTTTATCTTCCATTTACCTTTACATTTCAGTTGCCTTTTAATTCAACTCCTCCCCTATAATTCTGCATTCTTTTCCAAATTATTCAATTTTCTGTTTCTTTTTGTCTATATTCGTTTTCTATCCACTGATAAAAATATCCCCATATCTTATAATACTCTGGTTCTTCCTTCTCTTTAATTGCCAATGTTAATCTGTTCATTTCTGCAGTCTAATATTCTTTTTAATTACCTCACCCTCTGAGGGAATTTTTTTTCCATTTTCCAATTTTGTGCAAATACAATTCTAGCTGTAGCTATTATGTGAATAATTAAATATACACTTTCTTTACCATATTTCTCTGGTAAAATACCCAACAAAAACAGTTCCAGCTTTAAATCAATATGCTGCTGTATCATCCTTTCCCACACATGCGAATTTTTGCCCAATGTTTTTTTGCCTCTGCACATGTGCCCCACATATATATGATCCTGGTGTCTAGGAAATTTCTCCTTAGTTCTCTAAGTTGCTTCTCTCCTTGATTCGTTTCCACCCATTGCTCCTTGTCTTGCCCTCAGGAAAGATGGGAGACAGGAGTACTGTGCCAGTGAAGGAAATGAATAAATAAAAATAAGTTACTCTTTCATGTAAAAGTGTAAAATGTAACACAAAGGTATGAGACTCTTGGAGCTGTTTTTCCTGAATGTAAATTAAACACAAATGTAAGCAGTAAAGACACTACAAGATGACTTGCTAAAATTCCTTTGGTATTGAAATACAGTAAAGTCAAGTCTGAAGACAAGGACACTAGTTAGTGAGATTGGAACACAGATGAGTTAAAGGGGTCTGCAAGAAAAGTCAGGCCGACCTCTTGAAAGATGAATTAACTTCAAAGAATGACCTTGGAGGTGGGGAGGGCTTCTTCTCAGGCATTGGGCGTAATGGTTAGAAAAGTATAAATTGTACTGATGGGCTGGCTGCTAAAGCAAGATCACGGCACACACTGGAAAGTAAATCAGGAAGACTGTAATGGGGAGGGGGGTGTCTGTCTGTCTCACAAGAACAAAGAATGCTTATCAACAGGAAATATGCATGTGTAAAGCTTGTTGCAATTATGGATAGCTGGAAAGCTGATAAAAAGTAACAAGAATTAGAAAATTTTGCAGATTTCAGCTAAAAGTTAGCAATGGAGGTGGCCTGCAGCAAATGGAATGCGCATTAGATAACTCCTGGGGCATTCATTAGCCAAGGCTTAGCAATGGGACAGCTATAGACCATTAGAACAAATTGTAGAAATTGCTAAAATATTTATTAGAGGAGAGTTCTTATTATTTCACCTTGTCCCGCCTTCTCCTTTAGTGAAAATGTGCAAAGCTTCCTTAATCCTTTCTTCTTTTGTTCTTGGCCTTTTGACCAGGAACCCTTTTCCTTGGAGTCCTCCCATAAAAAGCATTCAGAAAACCTGCACCTCGTGTCTGGCGTCCATCATCGGCTTCGGGACCAAACTCAGACCCAAATTGGAGACAACAGTATTGCTTGAAATCTGTGTTTTTGCGCTTCTTGTACTCAAGCCATTGGGTAACCTCTATTCCATTTCTTTGCAATAAACCTTTTGAATTTTGAACCAGACTCGTCTTTCGAATTGTGATCGTAAGGATTGGGTTTTAATCTCTCACGTCAGGAAAGAATGTCGCCCTGGAGTTGGCTCTCCTGGTGGCCTCCCATCCACGGACTGACCGGGACAACCGGGGCTTCCCAAATGAACCTCCTGCGCCAGAGAGAGAAGCCTCCCAGCTCCCGGGACAGAGGATGCCCATCCACCCGCGCCCCAAATATCCCGCTGCCTCCCGAAAGGCTCCGCCATCCCGCTCCTTCATACCAAGAGAGTCGGCTTCGCCTTTGCCGGCTGCCCCGGACGCAGTTGATCCCGCCCTCTGCGCTGCGCTTCCGCTTCCGGAGCGAAGGAAAAAAACCGCGGGAGCGCGGGAATCGCAGGCGGGCATCTCGCGTCCTCTCGCGTGAGGAGCCGCGGTACCATAAACTTAAAAATGTAGAGCGATCAAACGTGCTATTCCCCCCCCTCAAGAAGCAACTGGAGGTTTTTTTTCTTTGAAGACGTTTCGCTTCTCACCCGGGAAGCTTCCTCCCCACCCCCCTTTCCAGTCAGAGCTGAGGAAGCTTCTTGGAAGAGAAGTGAAACGTCTTCAAAGGAAAAAGCAAAGTCCAGTTGCTTCCTGAAGAAAAAGTATCTTTGGGAAAACCATAACCTGGATGGCTGAGAATCTCCATAGCTGTAGAGAGAGGTCACGTTCTCTCTCCTGCTCAAACACCTTTTAAAAAGCAGGTCTTCCAACTTGGCAACTTTGACTGATGGACTTCAACTCCCAGAATCCTCCAGTCAGAATAGTCCACAGTCTTAAAGTTGCCAAGTTGGAAGACCTGCGTTTTAAAAGGTTGACATTCTGCAAATTCTGCCCACCCCCGGGCAAAAAAATATATATAGAAAGAGGCTTGTTTAGATTGTGTCTGGGTCCTTTGGCTGGCATTAAAAAAAATAGCTGCAATGGAAAGGAGGCCACGAGGAAATCCCCAGGTTATGGATAAAGTGGGGGAAAGCAACTTCAGTCCTGCCGTGAAAGCTCACCAGGAAACAAAGCAAACCCGGGTGCTGCAACCCAGGAAAAAGCAATGCTGCCTCCTTCATGGAGATGCCACCCTCAGATACAAACGCCTTCCTCCCATTCCAGATAGCTTGGGTGAAAAGGCAGCCCAGCCCAGCTGAGAGGTCCCATCAGGTGAGAGAAGTTCCGAATGAGGAAAAGGTCACCTCTATAAAAAATATCTCCTATCTCTGCCACGCTCATATTCCGGTGGGTGACGTTCCTCCTCTGCGCATGCGTATCCACTCCCGGCCTGCCCTGCCCTCGTATTTCTGGGCCGCTCTGCTGCCGCCAAGCGCGCATGCGCTGCTGTTGCCGCTGCAACTTTCATAGAACTTTGGGTAGTTCGTTCTGTGCGTTTATTTTCTGGTCGGGTTTGCTAGTGTAAGGTTTTTAAACCTAAATATTAATGTTTTTTTAAAAATCTCTACGTTTTTCTAGTCTAATATTATACTGTATGTATTAAATAGTATAGTATTTATTGTCATTGTACAATATAAATACAACGAAATAGGTAAGAATAATTGAGTTTTAATATTGTGGGGTTGTTTTTTTTACTAGCTGGGTTTTCTTTGAGCATGAAATCTTGTTGCATTTTTTAGGACGCTTCTCTGACGATTCTGCTGCTTTTCTGCTGCAGCGTCTACTGAGTTGCCTGTCCATTTGGACACGCCCAGTGATTTACTACTGGTCACTCCCCCTGTTGGCTGGGGCATTTGAGAGTTGTAGTTCTTTAGGCTTAAGACTTAGAATAACTTTATGGTCACTTTGAATGTAATTGGCATACATTAAAATGAAATCCCGTTGCATACAACTCTCAAAAGGGTCTCTACCTCCAATTGACACTACATAAACATGACAAAATAAGTACAAAATTCTGCATATATGACACACAGTATGTTGTATGCCATGTGGCAAAGTATGTTGTCTGCTGGATAATACACCTTCAATGAACTAGACACAATTGCTTCCATTACTGACCTGTGCACAAGGCAGCTTATCTTTTTGACAGCTAGTGTAACAAGTGTGCCATTGCAACAGAATTAACAAGCCATGGTTAAGAACACCCTGGGTTAGAAGGTATTTGGAAGAGTTGCTAAATCAAAGGATGGAGTTGAGCCCCAGAATTATTTTTATTAGGGATCACAAAAGAAAAATATGGAAAAGGTGGACTATATTTAATGCTGCATATTTTAACGGTGGCAAGACTAGTTTTTGCACAAAAATTGAAAAATAAAAAGAGACTCCCTCGGAAGAAGAAATAATAAATAAGATACTGACATGTACAGAAATGGACAGACTGACTCTAGAGCTCAAAGGCAAGTGGGAGACGGAATATCACGAAATCTGGGACAAATGATGGTGAGAAATGAGGGGAAAAGGCCGGGAGAGAAAAACACAGACAAGTTAAAAATTGGAAAATATGGTATAAAGAATGTGTGATAGGTAGGAATTGGATATGTATTTGTATGGTTAGTAATTGTATAAAAGAAAGGATCAATGGACGGGTAATCTAACTGACTACATGCACTTATGTAATGGATATAAAATGTAATCATTGTAAGATCTAATCACTATATGGAAACGTTTATGCCAGAAATGTTGCACTATGTCCAATGTTTTTAATGTTTACCTAATAAAAAACCTTTTTTTAAAAAAGAACAACCTGGCTTAAAGCGATGTGTGAACACAGCCACCTTAAGAGCCTTGCAGAATATTAAAACCGTGGAGGGATTGGATTCACAGACCACATTGTTCTCACAAACAACGCAAAGACAATTGTCCGCAGTGCATTTACTCCTTGACTTGTGACAGTCATTGGACCAGGGTTTCTGTCACAGTGATCACAGCCCAATGGGCATGACGGCATCATTTAGGGATCACAATCCTCACAGTCCTGCTTGCTGTCGTAACCCCAGAACCTTGCAGGTCGTTAAGCAGGAAGAGTCAGAAGTCCCAGGCAGGCGGGGGCCACAGGTGGATGCTGGAGAGGAGAGGACTTGAATTGGCCCTTCACACCAGTGGCCGCCTGGGGTCTCCATCTGCTGCCACTTTTCTATGCCTCTAATTCAGGGCCAGCACTGGCCGGAATGAGGCCTCGAACGCCACAAAGGCCATCCTCAATCCCCATGCTCTCTAGCACCCACCATGGCACCTGGCCTTTTTGCCTCGGTTGTTAAGTGTATCACTGCAGTTGTTAAGCAAATCACATAAGTTGTTAAGCAAATCCAGCTTCCCCCATGAAGGGAAGCTGGATGGGGAATTCTGGGAGTTGAAATCTACAGGTCTTAAAAGTTTCCAAGTTTGGGAAATTCTGATCTAGGTGAATGCAACACAGGCAGCCCTCAACTTATGACCGCAATGGAGCCCAACGGTTCTGTGCTTAAGCGAGACATTTGTTAAGTGAGTTTTTTCCTCCATTTTACAACTTTTCTTGCCATAGTTGTTAGGTGAATTGCTGCAGTTCTTAACTTAGTAACATGGTTATTAAGGGAATTTGGCTTCCCCAATTTGGCTTGTCAGAAGGTTGCAAAAAAGGGATCACGTGACCCCAGGACACTGTGACCGTCATAAATATGAGTCAGTTGCCAAATGGAGGAATTTTGATGATGTTACCCTGAGGATGCTGCAAAGGTTGTACCGGCAAGCTAAGCAAACAGTGGTACTACCTGTACTGTATACAGCCGCTTATTTTTTTTGGGGGGGGGGGGTTACAAAGTAACAGTGGTGCCCCTCACCAAACAATCCGGCAAATTCCCATCTGGGAAGACCCCTCCCCTCCACCACCACCCGGAGCATAAATAGGAGAGTCAAGCAAGAGCCAAAAATCCTGGGAGTAGTGTGGACGACCTACACGGAGCAGCAGAGTTGCCAGTGTGCGCTAGCCAGCCCAGTCTGACCCAGGGGGGGGGCTCCCCTGACCCTCCCACTGTCCAGGGAGCCAGAGGAAAGGGGGAGCGCAGTGGGAACAGCGCCTGACTGCCACCTTCTCTCCCTCTCCACCTTTTCTCTCTCCTCCCCTGCCCCTCCTCCCTTACCCCGCCTCAATCTCTCTTCCTCCTCCTCTGCCCTCCTTCCTCTCCTTCCTCCTCCTCTCCCTTGCCCCCTCCTCTCCCTCCTGTTCTTCTCCCCCCTCTCCTCCCCCACCCCCTCCTCCCTCACCCCACGGCACCCTCTCTCCCTCCTCCTCTGCCCTCCTCATCTCCCTTGCCCCCTCCTCTCCCTCCTGTTCATCTCCCTCCTCTCCTCCCTCACCCCACCTCACACTCTCTCACTCCTTCCTCTCCTTCTCCTTCCTCCTCGTCTCCTTCCTCCTCCTCTCACTTGCCCCCTCCTCTCCATCTCCCCCCTCTTCTCCCTCCTCTCCTTCCCTGCCCCCTCCTCCCTCACCCCACCTCACACTCTCTCCCCCCTTCCTCTCCTTCTCCTTCCTTCTCCTCTCCCTTGCCCCCTCCTCCCCCTCCTCTTCCTCTCCTCCTCTTTTCCCTCCTCTCCTCCCCCACCTCCCTCACCCCACCTCACACTCTCTCCCTCCTTCCTCCTCCTCTCTCTTGCCCCTCCCCTCCTACTCTTCCTTTCCCCCTCTTCTGCCTCCTCTCCTCTCCTCCCCCACCCCCACCTCCCTCACCCTCTCTTCCTCCTCCTCTCCCTCCTTCCTCATCCTCTCCCTTGCCCCCTCCCCTCCTACTCTTCCTTTCCCCCTCTTCTCTTCCCAATCTTCTCCTCCCCCTCCTCCTTCCTTCCTCCCTCTCTCCCTTGCCTCCTCCTCTCCCCTCTTCTCCCTCCTCTCCTCCCCCACCCCCACCTCCCTCACCCCACCTCACCCTCTCTTCCTCCTCCCCTCCCCTCCTCCTCTCCCTCCTTCCTCTCCTTCCTCCTTCTCTCCCTTGCCTTCTCCTCTCCCCTCTTCTCCCTCCTCTCCTCCCCCACCCCCACCTCCCTCACCCCACCTCACCCTCCCCTCCCCTCCTCCTCTCCCTCCTTCCTCTCCTTCCTCCTTCCTCTCCCTTGCCTCCTCCTATCCCTCCTCCCTCTTGTCCCCCCTTTCTCCCCCTCCTCCCCTCCCACGCATTCCGGGCGGGCGGGGGGGGGGCGGAAGCGCGGCGGCGTCTTGGCGCTGCCGGCTGAGCCAAGAGCACATGCGCCTTGCGCGCCGCCCGGCCCGAGGGAGGGGGAGCGCCCCTTCCCCTCGTCCGCCTTAAAGCGCCCCCCGAGCGCAGCCGCCCGCCGGGCCCCGCCGTGGCGCTCCGACCGCAGCCGTCCCGCCGCCCCCGCGCCCCGCGAGCCTCGCCCTACCCGCGCCCACCGCCGCCGCCGCCATGCCCAAGAAGAAGCCGGGGCCCATTCAGCTGACCCCCGCGCCCGACGGCTCCGCCATCAACGGCACCACCGCCGCCGAGTGAGTGGGGCGGAAGGAGGGAAAGGAGGAAGGAAGGAGGGAAGGGGAGAAGAGAGAAGGAAAGGAGGAAGGAGAGAAAGGAGGAGGAAGGGAGGGAAGAGGAAGGAAGGGAGATAGGAAGATAGGAGAGAAGGAAAGGAGGGAGGGAGGAAAATAGGGAGGAAGGAAGGGAGATAGGAGAGAAGGAAAGAGGGAAGGAAGGAGGGAGGGTGGGGAGAAAAAAGGAAGGAAAGGAAATAGGGAGAAGAGAAAAGAGGGGGAAAGGAAGGGAGATTGGAGAGAAGGAAAGAGGGAAGGAAGGAGAGTGGAGAGGAGGACGGAAAGAAAAGAAATAAGGAGGGAGGGAGGAGAGAAAAGAGGGGGAAAGGAAAGGAAAGAAGTGGGAGAAGAAGGAGAGAAGGAAGAAAGGAGGGAGGGAGCGAGCGAAGAAAGAGGGAAGCCGGAGGTCCTGCGGCCACCGGTGCGGGCAGCTCTCAACCGCGCCCTCTTCCCGGCCGTCTTCGGACTGCCTGTTGCCGGAGGCTCCGGACGGCGCTGGGCGCTTCCTGGTCTCGGGCAATCCTTGCCGGGCGCGCGCGGAGCGGATGCCGCCCTGCCCGAGCGAGAGAGGCGCCGCGCCCCGGAGAGGCATGGCCCGCGCTGGGCGTCTCGCCCGCCGAAAGAGCCGCCTGGGCGCTGCGGCTGGTGCGGGGCTGCTGCCCGTCCCGGAGCGCCCTTTAGCGGAGCCCCTTGGAGCGCCTGGCGCGGGAAGCAACCTTGCTTGGAAGCCGGGACCTCCGATGGGAGTGAGGCTCTGCAGCCCCTCCCCAAGCAAGGGACCTACTCCCCCCTCCTCTTTGCCTGGACTCTTCCCTTGTTTTGTCCTGGCTTTCCTTATTCTGGGCAGGCAGCGCTCAGGTCAAAACCAGGATGCCCCCTTCCTTGGGATATGGAAGAAGGTTCAGGTGGGATTTCCTAGGATTTCGGTGCAGACCCCGGACAGGATGAGGGAAGCAGGCCAAGCAGACTTAACAATAGTTCTGGCCCTTATTTAGAAGTTGATGCTGGGCTTCTGATTAGAAAGGTGGTTTCGCTTTATCTAATGCACCCAAGAAGGAGGGATCCTAACAATGGAATGGAATAGAATAGAATTCTTTATTGCCAAGAGTGATTGGACAAACACATCTTTGGTGCCTATGCTCTCAGTGTACATAAAAAGACAAGATACATTCATCAAGAATCATAAGGTACAACACTTAATGATAGTCACAGGGTACAAATAACCAATCAGGAAAAAATATCAATATAAATTGTAAGGATACAAGCAATAAAGTTACAGTCCTGCAGTCATCAATGGGAGAAGATGGGTGATAGGAATGATGAGAAGGCTTAATGCAGCCTTTGAGGGACTTACTTGTTTAGCAGAGTGATGGCATTGGAAAAAAAACTCTTCTTGTGTCTAGTTGTCTTGGTGTGCAGTGTTTTATAGTGTCTGAAACAATTGATGTCCAGGATGCGAGGGGTCTGTAGATATTTTCACAGCCCTCTTTTTGTGCAGTGCACAGGTCCTCAATGGAAGGCAGGTTGGTAGCCATTGTTTTTTCTGCAGTTCTGATTCTCCTCTGAAATCTGAGTCTGTCTTGTTGGGTTGCAGAACCAAAGCAGACAGTTATCATGGTGTCAACATGGTGCTTTTAGATCAGGGAGGTGTTTTTCCCCCCTTCTGCATTTGCTTGATTTGATCTGAAAATGTGCAGTTGTAATTGCCAGTATTTGTAGAGTCTGTGGCCAAAAAACAGGCTTTAGAATTGGCAGGTCAGCTGGTTAGGACAGATTAAACCATATCAGTGGAAGTGCTGGGGCACAAGATAGGTTGGGGCGGGAGAGAATATAGGCTCTAGGCAGAAATTTTGGTAGTAACAAACCTTTCTTTATTAAAAAAAAAAACCCACACCCCAAAGCACTAAGTTGTATTTCTCCTTTATTTAGCCTTTGTGGAGAGTAATTTTTTTCAGTATTTTTCCATTATTTATTATTTCACTGTAATTTCTGTGTTTGCTTTGCACTCAGAGTTCATGAGAGTGCAACAGCCTACAAGTTTAATAAATTATTGTCATTATTTGCAGGAAAGTTGGGAAAATAATAGAACTGCCTTCTGGAAATGCACTGAGATCTGAATATTGATTCTTCATCTCTATCTATCTATCTCTCTATCTACCTCTCCATTTCTCCCTCTCTCTCGCTCTCCCACCCACCTACTCTCCCACCCATATATATCGGATTAGGTAATGGAAAACTAGAAACGAAGGAGTGAAGTGGAGGAAAGTCAGCACTTCACTTTTTCAAGAATTGCCATTGATATTGGGCGGTGATAAATAATTTAGAGTTCGAAATGAGAATAGTGTTCATTCTGCTTTGATGCCTGGCCCAAGCAAGGCACCAGGTTGCTGACAGGTTTCACGCCCCGTCTGATTTTAAAAGGTTTATTTATTTTAGAAATGGAAGCTCACACCCTGCAAAGCAAACTTGAGCCCAGAGGGCAACTTAACTGCGAAAAAAGCAAACGCCATTTTAAGCTGCCTCCAGGTGAGCACAGTAACTGCAGTGTGAGAAGCTGTGCCTCTCTGCTGATCGAAGGTTGCCCTCCAGATTATGGTGTCTCCTTCTGGGCACCGAGTGTTGATCGTATTGACCAAATGGGAGCAGCCAAATTGGACAGGGATCCAGAAAGTCAGTCTGGAGCAAATGACGCAGATCTTCCGGGAGCCAGGAAATATTCCCACCTGCCATGCAGCCGAGGGTGTTCAATGTAATTGTTTTGGCACTCGGGCTACTGCGGAGGCTGTGATGATGTGGTGGTGTCAAGCTAGGAAACGTGGTGTGCAGTTCTGGCTCCTGCCTTCCTGAGATGGCATCCAGCAGGAGTTTGAAGTGGAGGACGGATCCCTTCCAAATGGGAGGATTCAGCAACCTGATGGGACACACTTCAGAATGAACATTACCCTCATTGTAAACTCCAGATTAATGATCACGATCAATAGCCATGGCAATTCTTGAGAAGGTCAAGTGCTGACTTTCTCCATTGCAGAAATGATCGGATTGCATTCCTAGTTTGTTTTCTTTCTTTCTTTCTTTCTTTCTTTCTTTCTTTCTTTCTTTCTTTCTTTCTTTCTTTCCTTTGTTCCTTTCTTCTTTCTTTTCTTCTTTCTTTCCTTCTTCTTTCTTTCTTTTCTTCTTTCTTTCTTTCCTTCTTTCTTCTTTCTTTCTTCCCTTTTTCTTCTTTCTCCCTCCCTCCCTCCCTCCCTCTCTCTCCCTCCCTCTCTCTCTCTGGAATACATGGATAAACTATCAAATTGATATCTGTCCACCCATCTATCGAGAGAGGAGTAGGTGAATAAGCTATCAAACCTGTATGGCTGTCCATCTTACAAGATGTGTGAGTGACTCCAGGCAGCATATAGCCAAAAAAGTAAAATAAAGTCATTGACAAACAATTGGACAGTCTGTGCTGAAGTGTCATAATTCAAACACTTTTAGAGAAAATGACCCAAGACCAATATTCAGTTCTCAGCAGTATTTCCAGAACTGTTTTTTCCCCCATCTTTCCTCCCAATAGTACCGTAATAATTTAGTAAATGGTAGGATCGAGGAGGATTTGTTAACATATTAAGCCCCTATAGAGAACAACCAGTTGGCAAAAAAAAAAAAAATGGAATAAAAAGGAAAATCATCCTTCCTTTCTTTTGGGGGTAGAATTGGATCCCTGATGCAGTTTGCAAAGGAAATGCAAGTGATTCATCCAGTTTTTATTTGCCCAGCCTGAAAACTGCACATGGCATGATTTATTTTTTTTAAAGGGGGATTATATTTTGACCTCTACATTTTGTCACCATTTCTTAACACAGGAAATGCAGAAATACAAATAGACAGCTTGCAGAGCAAAATGCTATCATCATCCATAGGTATTCCTAGAAAATAAATTTGGAACTATGTTCCGATATTTTGCCCAAAAGCACCCTTGTTGGCCCCAAACAAAAGACCAAGGAATAATCATTAACAATTCAAGCTTTGCCTTTAAGCACTGTGAAAATGGGCATGAGGTGAGCAGAATCTAGGGCCATATTTCTTGATCTTGACAAAGATTAGTGGACTTCAACTCCATGCTGGCTGGGGAATTCTAGGAGTTGAAGTCCACATGTCTTTAAGTTGCCACGGTTGAAAAATTCTGCACTACACTCAATTCCACCAAAAGGCTGAAGACGTTTGGACCTTTACTGCTTTTTCCAAACCAAAAGTTATCCAGGTATGCTGCTTGACAGAAATTGTAATTTTCTGCATTTCAGAGATGCAAATCTGTTGGGGATCCCTGTATAAGCAAACTTTCTTTGAATGTGTGAATTTTCAGATTATCCGGGGGTGCTGCATTTTGTAATACTGCATAGATTATAATCTAATCTATTGCAGAATAAAATATGCAAGTTAAAATGTTCTTTTTAAGACACTTGTGATAGTTGAAGAGGGGCTTAGGTGTTTCATGTGTAATTTTGGCAGTGAGAGCATTAACTCTCTCTCACCTGTCACTTATGAAAGTAGCCACCTCTGTTTTTACAGCTGCAGGAAACAGTCTGGGATGGGACTGCTTTAATGAGTCACCCAGAGATGCTAAATTGGTACTTTCTTGCTTTTCAAAACATCTGTCACAAATTGATTCTAAAGCATCACACAATCCTAGAATAACATTAAAGTAACAAGATGAGAGTAGAAGAAATTGAATTAAAACACCTGAGAAAATACAAAGTTTTTATTGTCAAAATAATATAGGTAATAATATAGATGTAGATAAAAAGCTGTAAAGATCAAAACCAGCGCTGTGAACTAAAATAGGTTGCACAGGGCAGCTGAAGTATTTTTATTAGATTTGATTTATACCCTGCCATTCCTGGCATAATAGGATCAGAGAGCCTGGTCTCATTTTAGTCATCTGGCACCCATATCAATGAATTGTTATGAAACCATCTTAAGGGCAGGCACATGTATAATACATTAAACATCTGGCAGTTAATAGAACATGGATCCTGGAAAATATCCTGCTGCTTTCATTTGCTAAATGCTAAAGAACGGTGGCTCTGGTGGAATGGGGGACTAAGGCCCCAGTCCTGCAAAGTAGATGGTTTTAAAGGTTTTTTTAATTGTATGCTATCTTGACAGCTGTTGGTTGCAATAGTACTTAGACTTATATACCACTTTGCAATGCTTTACAGCCTCTCTAAGTGATTTACAGAGTCAGCATATTGCTCCCAACAATTTTGGGTCCTCGTTTTACACACCTTGGAAGGATGGAAGGCTGAGTCAACCTTGAGCCTGGTGAAATTTGAACTGCCAAATTACAGGCAGCTGGCAGGCAGCAGACGTAGCCTGCTGCGCTGCACTCTAACCACTGTACCACCGTGTCTCACATGTGACTTTATGGCAAGCAGCTTGGTGGAATCCACCAAGATGTCCAGCTGAGACCTGTTCTCAACAACCTCCCCTCCTGATGGACAGTTCATGATGCTCTCTACCCATCGGGCAGAATTTCTGTGGATTGAAAGAAATCTCCCATCTCAAGATGCCTGTCCTCAGTGTGAGAGCGGTCTGCTTAGTCTACTGATGTCAGGCTCCAAAAATTAAGAAAGATATACTGGTAATCCTTGAGTTACAACAGTTCATTTAGTGACTGT